>NC_090874.1:64206204-64211204 GCF_036669935.1 Montipora foliosa
TTTTGTGCCATGGTGAATGGATTTACGTCGTATCAATATGCTTTTTAATTTGTAAATGGCGTGCGTTTTTATTGTGAATAAAGACTGTTTTCATGAAAACAAAAATTTAAAAAAAGAGATGTTTATGGCTGCTAATTGAATGGGTGAAATGTTTGTGCGCATGCGTGCTTTGTTGACCACACCAAGTTGGTGTTAGCGTGTGTCACCTTGCTATTGTTGTTATTACAGCACGGCCCGCTCTCCGGCCCGCTAAATTTGAAATTTTGATACAAGATTTTCTAGAATTTTTTAAAATTTTGTATATGGAAATACAATCAACTCTCTCTTAACGGACACCTCTGTAATTCGGACACCTCTATAAGAAGGACACCTGGTCGTGGTCCAGGCCGTTTCTTAGTCATTTCACTACAACCAAACTCTCTAAAAGGCGGACACCTCCTTAAGACGGACAACGGACACTTTGAAATCGTCAACGGACACTTGTGAGGTGCTGAATGTGACCGCAAATTACGATTTAGGGAAGAAAAATTATTGTACGTGACTCTTTTTCACACCAGACGTTTAATTGACAGCTCTTATCTTGTCACCGGAATACATACAGTACAAGTTAAAATTAAACTAGACCCTCCGTGAGGGTACACTGGGTTGCCTGTGGTACGTGCAGCGTTCCAGGCAATTTTTTTCAAGTTGGGGTTTGTAGCCAATATAACGCGCGCTCTGATTGGCTAATTGTGACTAGCCCACGGGCCGATTACGGGCTTGCAAAAACAAAGCAAAAGGTAATTAAAAAAACATATAATAAACTACTTACTAACCGAGCTAGCTCGAGCCGTACTGGGGAATATTGGCCCTGGGTCGTTTTTGCCACGACCTCGGGCCAATATTTCCCAGTACGGCCCTCGCGCCCGGTTAGTAAGAAGTTATTAAGGGGTCACCCAGAAGTGATACCAGCAGAGGCCCTTTGGCTCACAGGTCCTCACACGTTCGTACGACGAAACAGATCCTTTTCTGAGGTTAAAAACCTGGCTACCGGCCTAACTCTTTTTCCTACTTTCCCAACCGCGAGAAAACCGCGGTAAATCAGCCATCGCCAAAAAATGTTTTTTTCTTCTCAAAAATTATTTAAAGTTAGGGGCAAAAAAATACATCATTTTAAAGCTAAGAAAATAAGCTTTCCAACAGTATATATCTTATTTATAGACAACTGAAACATTTTATAAAAGAGAAAGTTGAACAAAAAAATTTAAAGACCCATTATCACTTACCATGATGCACCACGATTTGTTTATTATGAAATACAAAGCAGTCACCCACTACCCTCTTTAGCGATCCACATTTTTGGCTCTTTTCAGAGGGTTTCAATTTTATTTTGAGAGGAGAAATTTTTGGAAAACTGAACAAAAACAGTCAGTGTGAAAGGGAAAGGTTTGTGTGTACATTTTATTTACTGAACTCGACTCGATCCGCGCAACAATCGCAGCGGAGTCTTATTTGAGAAACTGATGCACCGAAAACAAAACAGGGTTTCTTTTCCAGATCTCGTCAAAGCAAGAACGATCCAGTTCAAGCGATCCAACTAATTGATGTATTGCGTTAATGATGTTCAAAAATGCCAACTTGTTGGTCACTTTGATTCAGAAGATGTGGATTTTATCATTGACTGAATCAAATTATCAAAATATATTTTGTAACGCTTCGCTAATGACAATGAAGTATGTTAATATGCTAGATTGGTGTTAATTGTAGAAGTACTTTAGGCATGCTCGTAGGTATGGTGAACCCCGAGGGGTTTTCTAGGCTATTTAAGATTTTGTAAGTTATGCAAGAGCCACTCGAAGGCATCTCGGAATGATTTCCGTACAGGTCCCTACTTCATTATGCATGCAGAATAAATTAATTATTCATTCGCGCTATTGTTTTGTAGAACAATACGTATACCCAAGAGGACCGAATATATACATGGGTAATTTGTACTTACGGGATGAATAAAAACGGATCTCATTTTTTCTCTCCCTCCCTCTCTGTTTTCTTTCCCTTCATCGCCCACACCGTCACTCGTTTTTGTCCCAGCTTTCCCCTTTCTATCTCTTCGTCTTGTTCTTATTTCCAGATCCCGCTCGGCTTTTTCTACCATTTTATCCCTAGGTATGTCACTCGCAGCTTGCCTTGAACTCCGACCCACTGTTAACCTCTGGATTACTTGTCCCTGTTCTTTGCCACTGAGCTAACGTGTCAAGTTGCTAATTCACACCTTGAAAATGATATTTATTTTGAATTCTGGCTGACTATTTACATAACAATGAAACGTAATTATATACACGTGCCGCGCCGAGCACCTACAATCGAACTTACACTTGTAGGTTACCGTTAAGAGATCCCTGTTTTACTACTCTTGAAACAACCCATCCCTTTAATAATGCTAACCGTAACCCTAATTACAACTAAAGGCACTGTTTAGGCTTAAGGTTAGTCCATGTGATAGTTTTAGGTTTTCCAGTATTGCTGTGAACTGTGACCTGCTTTTCCTTCATGCCCCGTGCGTGCGGCACACTTATAAGTTCACTGCGTGGAAGAGTATACCACGCTTAAAGTCTGATTGGTGCATATTTCATGGGAAACTTTCATGCACGAGTTCATTGCAATTAATATCGTTTCATATTTCCCTTCTTTTGAAGCAAACTTGTGTCTTCGTAATAATCAAGATGGCTACCGAAGTAAAAGGGTCACAGCAATGGGAGATTTGATCATTTGGAAATTGTTCCTGCTTTATAGCCTTTCCAGAGTTGTGCATAAAGTGGTGCAAAGAAAACAATTTACTTTCGTCCTCCGTGTCCAAAACCTGGGTGAAAACGCAGTCAGTTGGCAAAGACAAAGTGCCGCATCGGGAGATGGATCTGTTTCGCGATGCTCAAGAAAAAACTGCAATGGATAGCCTTCAATCCGCCAGAACACATATTAATTTTCTGACCGTAAACTTTCCTTGAAAAAATATTAGCCCTAACTACCTGTGCCCGGAAAGTTTACAACTGCCTACAAGACAAGGGCTAACATCATCTCACCGCAGTTAACCATCGCCTAAACTTCGTCAACACATACAAACGAGCCCACAGCAGGGCATTGAAAAGACATGATGGGGAGTGAAACGAAGTATGCCTCGTACGGGAACATCCATGGATCTCTACCAAAGCTATTTACTTGGAAGTATCATTGAGCATATTGCCGATCTCTACAAAGAGCGATAAATCGCAAAATCCCTCTAAATGCACCGTTCGTGATCCTAAATACAGGAAAGGAAGAAAATATACACTTTGCAGTGTCTCGGCGAATTTTTAAGCAGACAGGAAGAACAATTTCACGATGAAAAGAGCAGGTAGCCATTAAATTTCTTATGACAGTACTTTTATTTGGTTTGTTTCTTATGTTTGCGAATCTGAACCCTATTACAACGATTGCTTGAAACTCCACTTGTTGCGCTTATTCTAAAACTGAAAAATGGGTAAAATTGCAGGAAAAGTGCCGAAATTGCAGGAAAAACTGTTCGATTTTCCGTATTTCAGACAGAAGTTCGACCGACTTTTTTTAAGTCCACATAGACTTTGAAAAAAAACCTCTAAAAAGAAAGAACAAAGCGCCACAGTCCCAAAGGACGCCTATTGTTATCCCTATTGTTTCCTGGAAACAAAGGAGTGTATGCATAATGAAGTAGGGACCTGTGCGGAAATCTTGCCGGCATGGAATGATTTCCGTACAGGTCCCTACTTCATTATGCATGCAGAATAAATTAATTATTCATTCGCGCTATTGTTTTGTAGAACAATACGTATACCCAAGAGGACCGAATATATACATGGGTAATTTGTACTTACGGGATGAATAAAAACGGATCTCATTTTTTCTCTCCCTCCCTCTCTGTTTTCTTTCCCTTCATCGCCCACACCGTCACTCGTTTTTGTCCCAGCTTTCCCCTTTCTATCTCTTCGTCTTGTTCTTATTTCCAGATCCCGCTCGGCTTTTTCTACCATTTTATCCCTAGGTATGTCACTCGCAGCTTGCCTTGAACTCCGACCCACTGTTAACCTCTGGATTACTTGTCCCTGTTCTTTGCCACTGAGCTAACGTGTCAAGTTGCTAATTCACACCTTGAAAATGATATTTATTTTGAATTCTGGCTGACTATTTACATAACAATGAAACGTAATTATATACACGTGCCGCGCCGAGCACCTACAATCGAACTTACACTTGTAGGTTACCGTTAAGAGATCCCTGTTTTACTACTCTTGAAACAACCCATCCCTTTAATAATGCTAACCGTAACCCTAATTACAACTAAAGGCACTGTTTAGGCTTAAGGTTAGTCCATGTGATAGTTTTAGGTTTTCCAGTATTGCTGTGAACTGTGACCTGCTTTTCCTTCATGCCCCGTGCGTGCGGCACACTTATAAGTTCACTGCGTGGAAGAGTATACCACGCTTAAAGTCTGATTGGTGCATATTTCATGGGAAACTTTCATGCACGAGTTCATTGCAATTAATATCGTTTCATATTTCCCTTCTTTTGAAGCAAACTTGTGTCTTCGTAATAATCAAGATGGCTACCGAAGTAAAAGGGTCACAGCAATGGGAGATTTGATCATTTGGAAATTGTTCCTGCTTTATAGCCTTTCCAGAGTTGTGCATAAAGTGGTGCAAAGAAAACAATTTACTTTCGTCCTCCGTGTCCAAAACCTGGGTGAAAACGCAGTCAGTTGGCAAAGACAAAGTGCCGCATCGGGAGATGGATCTGTTTCGCGATGCTCAAGAAAAAACTGCAATGGATAGCCTTCAATCCGCCAGAACACATATTAATTTTCTGACCGTAAACTTTCCTTGAAAAAATATTAGCCCTAACTACCTGTGCCCGGAAAGTTTACAACTGCCTACAAGACAAGGGCTAACATCATCTCACCGCAGTTAACCATCGCCTAAACTTCGTCAACACATACAAACGAGCCCACAGCA
>NC_090874.1:64221204-64233704 GCF_036669935.1 Montipora foliosa
TACTTAATCTCCATTTTCATCTTTTCTTGTGTTTTCTATGACGTTTGTTTGTTGATCGTGTGAGCTCGTTACATCGTTAAAACAAAATAATTGTTGATGCAAACGGATACTTCAACTTGAGATAAGATGGCTCTTTTCTTTGGGAACCTACTGCTGTTTGTGACGATTTATCGAGTACAAAATGCCCAAGGTATGTTTAATTCAATATATGCTTTCCTTTGAGTCCCAAAAAGCGTGGACTGTGAGAAGACATCGGAGTTTCTATTGATGGTGCACAGTGCCGAAGGAAACTACATTACGAACTTCACATCGGACACGACTTTCACAGACACACAAATTCAATGTATAATTACAAGTTAGAATAATTGTTGTTGCCTATTTTTCTCGCTTGTTTTTGATGTTCCAAACGATCACCTATGGGCGCCGTCAAATATAGCAAGATGATTGCGTAGCCAGTGAATTTAAGAACTTCGCAAGGGCAAATTAAAACCGTCAAGTTTTAAGATGTGTGATTCAAACCTTTTTTGTCCAAGCATCTTGAGTTTTCATGCTCATTTTCGATAACTTTTTTCCTTTCTAGTTTATGAGATGTAGCAGCTGGTGGCTTACTTAATCCACCCAGAAAATATGTAATTTTACCATTAATTTTTTTCCACTCTTTCCAATTTACCGCTCGGCAGGTTAGTTTTGCAGGTTGCAGGTTGCAGGTTGAAATTTACTGTGACTGTTACATGAATAGCTAACCTTAGGCCTAATTAGGCCTAAAAACGTTTCTTTAGGCCTCCTTAGGCCTAAAAACGTTTCTTTAGGCCTAATTAGGCCTAAGGTTAGCTATTCATGTAACAGTCACAGTAAATTTTCAACCTGCAACCTGCAACCTGGCAACCTGCAAAAACTAACCTGCCGTTTACCGCTTTATAAATCAAGATATCTAACAACGGCTTAGGCAGGAAGTAGCAGCGGTCACAAAAATGCGTTCTTATTCCAAAATTATTACAAGTTTGCCTAGCTCGATACAAATTCATTCAACTCAGCTTTGGTTCTATTTGTGGAATTGACGGTGGTTGAAAATTTCCAATGGTTTTAATTTTACTGAATTCTTTAAGAAAGCTGGTGGCTTTCATTGTCTTATTTTATGAAAACAACGAAAATCAGTGGCAAAAGTGAACGGTCCTTCCTTTAAAACAGTAAAAGGTTATATGAAAAGCCGCAGTTTATGGAAAGGATGGTCAGACTAACGGCATCCCTGTAGAACAGTAGCGAGAGACCTCTTTCTTAAATGGCGACCAAATAAAATAGTTCTTCTGTTTTAATGCAGATAAGCCTTTCTGGCGTCGTTGCGACGAGAACATTAAAAAAAATGACATTGTTTCAAAATGACAGCAGTAGGTCTAATTAAAACATAAATACAAAAGAATGTGAGTCGCTTTTATGAAAGTGCTCTATTTCTCAGCCATTTTAACTAAGTACAGTCGAAGCTCTCGTAAGCGGACACCCTCGGGACGGGATAAAATGTCCGTAACTGGAGCTGGCCGCTTACGAGAATGGTTCTCGTAAGCGGCCACTAGAGGTGTAGGGGATAGATGGCCGCTTACGGGGGCTTGCCCAGCTAACCATAAATATTGGTATACAAAAAAATACCGCGGTATTAAATGACACTTTTGTTTTATTGCGCCCTATACAATCCTACGATAATGACTATAACTAAACAGTAATACAGTACCGTATACTGCAGTACTAGGAATGCACCTCAGTGATTTTCAAAAATAACAAATCATAACTGTAACCAACATTAACAGCCTCACTGCAACAACAAGTAGTGATACAGTTTGGCAGCAAGTTTTTAAAGCGGGGAACAAACAAAGGAAAGACTGTTGTAAGGGGAAAGCGAGTAAACAGAGGAGCCGGATACGGCTTAGAAATTCCTCGCCAGTATATTTTTTATGGTGACACTAAAATGTCTTTGCCTTGGCTAAAATCGAAACTTGAGTGCCTTGGCTACAATGTGCTGACAGCGTTGTAATTCCAGTCACAAGCGCATATGCTTCTAAATGTAACCGGACGTGGATGACGACAAAACAAACATTGAAATATGGTACTATAATTACTGTAAAATCATTGTGACGAACGGCAATGTAAAATGGTTGATTGATAAAAACAAGATACTGTACAGAGGTTGTTGATTTTCTTTCGGGTTTCCGCTTACGGGAGCTTAAAAACAAAGAAAAAGTCTAAGTCGTAATCCCTGAAAGTGTCCCCGGCCGCTTACGGGAATGTCCGCTTACGAGAATGTAAAAATACAGAGTTTGTATGGGAGTTAAAACGGGGTTTCAAACAAGGCGGCCGTAAGTAGAGCTGTCCGCTTACGAGAGTGTCCGTAAAGAGAGCTTCGACTGTATTATTTATACAATATGTTCAGTGAAGTTCCTTTCAATTAACGTAACTGAACAACCGACCTCCCCACATTTTTTTTTGCATTTTTTCTTCTTCCTTTTGTTCGACCTCCTCCTTGTTTTTTTTTCCCTCGAAGTTTTTTTATGAATTTGTACTCGTCTTTTATCTCTTGCTGCCACCGACAAAGGAGTTCCCTTGACTCCACAAAGGGCTCAATCGGGGAGAAACTTAATGGTCGTCGTATTAACGGGGTTCCACTGTAATATTACAATTACATTACATGTTTTTACAGAAATGGTTACGGAGATGCGGTGGCCTTACATATAGTTTATTTACTTCATTAATGTCAACGAACGATAAGACCACGAGTGATGACTTAGTATCAATACTAAGAATTTCAAAGTACTTCCAAGGAAACTGACGAAACAACAAATCCTGAAACTGAGAACAGAGTTTTGTGACTGAGATTTTTAACTTCCTTACCAATTTTCAAAAAGCGTTGTAAACAAAGATGTAAATCTTATTTTTGTGGGTCCCTCTTCCCCAAACAACAATGCTTGGGCAGGGCTGTACTTATAAAGTTAACTTCGGCCTGACCAACAATATTTGTGAAGTGTTGTTCTTTTTTAGGTTATGAGCCTAGATTACGGCAAAGGGAAGGTTTAAATTCTTTGCTTCGAGTTTTGTAGCTGATTCGTAATAAATATCATATATTACCTATTATAATATATTAAACAGTATAAAATTTATGAGTAAATATTTATGAAAGAAATCGATAACTGAAGTGGTGAATGAATAATTGATCATTACGCGCTACGGAAGTACGTCAGTGTATCCATTGTAACAACGTGACTTTAACAGACGCTTGGCAATGCGTGTAGTAGATAACAAACTTTTGCTGCTCTTGCGCTGTTTTCCTTTCTAAATTTCTGAGTCTTTATAGACGATGAATATGTACAGTACTTAATCAGGAAATACCCATTGGTTCACCAGAGAAACATGAAGGAAAGGGAACCTACGGTTGATCTCAGTTGCGCAGTAAGCCTATCTTACCGCACTTGTCTTCTGTTGGTGCTTTCCAAAGTAATAACCATGGACCGATTTCTTGGTACTTCATTAATAGACCTAACGTAAATATTACAATTGTTTTCTCGTTTCAGTTCAGGACAAGTTTGGGATCGTTCCGCCATGGCCTGATAACATATACCCGATTGAGTTCACATCTGCCAAAGTTACCTGTGTGGCGTTTGACTCTGCGGGGATAAAAACTCCAAAAAGAATAGACTTCGTGAGGAAAAACCAATATGCTGAGTACACAACACTAAAACAGAGTGATAATTTAAATTTTACAAGCCAAATAGAAATGACAGAACAAGGTTCGTAACTCTTATTATATTAACTTTCCAAAGAGCCCCAAAATCATTGGTACATTCGCAGATACCAAAAAAGTACTCAAATGATTTGCATTCGTAATCGAGCATAAACAATACAAAAGACAGTCTAGTGAAGATCAGCAAGGATTCTCGGAGGATCCCTTGAATGACTTGAATGGAAGTGGTTTATGATTCGAGTACTTACTTAGCGCCTTCTGCTTCCGTTTGGGCGCCAAAATGAAGTCGCAAAGGACCTGGCGACGAATTAGTCTATTTATATAAAAAAAAAAACGTAACGTATTTAAATATTCGCCTTGCATGCAATCAACCGATCGACACACCCACAATGTAAAGAGCCGTGTTATGAAGTATGGATTGCCCAACAGAATTGTAAGTAGAATTTCGCTGCGAATATTTAAATACGTTACGTTTTTTTTTATATAAATAGACTAATTCGTCGCCAGGTCCTTTGCGACTTCATTTTGGCGCCCAAACGGAAGTTCTACTGCACTAGCGCAAATCAGATACGATAGCTTACTTTACATTACCGAGAAGCCTCATCATAATTCTGCTAAGTTTTAGTGAGTTGAGAAAAGCGAAATTCTCGGGTCAAAACAGCATATAGTAGATGAGAGAATTAAAGAACTGAACCGACCAAATTTAAGTGTGATCGAGGATTCTGTCGCGGTCCACGTTGGGGGAAACCGAGATCCATTTCCACGGCGGTAACCCCAATCATTTCCGACGAAGAAAATTCAGTACTTTGCTGCAATTTGCATACGAACGTGTTTTTGCAGGTGGAAAGCAATTGAAGAAGCTTTTTGTTACAATGTTCATTAAAAATGTTACCGAGGAAGATGACAGTCAATTCGGATCCCTGGGAAGGTATGAGTGTCACGCTTTTGCAGTTGGTGACCCTTATTCCCCGAAGAAGCATGGCTTCAGTATCAATTTTATCAGATGTAAGTATGCTTGCGACCTTATAAATCTCCTGAGTTGCTACTTGTAAGACTAGTAACATTCCTGGACCGTGATTGATTGTATACTTACCGGTACCTTTTTAATGACTTGCGATGATAACATAGGCAGAATTTTGAGCGACACTCCCTCTTTGTCAGTCTATCTATCTGTTACTGCGTAATACAGTAATTTCATTACTGTCTTTTTTTTTTTATTTTTTTTCAACGAAACACTATCTACATCCTTTTCATGACCCAGGCTCCGTTTTTCCTATGAAAGACTCAAAAGATCTTTGATCCTTCTTCTTGTTTTCACCTTCTAACCCCTACTACATCTACAACTTGACAACTACCACCACAGTCTGACAACCGCTCTATTACAAGCGCAATTTTAATTAAAAACTTTACAGCGAAAGAGTAGCCACGTTTTGCTCAAACATTCATGGAAAATCATAGACTCTGATCACTTACAAAAGTAAGCATGCCTGTCACCTTTTCTAAACACAGCGCCATTTCCAGATGTATGTAGAAGCTTTTAACGTGACTCTGTGTGCGAATAATTTAGTGCATCACCACTGTATTGTGTTTTTCACCTCTCCAAATCGACCATTGTATTTTATCATTGAATTTGTCTCTCTTAGATTTTTTTTGTGCATGCACTTGTATTAGTCAATTCCAAGAGCGCCCATACCCGTCCCCCGGGAAATCCCGGGCCATTTGACTTATACCATAAAAAAGTGGTCAAATGCCCCCCTATGTTGACAGTTTACACTGTCAAATGCTCTATCGGTTAGGGCCTCACAACGCGTCAAATACCCCACCCTCCGTACAAGAAGCAATTTTTATTAAAGTAAAAAGACTTAGAGAACTACTTCAAAAACATTTTTCCAGAGTTAGAGTCGGAAACGTTTCTCATGAAACGTTTCATGAAACGTTAGAGTCATGAAACGTTTCTCTAAAGGAACGGTGCTCTGTCGACGGTGTGGAGTGAAATACGGAAATTTGGTTTTGTCGACTTGACAAAGAAAATTTGTAATCAGACATTCCGAGCGTTAGCTCGTCATTAGAGCGAACTAAGGAATTATTTGTGTTGAATGTAGGAGATGGAGGGAGGAACTTTGCAATTCAATGGGTGAACCTATGGCGATATGATTACACGGATCGATTGATATAATGAAAAGCGTTCATCAAACCCGTATGGAGTTAAGTTGCCTTGTTAAAAAATAAATGTTTGCTTTAGATTTTTTAGGCTTTTTATGTTACCTTGATGTAGTAATAGGCCACAAATAGTCATGCTTAGGATTATTGAAATGGCGTGAAATTGGTTTCGACGCGTCTTTGTCATTTCTTCCCACATTTCGAGGAATGACTCAATCTGTTGGTTTTCTCTCTGGTTCACTGTTTTTGCACAGTTTACAGGTTATACAATGTATTTCGAAGAAAGCTAATGATTTTTTGGAGATTTCTGAGGTGTCTTTTAAAGGTGGGTGGAACAAAAAAAAACTGCCTGAATTGATAAATAGTTTTTTTATAGTTCCTATCTGCTGCAATGAGAACCAAAATGGAAACCATCCCACCTACCCAACCTTTTCGTGAGTTATATTGAAAACACCGTTGTGGGAAAATGAAAAACGGCTGAGTCTTTGAGCTACAGTAGTTCAGCCTGGCAAAATTACCTTTAACGGTACTTTGATCGAAAAAGATAATTGAGCACTCGGAAGCCTTCGCTTTCGGGGATGACGGTATGAAGGGGTGTATAGAGCTGTGATCTCCTTTGTGAAAGTGATTTTGTTTTTGCTCGAGAAATTGAAAATACGCAAAATTTTAAGTGCATGGGTTCTGTCTTTGAGGAACGACGGTAGTGATACGACTATGGGTGCCATGATTTGTCTAAATAGTCGGAGATAGGTGGGGTGAATGGCGGAGAAGGGGGGAGGGGACAACTACATGCTGCAGCAGTAAGACCGCCCGGTTGTTGTCTCTCTCTCTCTCTCTCTCTCTCTCTCTCTCTCTCTCTCTCTCTCTCTCTCTCTCTCTCTCTCTCTCTCTCTCTTCCTCTCTTAAATCAATTTTTTAATCGTTGACTCGCACCGCGCTTGATTGCGAATACAGTAAGCGACCTACATACTGAACTTTTCAAAGAGAAATATTTTAATTTGAATTCTATTTCCACGCCTCTTGTTTAATAAACTGATATGTTTTCAAACACTTACTTTTGTATGTCAATGGATTCGGTGTCAAAAAATCGTAACACAAGCTCACGCAACCAGGGCTCGGATTCCGCCCGGGTTGGCGGGCAAGACAGAAAAATTCGGCCCGCTCCCAGAGCCAATCAGATTGCAGGATTCACAGAATTCCGCCCACTGGCTCATTGAGAAAAAAAAAAGGAAATATTGCTTTCCGCGACTACATCGTGAAATTCGAACGCTAAGCTAAGACCCTGTTCACAAGCAGGTAAGGTAACCCACTTGGTAGGGCAACCCTACCAAGAGGGTTATCCTAGCACTCACACATTTCTTCGTTCTTTCATCGACGAGTTTACAAGGCAGCTAGGGTTACCATGGCGCTAGGGTAACCCCATCTGAGTGCTAGGACGAAAATTTCCAATGCACTCAAACTATTTTAACACTGACCCTAACGCTTGGGCATGATTGGGGCTATGCACTCTTGATACTTTGGCCTCGCGGTTATTTGCAATACAATAACTGCAGTGTACAGTAAGTTACAAAATATTAACCGAAAATGTCCTTGAGCCGACTTTTCCATTAAGCTGACGAAACTGAAGCTGTTAGGGAAACCCAAGTGAGAATGTAAAGAAATTTTGAATCACCCCCGGCTATACAATCTACCAAAACTAAAGGAAGATGGGGTCTGGTTTTTTCTTTTTCTTTTTTTTTTTTGAAAGTGAAAAACGACAAAAAAAAGTAAGGTGACACATCCTAACACCAACCCGGTGTGGCCAACATATCACGCATGCGCGCAACCATTTCACCCGGTCGTCGACACCGCGGCAAAATGAGTGCGCAGGCTTGAGCCACGCGCGAATCGTTTCCACGCGCGAGGGACTGGTACCAATTGAATTTACCATAGAAAAAACAGCGCGGCAAAATGGCGGCAATTTAAATTCTCTGTGTTTGTTTTCATTTTGCGATGATAAGGACAACACTACTTTGATAAGGTTTAAATTTTGAAGAGAGATTCCTGAAAGACTAATCTTCCGTGTGTCTTTTCAAACCAAAAAACTATGGTTCAAACCAGGAGAATTTTTACCTTGTATTCGAGCGCTAGAGCAAAAGGACGAAGTTCGTAATGTTATTAGTCGCGATGGTCTCTGCGTTGGTAAACTTCTGGGCGGAAAACTGTGCACTGAGAAGGAAAACGCGGGGTAACCATCTTTGCAAGGGCACAGTGATAATTTCTACTGCGAAGATGGCTTCTGTTGCTCCTGTTGAACGAGGAAATTGTCTGCTTGTTTCATTGGAATCATTTGAAAGCGAGAAATAAGTTCTTTTCATGCCCGCATCCCACTCATTCGGCAACTTGGATAAGTCACTTCCCTGCCCTCCATTCTCATATTTTACAACACTAGTTACTTTTCCAAGAGCAAGGCAATAAAATAAAGAAAAGAAGTCTTAGTTTTAAGAGAGGATCGCAAAAAAGTTTTGAAACTAAGTATAAATTTGACTCCAATGCTACTTGATGTTTCCCTTTTACTTGGAGTTTGGTAGTGGTCCATCGTTGAAAATATTTTTCCAGTATTTTTCCTGCAGCTGGCTGGTGACTATAATTTTTTTCTCCAGCTTTGTCGATCACCTTGTAGAGCCTTGCTGGGATGAGGGTGGGGAGACATGAGAATCATGATAATGAAATAAGAAACCATTCACCTGCATGTGTTTGGAAAATACTGATTTCACTTTTGCATGCATTGCACCAGCAAAAATCCAGCCTAAATTTTGCACTGTGTGTAAAGATACTGAGAGAGGAATGTAATTATACATCCAGCAAGACTAGAGGCATTCTGCTTCATACTCTAACATTTTATTATGCACAACTGATCCAGTTTCACTACCCAATGATAGACCCACAATGACTCTATCAACAACAACAACAACAACCACAACAACTACTATGGTATGTGTTACCACAAAACACAATATACAGTAACTCAAATATCTCTATAATTTTATTGTTGTAAGTACCGTATATTCATTATTAAGACTATTACAAGTAGGAGCATTCTCACAAGTTAATATCCAAACTAATGCTTAGCAAGAGAAAGACTAGACTAACATACAGCTGTATTAACAAAAGTAAGACAGTTTACTTGGATTAAAAAACCAAATTATATTTGCTTGTTCAAACATTGACTTAGAAGGTGTGGAAAGTAAATAATTATCGTCCCTTTTCTAGACAATTTTGAAGAGCTGTTTGGAAACCATCTTGTTTTAATCACTGACATGCTCACATCTGTGATGTTTAATTTGCAGTAATACTGTTGTCATCATGCAGGATCTCATGCAGGAAAAAATGAGAGATGAATAACAACCCTGGCTTTTTTCATCACAAAACCAATAAAATATTCAACGCTGAAATCCTCATCACAATCTCTGAAAACAATCTGGAATGTTGCTTGCCATGCATGGTTTGACCAGATCAGCACACACACACCAGGAAGAGTTTTAGACTTAAGCACTGGAATAAGAATAAATGACATGTTTAAGAAACAACAGGAAACTGATCAAAGTAAAACAATAATATTTAATATTATCACTTGGTCATTTTCATGCACAGATGTCACTTAAGATACTTGAAAAAAACATGGAAATCTGTGCCCTATTTGTAAAGATCCCTTTATAAAAAAAACTAAACAACTTAACTGACTCCCTTAATAAGAGGTTTTGTCTAACAATGCAGATAAAAACAGTTGCTCACATCTTGAAAGTAATGACAGTCAAAATGACAGCCAACCAGATATCAACACTTTCCACAAGATTTCTTCAGGTCAGATGACTGGAACAATGAAATCAACAGAAATCTAGAGATCAATTAAATTTAATCATACCACAACCTGGTGTGTCCTGCAAAGCAACACAGAGCTGGAAAAGAAAGAGCATCACCATCTACCATACAAACCATTGCTCTTGCTGTGGAGAACCAGGTCACAGAAAAATCCATGGCTCTCGTATCACATGTCAGAGGTTAAAACTTCTGTTTTATCAAAACCCTCCGCGTTTTTAGAGGAATTGCCCTTAGGCGAAAAACAGTAAACGAAAAATGTTATCAGTTTAAAATTTACAACTTTTAGGTCTTCAACGGTGTGACCGAAACACGAGCAAACAGACCGTCGAGCAAACATGGTTTGGCAAAGATAACTTCCATGGAAACGACATAAACAAATAAATATTTCATGCCTAAATAGGCTTACCTCTTTTGACTTTCTCGTTGGAAACAACTCGGAAGTACTGCTTAGTTTTTCTGTCGAGTCTATGTTGAGCGTGAGATCTTGATCATCAAAAGGTCCAATAGAACTTTTCCTTCACCGCCGAATAAACTCAAACACAAAGAGCTCAAAAGCTCGAATCAAATGAATCAAATGTGTTCGAAGCGGAGCATGCGCACTCATTTTGCCGCGGTGTCCCGGTCGTCAATTAGCAGCCAATGGACAGCTGTTTCGGCCTTGCTGGGCCTCATCAGAGGTGGGTGCTTTGGGCACCCCTTTCAGTGGCAGCTCCACAGGCATGTTTTTTTCCTCTCTTTTCGTTATCTTTAGTTAACCGACATTGAAAACCGTATTGAGGCAGTCAGGGCACAAGTGAAGGAACCGCCCGAGGAAGTCCGACATGAAGAGGCCACAGGTAAATAAATATGCTAAAGGCGGATTATCTAAACCAAGTCCAACTAAGACCGGGTCGCGGTTTTAAAGTCAGGAATTTTTTAGAAGTGAGTTGTTTGAATACTTAATATCGTAAATGCACCTACCGATGGTAGAAAGTATAATGCACCCGTGAGAAAGATGGTAACTAGTTGCCAGTAGCTTGGCAACGGACGAAAGGGCAACTTCAAAATCAGAGTCTCACGCAGAATTTAAACCTTTGCTTTTGTCTCCGGCTTTCGATACAGTTTTCCAGGATCAAAACCTATTCAAGGCCACTATGAAAGCCACTTAGAAAGCGGTCTTCGTAAGCACCGGCCGAAATGAGCACGCGCAACGTCACAAGCACTTATTGGGGTTTTAAGCAATGGCGCCTCGGTTAAGGGGCTTGCGACGAGACTACTGAGGCAGTCCTAAAGGATAAATATTCAAATAAAACCTCCCGAACAGCATTTGTGTTACCGTACTCATCAAACATGTTTGACGACTGAAAACCTTCGAGACGTTTTTACTAAAACTAAAGCTAAAGTCACATCAAACTGTCCGGGATCGATTTGCAGTCAAATCTCTCTCCGCTCACAACCAGAAATCTGCCTATTACCTTCACGTTGTCCATTCCATCATTTCGGGCCTTCATCATAGCTTTAATTAAGATTTGTCTCTCTTTTTGGATCGCCCGGGCGTAATCTTCCGTTATGTAGGCCTCTTCGAATTGTTGCAATTGTTTAATCTTACCTCGTTTGGATCCATCTTATGTCGTACAAAACTCTACAGATTTACTTGATCTTTTTGTGCATATTAATTTTCCAGTTGTATGAGGAAAAAACCCTTTGTGGATGTGCTAATGGTTTTGAACACCTACAAAACCTCAACTGAAAACGGCCCAACAATAGAACTTTTTAATTGTAATGTTAGTATGTCGTGCTGGTGTTCTTCTGTGTGTGTATTTAAATCTTTGTTTCTTGTGAATTAATTCCAGCTTTCCCTAGCCACCTTTTTCCGCTCCGAGGCTGCGCGATTTTCAATGGGCAATATAAACTCAATTATAAATGAATCTCAGTATCTGTTGTCTTACTGTGAGAGGACTAGGTGACAATTTGAAAAGAAGAGAGCTCTTCAACTGGCTTAGAATGCAAAAACACTCGATCTACATGCTGCAAGAAGCTCATTGTTCTGAAGGCACAAATCCCATGTGGTCCGCAGAATGGGGATATAGGACAATTTTCAGTGGGCAAGATAGTAGCAAGTGTGGGGTTGCCATTTTGTTTAACAACACCTTTAGCTTTGAAATCCGAAAATTTTTCTCTGACCCAAATGGCAGATTTATTATCTGCGACATGGAAACAGAACAGATACGTGCTACTTTGGCCACCTTGTACGCGCCTAATGTTGATGACCCAAGGTTCTTTGAGCTTTTCTTTATCATTTACACGACTTTGAGTGTGACGAAATCATTATAGGTGGAGACTTTAATCTTGTTTTGAACATAGACATGGACAAGAGAGGTGGACTTGCTGGGACACACCTTAAGTCCCAAGAGACGGTTAAAGACCGCGCTGCTCAATTGCAACTTGACTTAGTAGACGCGTGGAGAACAATAAACCCGGATAGTCGCAAATACACTTGGCTTCGGAGAAAGCCTGAAATCTTATTCCGCCTAGATTTTTTCCTCGTAAGCCAGTGTCTTATGTGCAGTGTTACGGGTGCAAATATCTCAGCTGGTTATAAAACAGAACACTCTCTAATTGACATTAAAATAGCCCTTCACTCGTACCTTAGAGGTCCAGGTTACTGGAAACTTAACACTTCTTTTCTAACTGACATCGATTATGTTACTCAGATAAGAGATGTTATTAAGAAAACCCATGAAGAATATCAAGATGATGATACCGTAAACAAAGG
>NC_090874.1:64238704-64253704 GCF_036669935.1 Montipora foliosa
CACCCTCTCTCTCTCTCTCTCAACTCTCATAGAAGCGCTATGAGTCGACCCTTGCGCGCATCTTTCTATTTTTAGAACGCCACAAGTTCTTACGCTCTG
Organism: Montipora foliosa; assembly: GCF_036669935.1. Taxonomy (NCBI): domain Eukaryota; kingdom Metazoa; phylum Cnidaria; class Anthozoa; order Scleractinia; family Acroporidae; genus Montipora; species Montipora foliosa. The sequence goes on from NC_090874.1 coordinate 64,238,804, forward strand.
CACGTACTATTCAGAATGGTCAATCAGACTGAATAAAGTAATTGGCAAACAAAAATAGAAAAATCAATGTCTGCAAATTGTGCAAATTAAAGCTGAGTCTCGTGCTGAAGGGTTAGTTCTAAAATGGAAAGATACGTGCAAACGTTGACTCAAGGATACAGTGCTTATGGAGGCTCCAACTCTTAGGCTCCTTGGCTGAGGCCGAACGTCTTTTATGCCTTACTTACAGCTTCTTGATAACTCTTAATAAAGCCTAGTTCCCACTAGCGACATAACCGTACGATCATAATCATAATCATAAGCACGAACATAACGCTGTTATGTCGCTTATGTCTTAGTGGGAACGTCCAGAAACATAATCATGGCGCCCTTATGATCAACATAATCAAAAGAAAATGATCGACCATTTTCTTGTGATTATGATTATGGCTTTGACTATGACTATGTCGCTTTTCTTTGCAGTGGGAACGCGAAAATCATAACGACATAATGAGAAACATAATGACGCAACGGGGTCATTGTGTTTTGCCCAATTAAAGTCTAGGACCAGTACTTTCGGGTCGGTTCATTTTCAAGATGGCGGCCAGCTTCGAGGAAAAGCTTTACGTTTTTAGAGCGGCCGTCCCCACTAGAACATAAGAAGCTTATGTTTATGTTTATGATTATGATTATGCTTATGATCCTTATGTCGCCAGTGGGAACTAAGCTTTACTACTGAACTCCATATCGCTTGAGAGGGTCACCCCAAATGTTTGACACTTTGTTGATTGGAAAACCTGCGAGAGCGTATCGCTGGCACAGCTGAAATTTTGGTGACAATTTGGAAGCCCAGGATCCTGACCATTTTTCAAGACAAAATATCCAGACTTTCATCGCTCGTAGAATCCTCATATTTTGCCGTGGATCGCTCATGTTTGGGGTTTGTGTATTTAAAGTAATACATTTTATGTTATAAAAAACTATTCGCTTCAAAGTTATGCGGTAAGCTAAGTTCGACTACAAATTGCAGTAGAGTAGCAAATGGAGTTCTTCATCAGCGTACTTTGCGCCTCGTAACCAAACGACGCTCGACAGTATTATTCCTTTGATTGTCCGCGGTGAGCTGGTTCCGAGCTTGTCTTGACCATTGATTCGTCCACCGGTGCTGAAAACAAATTGGAAAAAGTCACTGATGAATGAAATCCACTTAAGGCGCTAATCGATCGAAAAAACCTGATTAATAACGATAATAGGACTGAGTGGAGTCCAATTAAGTTTGTAATCGCTTGTGGGCAAGGAAACTAGTCGAAGCCAAGCGGAAGGTTCAACTGCCACAAACATTGCCGTGTTAAAATCCGAAAAACTAAATCTTCTTGACTGTCTCAAATAGTTGCTTGTAAGATTCAAACAGTTTTAGAAGTTTATGTAACAGAAACGACGTGAAAAACTTGCTAGGGAATGATTTATTGAAATTTTAAAATAAGCGAGCCGCACAGCGGGCTGTACTATACTAGAGAGCTTTAGATTCTAGAACGAGAACGATTACGAGTACTAAATTTTCTCATAAGGCAACAGTGAGCGCGCGCAAACCAGCGTCATTTTGGCGGGAAAAACGTGATGCCGTCGTCATTTTAGTACGAGGTTGTGCAAAAATGTCGTCGACTCAAAACAAGTCAACAACACGGTAGTAGTTTTGGCTTTTTTTATGAGCAAAAAGGCTCAGTTACCAGAAATAAGAATAACTGAGCAACCTATACTGCTAACAAAGAGTAAGATTAAGCGTTCGGGTTATAAATTTCCTTAGTATTTTCGCTAAAAACGGGCAGTCAAAACTCGTTCTCGTTCTCGTCCTCGTCGTAGAATCTAAAGCTCTCTAATAACTATAGAATACGGCCCGCTAATTTAGCCAATCACAGCGCGCGTACTATCTGAGAGATATAATAAAATAAAATATGGTATTCAAGTAACGAATATCTAAATATGTTATTTGGTATTTATTTTTTTAAAAAAGACAGGAAAAGAACAAACAGAAGAAACGAAACAATTATGGACAAATATATAGCTCCGGCATGCTACAGTTGAGTGGAAAGGGGATTTTATAAGCAAAGATGCAAGGCCGTTTAACACTATTCTTCGCGTAACTTGTGGATTAGCGCCATTGTCAATTGTAAGTTGCAAACAGCTCGCTCCATTTGCAAACATTGGTCTGGTTGGATCAATCAAAGAGACGTTCAAATAATGACATTTTCGGTTTATTTACGTGTTACTTTTTCCCACCTTTTTTTGGTCTATCTGGTATTGGTTTCTGTGGCCTGGCCGGTTTCAGAGTGCTGTTATGTTGCAGCGTAATTGAGGTATCTTTGGAATGAAGGAATGACCCCGCCACTGGACCACTAATATTGACCCCACTGCTGGGGGATAAGACGTTTTGCGACGACTGTGTCGCATAAAAATCCTCGTATTCTACTCGAGCTGTTGACGAAAAATATAAACTTTCAGCTAGGAAATCCGAACAGATGAAAGATTTTTAGGGGATAAAAATATGCCTACATCTACCGTTTAAATACCAAAATACCTTTAACAACTGTATGTTTAAGTGGTTTTGAAATATATATTCTCGTTGGGTGCCCCTGATTTAAGGCGCTGTTACACTGTGCAATTTCTCGTGCAGTTTGTCTCGCAACGCCATTTGTACAAACGTTCTCACATAATGTCAATAACAGCAACAATTACACTTGAACCTAATTCAATGGCCTTGATCTCCCACGAGTCTCAGTGGATGAGCATCCGAACTAGTAATCGGAAGGTGGTAGGTTCGACTCCTACGAAGGAACACTCGGATTTTTCCGCATATTCCCGAGTCCTAGCTCTCACGAATCTCCCATAGCTCAGTGGTAGAGCATCCGAACCAGTAATCGGAAGGTCGTAAGTTCGAACCCTACGAAGGAACACTCGGATTTTTCCCATGAAATTACAACAGATCCAATCAAATCAAACGTTGGTTTTGGGTAAAAGGGGAAAACCATGAAGCCCAGAAAACTATCGCAGACTTGCGTTGTGCTTCTGCTTGCGTCGCTAGTGAAAACCAGGCTTAAAGCACGCTTCCTTGCACATGGACCCTGTTAACGAACGCTCAATCCAGCCCCACGAGTTAGTTAACCAGTCATAATCCTTGGTATTGCTTAAAAGGCTACAAAAGAACAAGGCTGATATAACAGTGAAGAATGTATTATACAAAGCCAATATTTCGAAGGGCACTGCATATCTTCATCAGGTTTATTTACCATCCAAGTGCATGCACTGACCTGGTCGCTCTGATCCAGTCTGTTTCATGGTAATGAAAAGACGTATGTCTGACTCCACTTCACACCGTTCAAGGCTTCCTTTCATCTTCTCGCAAATCTGTGTGGAATATATAAAGTAAAATATTCGAACAAGGAAGGTTACGTTTTTACAAACGTTGGCCGCGTAGCACTTATATCTGAACAGACTTAACTGATTAGACTGTGATGTGAAGTGCTAAGTATCTACCCCATATGAACCATGTGAGCGTTAGCACTACTGATGGAAATGGGCCCACACAAGGACAGAGAAGAACTCTGACCAGGGTGGGAATTGAACCCACGACCTTCGGGTTAGATCACCGCTGCTCTACCGACAGAGCTACAAGGTCAGCTGCACGACACTTTACCGTTTTTTTCCAACATCCATTTCGCTTAATATAAATCCTAATTTCCTGCCAGCAATTAGCTGTGCTATATTTTTCCAAATTAAAAAGCTGCAATCTATAGAAATTCTATTCATGAAACAAGACTTCTACTTGAATCGCTTTAGCCTCAGTAGCCTGCGTACTGTGTTTTGTTTTGGATTTTTTTTTTCCCACAATAAGTTTTTATTAGGCGAAATGTAATGACAATCTGCCTAATGGCAATAAACAGATTAATATTTTATACAACCACACACAGTTCAAGGCTTTTTCATCCCCTCTTTAAGATTAAGTGGCGCGAGAGCTGGACCGAGGAAAATTTCATAAATTGAAGGGGGAGGGGGAAATCTCTTTCTCGGTAATTGTCCTTCCACGCGTCCTTCATTTGAAAGAAAAATTATGGGTCCCTCTAATAACAAAGTGAATGCAGAGTCTATCAAAGCAACATAAAACTAACAAAACACCAGGGCCACCTTCACCCCCGCGCCTTCAGTTCTGTCCCGGATAAGTAGATTCGAAGCCGATTGAAGGAGTCGGTAAAGTGCGCCAAAATCACAGGCTATACATCAAAGTTGGGTAGACATTCACAAATCTGACGACTTTGAGACAAACCATTTTGATTCAAAGCGTTTTTTTGCTATCTCTCTTTTTCAACTCCTTCCTCCTGCCTCTGGAGGGAGGAGCCGGGGGAAATGTAAACTCAAGGGCACCAAGGTGTGTTCGACAGGAGCACCTCATTTATCACAGATAGTTTAAATAGAGCCCTAAACGGGGCCTTTTTTTCTCACCTCTTCTAACTCGACGCAGTTAAGCGAGGTCATGTCGGAGAAATTCCAAAAGGCATCACGCAAAGCCTTAATCCTTTCTTTTTCCAGAGATTCAAACAGCTGTGAAAAGTAATTCACTCTGATTATACAAACACATATTTAACACTCGGATGACATTTTTGAATAATTTTAGCAGGCCACTTCCAAATTAAGGTAAATTAGGGTAAATTAAGGTAAACAAGAAGATCTTTCAGATCTTAAAACCGCGCTTTGAAAATTTATCTGTTTTCTTACCACTATAGTCGCAACGTAGTACACATTCCAAAGCAGTCTTTGTTGATTCACTATGACTATAGACACAAAATCACCTGATCAATCTGTAGCACAACAACTGACATCAACGACTGCACACGAACTTATTGCACTATCACTTATAGCCGAGGTGAAATCTCCGAGGAATCTCCGATGACGTAATGGTCTTAATTAATCTGGAACTGTCATCAGGATATCTATGGGTATAAACGATACGATAATAACACTTTTAACAACTTACAGCTTTCTTTCCTAAAAGTCGTGATTAAATTTAATTGGTTTTTTACACGAGTAAAGGCCTAGCAAAGTAGTCACACGCGTCACTTAATGTAAGAATTACATTATCCACGGCTATGTTTAGTACGGTGGTTATTTCCCTACCAATGAAAGTTGAAACGTCGACACATTCCATGGATGACATAATGACCTTTTATGTATTCAATACTCGCTTCGAATCAGCCGCTTAAATAACACAAAAAGGCAATCTATTTTGTACTAAATAGAGAGTGGAATATTCATAACATTTTAAGTACTTTAACGTTTTAACAGCTTTTGGCGAATACCTGTAAACATCATAAGTTGCGTGATTCTAAGTGCCACTGACTATATGACCAAATAGAAATTTGGGACTGCTCAGCAACAAACTCAATAGGGCCGTTTTTACGAGAGAAAATAAGCCGCGGCTAACTCTGGCCGCCGCTTACGTAAGCCGCGAACACCTCGTATAAATGGTACAAAATCTACGTTCACGGCTTTCTCAAGCCGCGGCTTATCCTGGCCGGGGAGTTTATACTCGTATAAATAGTTCCTTTCGCGGCTTACGTAAGCCGCGGCCAGAGTTAGCCGCGGCTTATTTTCTCTCGTGTAAACGGCCCTAATATGTTTCAATAAGACACAAAAAAATATATATTTTGTTGTAAATAAAGAGCGGACTATATTCATAATTTTTTTTTAGTACATTAACGTTTTAACAGCTTTATGGCGAATAAACATCCTAAGTCCCACTGACTATGTGGCCGAGTGGAAGTCTTATTCTGCCCTCCGACAAAACGAAAAATAAAATAAAACGAGATGCTTCTGTGAAGCATACACTGGGTTGCCTGTGGTACGTGCTACAGAAAATCAGAAGGCACTGAATTGTGTGGTATTGAAATACAGCATTCCAGTCTCTGAAGAATAACAAATGAAAGAGAAGCGAGAAACATTGGCTTCTGGGCTGTCATGTTGATAATTTTCAAGTTCCCTCACAACTTCTTTTCACCACAAGTGTGCCCTCTGAGCATCTTGACAGCTTTGTAATACTAAACTTCACTGAAGTCAAGCCCTGTTTCGTGGGGTTAGTGTTAGGATGGGAGACCAAAACAATAAACTCCTCATAAAAAACAGAAACATCTGACCGAAAATACTATTAACGCTAACAAATGCGAACTCAGCAAGGTACAGATTCTGTTAGCTTGCTTTATGCAAAACAAATATTGATGAAAAAGCAAATAACTATTGATACACAGTTTTCAGAAAGAGCAGAAGGAAGTTTCCCGGACGGTCGATCGAGAATAAAATATTTACGACATGAAAACAACATTAATTTTGAACCGTGAATATAGAATATAAAAAGTTACGATCAGCGACAAACATTTTGGGAGATTTTTGCTACGTTCAAGTAAATTGCAAAATCGAAAGTGACATGGCCGGAATTCAGCGGGCGCCGTGATTAAGTTACCGCGGCATGTTTACAAACAGTGAAGCATCTGTGTCAGATGATGGCAAGATACCGGGTTTTTGTAAGTTTCTTTTTCTGTCAAGTGTTATAAAGTTTGACAATGAAATGAGCGAAGTCAAAACAAAGATCACAATCGCCCAACTCTTGTTTATGCAAAGTCAAAATTTACTCTCCAAGACGCGTACGACGTTATTTATCACCAGGTAATTCCATCATTTTGGAAATAGCAGCTACTTTATTATTTATCTGCGTCACAAGTTTTCACTGATTTTGGGGCTCATTTTGTTGAAACTCAAGCACGCTTCCAACAGGCCTGTGAACCCTTCCTGCTTACAGAGCAATACTAAAAAACTTCTCCCATATCACATTTCAACCTTAAGCTCGAAAATTCAATACACAACATGATATTATAATTCACAAAGGCAGAAAATACCACAGAATCCTTTTCCAGCGAAAATTTTATTGAAACAAACAACATATTCGCTCTTAGAGGCGAAAACCTCTTCCTATTTCATTGCGTGCGTGAAGACAAGAAACTCAATTGTGTCAAATTACCATGTACTTCAGGTAAATACTGCTCACTTTGATTTCGTCTCGACGGGCGATAGTCCAGTACTCGTCGCGATTCATGCCTAGTTTATCCAACTGACTTTCCATTATTGAGCTCCATAAGGGTATATTTTGTTTAGGGATCCACTAAAACGCCATTCGCGTTGCATGACTTTCGACGCCATTGCAGGCTAAGTTAATGATTCTACTGTGTCCACCAGAGAAATCTACGCAGTTCCACTACCCTCTCGATCCTAAGAAAATACGCGCAGAAGGCTCTATACACAAAGACACCACTCACCAGGGGAGTGACAGGCAAGACTTTTACCGACACGGTAAAAAAAAAAAAAAAAAAAAAAGAAAAAAGAGAAAACGAGATGCTTCTGGGTTGCTTGTGGTACGTGCTACAGAAAATCAGAAGGCACTGAATTGTGTGTTATTGAAATACTAGCATACAGCTAGTCTGAATTTTAAAAGGTCTCCTGTCGGTGTTTTGTCAATGTTTCACGTTGCTGTGACGGTTGCTGTCAAAAATTTAAAGAAAGGATGTTGTTTGTCGCGATTTCACCTTAAGTGCTGTCACTACTTCTTAGGCCATGTCGCTTGTTGGAATTTACCCTGGCAGACCTCCAGTAAGTTTTTGTTGATGTGCGGTATAAGATGCACTACCCATAAACCAATAGTTTTGGCCTGAAGGAACATAACAGCAGACCAGTAGTGCTGTAAGAATAAATCAGTGTTACGTTTGACTTAATATATCGAGTTTTAGGATAGTAATACCCACCCTTCCCACGAATAGCTTTCGGAGGAAATAAGCATAGGTGTCGTTCCCAGACCTGACTTGCGTGCTTCCTTACTCTTAATTTCTATACTGACGCATCAATTTTCAAGGTTTTATTCATCGCCATTTATTTAAAATGCTATACTAACGCAGCCTTCTCTATTTTGAGAGTGGCAAAGGGGTTTTCCATGATTCATGATCAGACTACTTTACAGCCGTAATGACGACCAGTGACAGTTGTAAAATGCAGCGTGGTGCGTGGTAGACAAGTGGGTGCTTACCATTTAGCCAAATAATCCGGATGGAATGATCATTGCATAAAGTTAAGCGATTTTCTGAATTTAATGACCAACCGGATGAGAATGGCGCTTACCATTTTACTACTCCGCATTCCATCGCGCATGTTTACTCGGTCTTGTGGAAATGGAACAATTCTCGCAAATGGTAAGGGCATTTCTCGAATTCCATTCCAAACGGGAAAAGAGGACTACCTCTGGAGGTTGTCCACAACTTCCGAAAAGATTTTCCAGAAAATTGCCTTTCCATTTGACCTCAAACCGAAATTTCCGGATTTTTTGGCTAAATGGTAAGCACCCAGTGGTTCAAGGAAAAACATCAAAAACTCGCTCTTTCTTTTTCATTTCCAAATTTAAATTCTCAGTTAGTTGAAAACAGTTAACTTTGAAAGGAGCTCTTTGTAGCAGAGTCGCTCTCACATAAGTAACATACTGAAAAAAGTAGCCTGCATGACAGGCGTTCGAAGGAGAAGAGAAACCGGAGACTAAAGCAGGCGTGTACAGGTAGGGATTGAGAACTGGCGGGAGAACGAGGAGGTCACGTGACTGTTTGACATAAGTCAATGACAATCTGCCCTCATCATCGTGCGACTCTAGTAATAAGCTGGACAAGAGCCGGAGCCCGGAGGTACAAGGTTTAGAGTTAAAATCGGATGGTGTTAATTTCATCAACAACATTTTATACAGAAGTGATGGCATAGGAGTGTCGCAAGAAATGAATACAATATCCGCGATGGCAAGTTTTTAAAGTTTATATTAAATCTGACGATCTGTAGCCGTTTGTTGTTATGGTATGGAAATTGAAGGCGTTATGATTACATGAACCGGATTTGCTTAAACGGTTGGAATCCGGAACACAGTGAAACTCGAGCAAAGGCTAAAATTACTACGGAAGCGAAAAAACTCATCGTCGGAGACATGTTGATAAAGCATCTCATTGGTATGTATGTACGTACGTACGTACGTACGTATGTATGTATGTATGTATGTATGTATGTATGTATGTATGTATGTATGTATGTATGTATGTATGTATGTATGTATGTATGTATGTATGAATGTATGTATCTACGTATTTTATAAACCTTGCCCCGTTTACTAGGGGTAAACCAAAGGCTAACGAAACTTAGCCTCAATCTATAAAGTCGACTGAGTTGAACTATAAAATTTAACGTCCTTTTAGCATTCACTCGTTTACATCGGGTGTGCAAAGAGCTACTCTGAACACCTACAATAGAAGGAAACTCTTCTTCTTTTTACGACAGATTCGCTACGCTACGATTGGTTCAAACGGATAAAGCTTGGTCATTCAAAGTCATGTCAATCATATCTGACAAGTCTTAAAAAACACACCTGGAAATTGTCCCTAAATATTGACGTTTTGTCTGTAAAAGCGAAACAATAACATAGCCTCCGACATGTATTTTTTTTTTTAAACTAATTATACACTGATTATAAGGTGAACGAAGTCGTACTCCAACAGCGCGGTTCACAGCATTTTCTCTTTCAAATACTGATCGAATTTCACTCCAAATACGTGTGTTTCGGCGGCCGAAAGACTCGTGAAGAACGAAAACTTTGCCTGAAAATTCACCTCTTCGGCTTTCCTCAGAGGCTTGTGACCGAGCAGTCACCAACGGAAACTCGCAAGATGGTTTCAGCCTCAACTCTGATTGGTCCATTTGAATTTGCAACACGACCGTTGTTGACTTGTGACCGGGCAGTCAACAACGGTCGTGTTGCCAGCGCGCGGTCAAATTTGATGAATTTGATTAACTGTCACGCAGCTCGTATACATTTGCCCAAAGAAATTTCTATGTCACTTGAAAGGTTATCACTTAGAGAGTTAACGATGCAAATATTGTTAAATTTGGAGCTTTATCGCATGTAGAAAAACGATGTGGTTTCAGGGGTACCTTAAGTCAAGTAAAACCAGGCGTCTTGAACTTGAAATTATTTCGGATGCAAGCCGTGATTCAAATTTCGAAAAAAATCGCGTGAACCGGATGTAGAGATATCACAGAAGAGCTTTTAGGAGGTTTTGAGCTGATACAAATTGGTTTTTGTAGCGAAATTTGACGGCAAGGTAAACGTTAATTTTTGCGGGAAAATGGCGATTTCGACACGAACTCTTAAATTTGCATTTTCTCCCAAAAAAAAAATACACATGACTTAAAAAACTATACAGTGCATTTAGAGACATAATAGGCTACATCTGGACAAAATTTGAGCAAAATCCATTTTTGAGCTGTGGCCGTGAAAATTCGAAAATGTTTGATTTTTACTGACATGCACTCTTAAGCTGAAAATTTGAGAGTCAGACATTTGTCAGAGCGAATTAAGGTATGATTGGTTGTTAGTGATCTACAGGAGGAGAGCTTTGCCATTGGAGAAACCATGGCAACATATACGAATAAATTTATAAAATGAAAAGCTTCCATTAATTCCGTAGGGATTAAGAGTGCTTGGTTGAAATATAAATTTGCCGCAAAAATCTCGAAGAAATATAACTTTTTGAACTAGGCACTCTTAATCTCTAGGGAATTATTAAACGCCTTTCCTTGGTTCGTCGTCCAATCACAGACCGCCTCTCGAAAGCTACAGAGTCTCCCGATTCATAACCTTTAGCTATCGAATAGAGCTCAGTACAGCTTTCAGAATTCTTCTGCTTTTATCAATGTCAGTCCCAAGTTGTGCAGTTCAATTATCAATTACGTAAGGCCAAGACCAAGAACGGCACCAGCACACAAGTAGAGGAAAGGAAATGAAAGGAAAGGTAATGAAAAGAAATGAAAGGAAAGGAAAGGAAATAAAAGATACACATTTCCTAGCAGCTTTTCCTTCACTAAGTGAATAATGTTAGAAATTCAGCAGCATGATGAGTTTTTGAATCAAATGGAAAGCTGGAAAAAAACCGAACTCCAGATGGGATTTGAACCCACGACCCTCCATCTGATGATTCAGTCGGATTCTCTACCCACTGAGCTACTGGAGACTACATGGTGAGCAAGGGTGCAAAGGTGAAATGTGGGAAATGTTTTCGGCATCAGTTTTATTTGAGCTTAAGCAACGAGAACGCGGGCACCGCGGAGGTCACAACGGGAAGATGCACTAGTTTATTGGAAAGCAGAGTCCCTGTTAGGACAGCAAGAACATACCACCTCCGTGACCGGGTAGCGACAAGAACTCCTGGTCGGTTAGTTTATCAGTTCTACAAGTGGTACACTGGAGGTTGTATTTGAGAAAGTATGCCGCAGATTTCATACTTTGGTCGTCAGAAAAAAAGTTTTCAAACTCGTTTTAGGCCGCGGAAACGGTTTAACAAGCAAAACACCAACATTGCCTCCGGGACATTAATGTTCCCGTTTCTTTAGCTTACTATTATCTTTCAGTTATCCCACTCACATCACAGCATTGTTCCATCTCCTTTTCCCAAACTACTTGTGCGTCCTCAAGCACGCGAACCGAATTCTGATATGCTGTGTCTGCAAAAACAAACAAATAAATAAACAAAACTGGCAACGGATTTGCTTGGGTAAAAAAGACTGCTGTCAGTGACCCTTAATGGTACAGAAGATGTCGCTGTCTACGAAGAAGATATGCCAGAAATTGATGGTGAGGAAGAAGAAGAAGAAGAGATGGGGGAGGAATTTGACGCTGACAGTGACGAAGATGAACCATAAGATGACCTCCTGCTTTGGAACACCATGAAACAAACGGCTCCTTTAGGAGCCAACACATATTAAAAGTTTATGACCAACACTTCACCCTTTGTGTCTTTGTGTTTTACTCGGCTTGTATGCAAATACTTGTGTACTTATCTTTCTTTTAAAGTCGATATATTTTTCAGTTTGGGTCAAGCTCTCGGCTATAAGCCGAGTACCCCTTTTGCCCTTGGATTTTAAGACAATTCGGACTAAACTTGTGTAAAAATCGCTCGGCTTATAGCCGATAAAATACGGTAGTTCAGTTAACTGAACGTCATCGGGCATATAATAAAGCGCACGTAATGAAAATTCCATCACGTGGCAAGAACAACTCGGTATGCCGCGAAACGAACTTTGTATCTGAACTGCATCCAGTGTATTCTGGGGGATGCGGAGGAAAAACTGAACCCGCCGGTGAACTGTCAGTAATAGCAAAGCACCGTTATGACTGGAGGAAACTTGTGGTCACTTCATCCGCAGCCGAATGACGATGATAATGAGTCCATTTTTTTGCTTAAGTCAAGCCAAACGGTTTTGAGCTCGTTTTGCGTGATTAAAGCAGGCGGGAGGATGAAGACTGAACAATCAATGGACTGGCAACCTCGTTCCCAGGGCTTTTCCCTATCTTTGGGGCGAGGGGTGAAAAGCCCTGGAAACGAGGTTCATGGACTGTTAGAGGTTAAGTGGAGTTAACTAGAGCAGCACAGCAAAGATTCGATCATCATGGAAAGAATCTCTTGATGAATGATCAGGAACCCGCGAGTAAGGTCTCCTTTTCAGTAACCTTAGCTTCGCCAATATGTTCTCTTGTGTCGCCAACTTTACGGTACGTACCACGCAAAACTAAAATAGAGCATGATCGCAGGTTACCTTTTCAGGGTTCACGAGTGATTGGGAAGCGCGGGCGACATGCGTGTGCTCGTGCACGACATTGGGGAATCCGCGCCATCACTCGGGATTCACGAAATAAAGAGCTCGCTCGCAGCGAAATGAACAAACGCAAAGAGCCTATTCATATTTTTTCTAGGAAGCCAGTCGTCTCAATTCCACTGGACCACTCAGCAAACTTATCTGAAGATGATTCTGGTTTTTGGCTCCTTGCTAAACAATCCCCCATTAGAATTATCTTTTTACCTGCTTGTTCAACCGCTGTTTTCGCTCTTCCATGTTTTGCTCTCAACTGTGAAAGGACAAAAAAAGAGATACCAGCTCCGAAAAAGATCGGTTTTACACATTTGTATAGTTTGCGAACGATTCTTGCACGGAAAAAGTTGGGTTTGTGTTTTTTAAATTACTTTTTGACACATACGGTTTTTACGGTTTCAATTCTTCGCTCTTTTGGGTTGCGGTTCCGGTCTTAGGTAATCACGTGATCATTAACTTTTTTCACCGAAACAAAAGAAAACGTTTGCATGAAAATAGAGCTCACTTCCCGGAGGATTGGATCGGGACACCAACATGGTCATCTTTCCTTTGTTTAGGGACACCAACATGGCCGCCGTGACGTCATGTGAATACACTCTTTATGCTGAATTGTCTCAAAAACGAACTCGGTGACCCCATGTTTTAATGCTGAAAGGTAATAAGGTGGCGAAATTTAAACTCTTTGCAGAGTTTAAAAAAATCGCTGGAGCGGGTTCTCAGCAACTGTATCTTCACAACTGGAATATTTGAGGTTGCTCCGAATCAGCTCTAGAGAATTTTTGTTAACTAGGCAAAAAAGAGTTTGATCACTGCTGATCACTTTCCAGCAATAAACAAGGGGGCTCACCAAGATCGTTTTTGAGATACAAGCGTTTCCATAAAGAAATAGAGGGTGCTTTCTTCCTGTTGCCTTGGTGAAGTATTACATTACAATAATGAGTGCACTTTGTTAAGCAGAAATCGGTGTTTCAAATGGTACCAAAAAATTGCCGTTATGTGAAAAAGTGTTGAGGAGACAATCCTTGTAATACAGTTGTTGAAGTTGTTGAAACTGGTTTGACAGCCACCTTGAGGTGACACGAGATTTTAAACAATCCCGAAAAGTGTTCATGCAGGGCATGTACACTATAATTACAGTTGAAAAGTATTAAGAAGCAAAATGGAAAGTTTTGAGCTAACCTTGTCTTCATCTTTGCTGGCAAGAGAGACTGACCTCCTCAGTGCATCCTCGGCGGCATCAGCTTCACGACATTTCTGTTCGTAAGTTGTTTTGTTCTAAGAATACATGCACTTCAATCAATCAAAAATTGTTGCGTTTTAAAAAGATAACCGTACAGTTATTAAATAAAGGGTTATTATTATAATGCTGTAACCAATTTCACAACAACAAAAATGTGTCTCGTTTTCATCATGTTATGGCGTATTGCCCTCCGACAAGTTACAGTAGTCTGTTGATCCATGGGTGACATGATTTGAGACAAACACGAATAAAAAACGGTGTTACTCTACTTCAATGATAACTATAATTACTCTAAATACGTCATATACATTTTATCAAGAGAGTGTTCATGTTACCCTAAACTGTTAAAAGTAAATTTAGTTTATGATACAAGAATGACATGTACAGTGTATGAGTTTTCTTTTTTGAAGTAACAAAAGCAACCAAATGCTTTAACCAGGCATTATGAAGACAACTTAATATTAAATATACCATCTGAAAATTCCTTACCCTTTCATTGTTATCAAAGCAACTCTTCTTATTCCTTTGTGCTTTCTTCACTGATTCTTCTACCTTCAAGAAAAAAAAATCATCCAAAAATCTGTACACCGAGAATGTTTTCACTAACACAATGAATGCCCAAGTTCTTTAACCAATGAAATAAAAGTTGTATATAGGCAAATTAATTTAGTTTAAAAGATCAGGAGGGATTTACTAACCCAGTGATAAAACCTCACATTAAACTCACTTAAAGGAAAGCAGCCAGGAAGCCATTTACTACCAAAGAGAGTCACAACAACACACACTCCATACAACTTCAAAGAAATCAGTGGAGATAATCTAATAATCATGATTAATTTACAAGTAGTTTCTCTCCTGAATTGTTAGAGATTGCAACATCAAAATATTGGGCAAATTTTGTCACTGACAAATTGGTGGTG
>NC_090874.1:64271204-64306204 GCF_036669935.1 Montipora foliosa
AGAGTGGCTTTTTTAGGCAGTCTTTCGGGCCTTGAGAGAAAAGACCGGCGCAACGGAAGTCCAATTTACGAAGTACCTGGAGGTGTTGCTCGGTGATAAGGATCACGAGAAAGTGTTGGAGTCCATGGCTATAGTGGATAAGGCGATGCGAATCTCTTCCCCACCAGCCTCTCGCGGCTTCAGTTATTATAGGGGCGCTGGGCGTGTAAACCGCTCTTCGGTTCAGTGCTATTATTGTTACCAGTTTGGCCATTATCAAAATTCCTACCCGCTCCGTCTGCCGCAGAGGGCTGCTTCTGGTCCTCCACCTAAGAGGGGCAGATTCTCCGAGCAACTTAAAAAGTACTTTGCCTTGTTTAGGCCTGTTCAATAATTCAATAGTTGCAATAAGGAATAATTTCTTATTCTACTTTGGTCGTTGTGTGTACTTGTGTGGGTTTCCCCGTTGTCCTGGGGGGGGGGGGGGGGGGGGGGGGGGGGCGAAGGGGGGCTAGGACCTTCTCCCGGATCTGGGCTAAGCAGCAGTTACAGGTACATTGGAAGGATGTGTTGATGTCAGGTGTTGAGCCACCGTTAGGAACGCTAAGGTTGTGGGACCCTGATGTGTTCATTGTTGTGGCCTCCACACCAATCCGAATGCTTGGGAATTGATCTTACAAATGTTTTGATGCTTTGAGAGGATTTTTTAAACTATGTGCTTTAATGAAATGAAAGGAAACTAGCACTAGGAGGCAAATTGTGAACAAAAAAGACAAAGAAATAATAAAAGGTACATTCCCCCTAATTGCCGGGGGTATTTCGTTGGGATAGACCAGAAATGAACATAGAGTAGACTCTTTAGGACATATGCTTTACGCTTAGGGAGAGGGGATAAGGATTGGGAGAGGGCTTGTTTCCCGAGATCGTTGTCGGGGTGTTTGGATGTTCATTCCGTGGCGTTTGGCGTGGGTAGCTTGGGAAGGTCAGATTGATTTCCCATACCTTGTTATAATGTCATGAATAACAATACCCAGGGATGAATATTATACGCTTCATGGTTGAACGCAAATGGTATCATAGGTTTCAATCAGGTTTTGTAAATAGGTTTCATAGGTTTTTTTGTGCTTCTAAATATTTGATACTATATTGTAATAAAATTGCTGTTGTTATTTACTTGACTGCGTCCCATTTTAATTTTAACTCGATCATAAGGGAGAAACAAACTCTGTTTGCTTCTGAAAAAAAGGGAAAGATATAATGTTAATTTACATCGTAATGCATTTTCACCGAATTGGTGCGGTAGGTAGTTGCAAAACGTTTCGAAGCCATCGGACTTTGGTTTTCAACAGTCAATTTTCACCGTGAAAATCACCGCGATTGGTGCGCACGAGCCGGGTTGTGAAACTATCAAAACATGCAAATTGATCTAAAGTTAGTCAAGCGAAACTGGCCCAAGGATCAGGATTGCATTCCAAACATCAATATGCAGCTTTTTTATTCGTTAGTACTAGATATCTGACTTTAGCGAATTGACCAGTAGGACGTTGGCCAAGCAACTTAGGACGTTGGCGAATCGACCTGAGACGTTGGCGAACGAGTACTTGGCGAAACGACTCGTTGGCGAAACGACCGCAATTCAATGGAATTGGTGAAAGTAAACTGGATGTAATTCGGCATGAAGATGATTCTAGCTTTTGAAGGGGTCTCTCTGACGGTTCCTTTCGAAATCAGCTTGAGCAAAATAGAGTAGACAAAGATACTAAACTTTTAGAATAAAACTTACCCAAAAGCTAGTTCCAAAAGTCGTCATCTTGTTTCAGAAATATCTAACGCATTTCACAAAACATACCTGCTGATCTCTATTTGACAGCTCGTCAAATTTAGGCCAATCAGCATGCGACTCGCAACACAGCAGGGGTCCATTTATTCGAGAGCGTTTCGGATCAGTGTACCTTTACGACCAAATGAAATTTAGAAACTTCATTTGTTATCTTCGAATTCGTTACATTTGGGTTTCGGCATCGGTTTTTGGCATTTCGGTTTGAAACTTTGTTTTTGTCATTGAATTTGTTTTCTGACCGACAGAAAATAAATATTTCGCCAATTTCTGTAACTTTCTGCCCGTGCTTTTACTAGATACTTCCGCCATGTGAATATATATTTTTTTCTCAACTCGTCCTTTGATTAGTCAAGGACTGCACTGTAAGCAGCCCTTCGACATTGGTCTCGATCAATTTCCTCTTTCATCTTTTAGCTTTTAGCTTTTGGCTTTCGTCTTTTCCCGCGTAAAATTCGCGTCACTCTTACACGTGACTTAACCAGGGAGTAAGATTGGCTTATCGCTGTGCAAGCGCGGGAAAAAATATCAGTGTGGTCTCCTACTATGGTGGGCAACATGATCACGGTTAGCTTCGAAGGGAAACGCATTGGCCTTATGAAGGAAGACCTAACTCTCAGGGAGTTAGAAATGATTTTTCCATTAGATCCACCTAGTACACAACTGAAAGTGAAGACAAGTGCAGGGTAGGAGAACATTTGGCCGGACAGCTCCGGCAAGTTTAACGTGCCTTCGGATTGCGGAAGCGCCATCCTGGTGGCCATGCATCGAGAAGATGAACAGGAACGTAACTTCATGCCCTCCTCAGAAAATCTAGGCGGTATTCGAGGGGCAAGACGTGGTAACACGACCCCTGGCCATGTGGGGAGGGGTGGGGAGGTGGCACACTGATGATGGGCGACTCCTCTCACCAGCACTGTGTCAGCCCTGTTCCCCAACAATTAATTTAGCACACTTTGTTTTGTGACATGTTACCCGACTATGGCTGCCGTTAATCTTGGAAGACACTGGCCTTTAATTAAGGAAGCAAAGCCAGCCTGCAGAGAGAAGGTCTTGCAAGAAATACGGTCATTTAAAAAGAAAATGGACATGGAGAATAAAAGCACTAATAACTAAATAGAACGTTGCGCTTTATCTTGTACAAAGAATGCCTTAAATATGTTTTTGGTTCTGATATAGTCAGAGTAACTAAGTATAAAAATGTGAACAATATTCTTGCGTAACGATGCCTCTAAGTCATAGCTAGGCTGTTCCATATTTTAGTGCTGCGTCGGTGGGGGAAGCGAAAAACAAAAGTCGGGTTCATCAAGGAGTTGATGAAGGTCAAGTGAAGTTATCACCATAAGCCCTTCGTCAGGGCCATGTATTCTTAAGCTTGATTTCTCTAAATGTTTGCAATATACACGGTAAAGAAACTTTAAATTCGCAAGACCAATATGATCAGTTAAAAATTTTGGTTGGTTATGCATATTTCAATTAAAAAAGAGGGGATGGTTAGGAATCAGAAAGAAACCAACCCTTGTCAAAATGGGATCCTTTTTGTGCATAACTCGCTTATAACCAAATTTTAATGGTTAAAAAATATGCAATTTTGCAAATACAATAATTATATTATGTATATTTATTTCAGGTACATTAACCATCGTTGAAATCCATTCCTAATAGCCCTTCGTATAACATCCATACCACAGGCGGCTTTTGGTATAATATCCATATTTCAGAGACTTTGGTATAAGATCCATACCTCAGAGCCCTTAGTATAACATCCATACCTCGGAGCCCTTGGTATAACAAAAATTTGGTTTATCAACGGAGTTGATAATGTAAATTGACCACCGTACAGAGATTCATCCATACCATCCATACCTCAGAACCTTTGGTATAACATCCATACATCAGAGCCCTTGGTATAACATTCATACCTCAGAGCCTTTGGTATAACATCCATACCTCACACCACAAAACACATCCTCTTACCTGATATCCAGTAAGAACACATTCCCCTTTACGATTTTATATGCCTTTTCATTGAAGTAGAAATATCCTTTATTTCCTATAATACTCTCACACCAGCTCAACTTTTATTTGATTTGTCTTGACGTTTTTGGCACTTAAAATGTTGGTATGCGAGATCTAATAAAATGGACAAGGTACGCGACAGGCTAAAAGGTGCGTGTGAGTGAGTATAAGAATTGATGGGGAACAATCTCAAGAAAACTCTTTGAAAAGTGAACATGTTTGTTTGATACATACTTCAAAATACTAGAAAGAGCTTTATTTAAGATATGTGTAAAATTAATTTTAAAAAGGCCATTTTTTTCTGGTGTATATGGAAAGCATGAAAAAGAGACGAAAGAGAACAACAAGTATGTGAAAAAGAAAGAAAGCTGAGAACTTCTTGTATTAAGTATGCGAGTTCGCACAGAACTTCCAGCAAAATGGACAGTCCAGATTTCGATAATCAAGTCCATTTTTAAATGAGAGAGTGTTGGAAATGATTTCTAGCCAGATACTCAAGAGTAGGCCTGGTGTGTACTGTTAAATTAGATTTTGGATTTCTGAACAAGTTTTTATCATAGAAACTTCGCGACAAAGTTGTGCTTTCATTTTGCTGTAATTCTCGTGTCAAAGAAACGGTAGAATAATGTAAATAAGAGAATAACGATATTTATATTTGCAGATTACCTGTCCTCTTACTACAAAAGTCAAGCTCTACATCTCTATACAATAAGCGCATTCAAAATTTCCTCGTATTACTTGATAAAAGTATGTTTTTTGTTTGTTTGTTTTTTTTTTTTTTTTTTTGCTTTTTATTTGGAAAAAAGGGTTTTTCTGCTTATATGAAAAATACGTTTTCTCTCCCGTCCCCTTCTTATGCGTAATCTTCGCGGAAAGTACCGCATTCTGTTCCTGAATAAACCTGGAACAACCAGTTATGGTCTTAGTTCTCTTTTTTCTTAGGTATCAGCTAAGTTGCGGAATGCGCTACCTGATTTTATCCGTACCTATGAGTTTACTGGTTTTAAAAGAGAATCCAGGGCCGCATTTTGTACAGCGGCTTTTCTTTTTAATGAATATATCTTTAAATATTATGTATTTAGTAGGTATCTGTATATGCTATGTATTTTAGCTGAAAATGTAATGTCTCGAAGATATTAGCTCCTGTAGTTATTCGGAAAGAGCTTATGACTGTATGTATGTTACCTTTAGAAGGGCGCATGCGCACACTTTGTAATCTGCGACTCCAGTGCTTACCATATGACAGATAAAATGACTTTTTTCTTGAATATATAAGCCATCTAACTCTTACGCTATATTGATAAGGGCGGTTTGGAGCTGTGAGTAGGCGTGGGATTTGTCACATATGGTTTAGGGGCCGACATATCTCTCCCTCAATGCCGTACCGGGAGGCAAGGTCGGTAGCAGAAAGCAGCGAAGGGCCAACTGTGTCCAAAAGCGATCGCACGGGCCGAAATCCCGGGATGACTCGTTTGGTACGACGCTCCAGCGCCGGTGTCTTGAGGTACTGCGTTTTTCCCTCTTGTTCAAACATTCCGTCAGCGCATGCGCAAATGTTCTGGCTCTTCGATACCTAGCCTACCAAAAAAATGTTAATATGCTGGTTTTCTTTTTTTTTTTTTTTGTACCCGCAATTGACATTTCAGTTGATTTTATAGGCATAAACGTAACGTAAGAACAGTGCGTGTCTGGTCTTGTCTCAGACAGAGGCGAGAGATGGTTTCATGCAGACTGGGACGCCTAAAATGCTCTGTTGTAAACATGGCTGTTCACGAGTGAAGTTGTCTCTCTGGCCTTTTTGTGGACGAATTCCAGGACCTACTGACACAATCTGGGCAAGTTTTGAAAGCTAAAACATTCAATCGATGCGTTATTTTGCTGGTAGGACTGCGTGGCCCGGCACTCATGAAAAAAACTATGAAATGAGAATCGGGAGTCTTCCCTTGTCATGGAATGGCAGAATTACCCAGAATTCTTTTTGGGCATGAGCGAGGCAACTTAGGAAGCACGAGACTGGCCCTCATCGAATGGCTGAAGCGCAGCCAGAGGATTCAGTATCTTGTCTGCTATGACAGGACTTACTTTTAGTGAAACTCGACTTAACGTTTTGAGCAAGAACAGAAACAATTTTGACGCCGGCAATTGAAGAAATGTTTGCCAGTTAATATTTAGTACATTAGTCGTAAACTCTAGGATAGATATTCCAGATTTCACTTCTTCTTTATTTCAGCAACTTTATTTAGCGTTCTTCTGTTAATTAAATGCACTCACATACAAGGGAAAAATACTTGATGGGTTATATTGAGGCTCAGTAAAATTTTTCGGTTCAACCAAACCGTAACTACGAATGAATTTGTGTAAACAGCAGGTGATTTATACAGCTTAGCTTCAAGGTAGGGTATGCCATGGCTCTTTTTATATCGTGCAATTATCATAAAGCCCACAGAGAAACCCAGAACTCCATCAAAAGCGAAATTCGCGGTTAAAATTCGTCTGTGGGAACATTGTAAACAAATAGGCACCATTTTGTCCGCGCGTGGATTTTAAGCAAGGGGATTGGAGCTAGTTCCCCTGAATTTTCAACCCATGATGCACAGCAACTTCCGGTAGAAATCAGTAGGTAAGACAATACCGAAACTTCATCATAACCAAGGCGGAAATAATTATATCAAAGTCCCGGATAACAAGGCAGTGTGACTGTTTCGAGTATTTCCGGTTGCCAAAAAATTAATTTTAAAAGGTAGAAAAAGAAGGAATGTCAATTCAAAAACGTTCTATAACAATGGAGAGTTGGCTGGTTTCAATCAAGAAATCACTGATCGTGTGGAATTAACGTTACTGTTTACAGAAAGGAGGTTGATTGCTGGCGAGCGAATCGCGTGACATTATGTTATGCTAGCAAATATAAAATGGGTGTGTGTGCGGCCTCAGCTTCCCCTCATGATTGATATTTTGGCAACAAAGACATATATGTTATTTGCCAGCTGGAAGGTCCGTATAGCGCAAAACTGTGACTGAGATCTTGAAAAGGCTGCCCGAGGCCGAGGCTTGTTAAAGACCGACTTCACGGCTTTGCGCCATACGGACCGACCATTAGCTAGTAAATAAAGGTCCTTATTTATTTTTTTCGTCTCTCTCTCTCTCTCTTCCTCTCTTAAATCAATTTTTTAATCGTTGACTCGCACCGCGCTTGATTACGAATGCAGTAAGCGACCTACATACTGAACTTTTCAAAGAGAAATATTTTAATTTGAATTCTATTTCCACGCCTCTTGTCTAATAAACTGATATGTTTTCAAACACTTACTTTTGTATGTCAATGGATTCGGTGTCAAAAAATCGTAACACAAGCTCACGCAACCAGGGCTCGGATTCCGCCCGGGTTGGCGGGCAAGACAGAAAAATTCGGCCCGCTCCCAGAGCCAATCAGATTGCAGGATTCACAGAATTCCGCCCACTGGCTCATTGAGAAAAAAAAAAGGAAATATTGCTTTCCGCGACTACATCGTGAAATTCGAACGCTAAGCTAAGACCCTGTTTACAAGCAGGTAAGGTAACCCTCTTGGTAGGGCAACCCTACCATTAGGGTTATCCCAGCACTCACACATTTCTTCGTTCTTTCATCGACGAGTTTACAAGGCAGCTAGGGTTACCATGGCGCTAGGGTAACCCCATCTGAGTGCTAGGACGAAAATTTCCAATGCACTCAAACTATTTTAACACTGACCCTAACGCTTGGGCATGATTGGGGCTATGTACTCTTGATACTTTGGCCTCGCGGTTATTTGCAATACAATAACTACAGTGTACAGTAAGTTACAAAATATTAACCGAAAATGTCCTTGAGCCGACTTTTCCATTAAGCTGACGAAACTGAAGCTGTTAGGGAAACCCAAGTGAGAATGTAAAGAAATTCTACAAAACTACCAAAATCTACCAAAACTAAAGGAAGATGGGGTCTGGTTTTTTTTTCTTTTTTTTTTTGAAAGTGAAAAACAACAAAAAAAAGTAAGGTGACACATCCTAACACCAACCCGGTGTGGCCAACATATCACGCATGCGCGCAACCATTTCACCCGGTCGTCAATTAGCAGCCAATGGACAGCTGTTTCGGCCTTGCTGGGCCTCATCAGAGGTGGGTGCTTTGGGCACCCCTTTCAGTGGCAGCTCCACAGGCATGTTTTTTCCCTCTCTTTTCGTTATCTTTGAAAACCGTATTGAAGCAGTCAGGGCACAAGTGAAGGAACCGCCCGAGGAAGTCCGACATGAAGAGGCCACAGGTAAATAAATATGCTAAAGGCGGATTATCTAAACCAAGTCCAACTAAGACCGGGTCGCGGTTTTAAAGTCAGGAATTTTTTAGAGGTGAGTTGTTTGAATACTTAATATCGTAAATGCACCTACCGATGGTAGAAAGTATAATGCACCCGTGAGAAAGATGGTAACTAGTTGCCAGTAGCTTGGCAACGGACGAAAGGGCAACTTCAAAATCAGAGTCTCACGCAGAATTTAAACCTTTGCTTTTGTCTCCGGCTTTCGATACAGTTTTCCAGGATCAAAACCTATTCAAGGCCACTATGAAAGCCACTTGGAAAGCGGTCTTCGTAAGCACCGGCCGAAATGAGCACGCGCAACGTCACAAGCACTTATTGGGGTTTTAAGCAATGGCGCCTCGGTTAAGGGGCTTGCGACAAATTTACTATCGGGGGGCAAACTTTAGGGTGTGAGATCACGATGTCCAAAGTGGTTCGGATTGTCTGCCAGTACTTATGCACATGCGCTGTCTGAAGAGACCCTCTTTATAGCATTCAATAAGAAGAGAATACTAGGTAAGAGAGCGAATATCCTGCATTCATTTGGCCCCATTTCGGGTCATTTCAAAGACTACACCTTATTGGTCAGTTAGTGTGAAAGTGGACCGCGCGGCGTCACGACTGGTGCTGCAACAAATAAAAATAAGCTTTGCAGTACGGACTCAATCTAAAAATAGATTTCAAATAATTATCATGGAACACAGGGATTCGCTCTCTAACGCTGTAACTGACTGTGACGACTTGAAATTAGTAGTCTACTGTGCTAATGTTAATTTGAGCCCAGATTACCCATATACCGAGAATCTCAGTTAAGAAGATTTCTTTAGAGAACGAAAATGTTCAGGCTGGAACAGACAACGGCGTACGCAAGGAGAATCTCAATAGAGTGCCCAAAGTAACCGTTGAGAAGATGACCGTTAAAGAAGAGGAGTCGAAAGACAAAGCCAATGAACTAGAACAGAAAACTTTGTTGACTGTAACAAACGATGAGGAAGAGAACGAGGAGGAAGACCTTGAAAGTGATGGGAAAGAAAGTAACGAAACGAAATTTAATCAGGTAACACTGAAGGTGAAAGAGCAGAAAGAAAGAAAACCAGTTCCTATACAAGGGTCTGTGGAAGCTTTAGCAAACGATGAAGGCGACGACGAAGAAGAGGATCTTGAGCGAGTTGGGGCAGGAGAGGAAGAAAATATAGAAATTGCTAAACAAGAAAAAACCCAAAATAATATGGTCAACCTAAACATGGCTGAAAAACTGCAAGACTCTAGTATTCCCAAAGTGACAGTGGAGAAGTTGGACAGGAATAAAAACGAGAGTGAGGTTGAACAGTCCATGGGCATAGACAAGACCTCACTTAATGTTTTGGTGACAAAGGAGAAAAACGAGAAAAGCAAACCACAAGAATTCACAGTGGTAGTTGAAAGGAAGGAGGGAAACACCGAAAAAGCGTTTGAGACGAACGGGAAAGAAGCGGAGAAGAGGGTGACGGTTACAGTGGAGAAGGTGAAAAATTCACCACAAGGAGAAGCAATTGAGAGCAAAGGAAGCCAAATCAGACATCAAGAATCCTTAGAAGATAAAGTCCTCGAGGAAGAGGAGTTGAAAGAAACAGAGGGAAAAGCTACGATTACTGTGGAAAAGGTTAAAAGTGCACCACAAGAAGACGCTCCTGAAAGCAAAAGGAACCAAATACCACAAGACAATTCAGAAGAGAATGACCTTGAACAAAAGGAATTGAAAGAGATTACTCAACACGATAAAACTGAACAAATAACTGTGAGAGTGGAAAAAAGGGAACCTGAGGTACTTTCTGATGAACCAAAAGACGCCAGCAGCAATTTGCTTTTGAAATCCCAAGGAACTAAAGATTTGAACCCCGAGAAAACAGGGAAAGCTATAATTATAAGCTCAGAAGAGGAAGATTTGATGCACAGTGGTGAAAAAAAAACTGAGGCCCAAAATCTCCCTAGGGACGTCAGTCGGTCAGGAGTAATCTTAGAACATACTTCGCTAAGGACTGAAAACCAACAACAAGATGAACAAAAATTTGAAGACGAGCTAGAGCAACAGCAAGAAGCTGCTGAAGAAAAGAAGGTTGCACTGGAATTCGACAAAGCTCTTCAAGAAGAAAGAAGTAAAACGAAAATGACAAATGTGATGTCTCCTACTCAACTCGCTGAAACAGTTAAGCTGAGTAAATCCTCAACAGAAGAGTTGGTGGAAACGACTAAATCACCGAAGGAATCAAAAGCACAGATCAACGCTCCCGAAAACGAATCAAAAGGAAAGATGTCCCTTGAAGAACTCGAACTAGCAGAATTAAGTGAAAGTGTATTGAATGATGACGACAACGTAATCAACCCACAAGAGACAACAAAGGCGATTCCTGTATCGAAATCAACAGAAAATACTACAATAGTAGCTGAAGCAAGGAAAGCAACCGAACTAATGTCAACAAAATCACCAACAACAATGGCAGCTGAACCTGATAAGATAGTGATTAAAGTGGAAAAGGTCACTGTGGAAGTGGTTTCGGTAGATAAAGAAAAAGGGGACTATTTGTCAAGTAAGAAAGAAACACAGCAGAGAGAGAAGGCTCCAACGGAAGAGGTTGTTATTAAATTGAAACCAGAAGCAGCGAAGGTTAGTTAAACTGCTTGTTACCTCAACACACATTTCCACTTTATGTATTCTTCGAAATCGTCCCAAATACATTGTGTTGTTTTAGACCCTTTTGATTGAAATTTTACTTTTTTGTTGAATACGGGTTCGATGCCGGGTTGACGTCACAACTTAATTTGCATCGCTGTTTTCAAAGAACTATCACGATGCAAAGTAGTCTGTGACGGTATCGAACCCATTTCCCTTCATTGCTCGGTTATGGATAAAAGTATTACCACTTCTCCCCTTTTTCAAAGCCAATAACAAAGTGCAATTTCAATCAAAAGGTTCTAAAAACAACACGATGTACTTGGGACGATTTCGGAAAATAAATAAAGTGGACAATTGTGTTGAGGTGACAAGCACTTAAACAGTTATTCACCGAAGTGGAATTTCAGTGTATACCGCACAAGTTGAATAATCACTCGAGTATATTGATAAAATTTGCTCCTCGGTAACCGAGATGAAAAAGGAAGCCATTTGTTTTTCTCCGTTGGCTCAGAGGTGAATAGTACTTGCTATTCATCTCCGAGCTCAGCCAATCAAAATGCTCAAGAAGTACTATTCACTTCTGTGAATATACCAATACCATTTATTGACCCATTTTTGGATTTCTGGTATTTCATGTTATCAACAAAGTTTTTCCTCGTTTTCGGGAAACATTTCGGGAATGCAACCTCCCGCCGCAAAAAAACGCGGGTTCCAGCATTGCGACATTTCGCGTACATGAAACTGAAGTTGAACGTGGAGACGGATGGTCGTCCGATGACGTCATAACCAAACCAAATGGGTTACCATATTTTGGTGCTCCGAGCGCGCTTGGTTATCTTATGATTTTGTCTTTCCTTCTTGTTAGTCGCCTTCGGTTCTTGCGAAGAATGCTAAGGTGACAGCACCGCCAAGTATAAAACCAGCCACCGGGAAAATCCAGAAAAAACCTATGCTGAACGAAGAACGCAATATTACAGTGGTTCAATTGTAACAAGACCAAGAGGATGAACTAGAGACTGAGGCCAAATGATTATGAAGCGGAATGGAGAGTACAGTATCCACTTTAGATTCAATCATTTTAGGTATAATCTTAAAAGTAAAAGCTTTTTAGTAATTCCGAGGTCAAAAGTGGACTATAAGGAAGACGAAAAATAATTTGTAACTCTTTGTTTCCGTTGAGTGAAATGTGAATAGCGTATAATTCTACTACATTCGATCCCAGATGAACAATTACTATATATGCAAGGCTCTTTATAAAAGATCATCAAGCATTAACTGGTTTTAGTCATGATTACACTAAAAAGTATATTATTTTGTAGACGTTTGAACAAATTCATAGTACGGTTGCCACTATAATTTTATATCTTTCCTGACCCCTTCGACATTGTATTTTCTAGTTTTGTTGTATCTGTTCGACTAAGCCCCCGTTCACACGTATCCTGATATTTTCGAAAACGTATAATTTTCCTCCGTGTACGAAAAAATCTACGTCCACAAGTAGAGCCGGTTTTCGAATCAAATTTGCCCGTCTACACGAATACGCGAGAAGGATTCGAAAGCGCTAACCTCCAGCAATAGAGCATGCGTGTTCATGCGCTCTCTATCACAAGCATCGGATGTCCTTGTATTCGAAAAAGTCCGTTTTTGCCCGTTCACACGAATACAATAAACCCTCCTTTTTCAAAAAGCTTTACGGTAACTCTGCAGAGTGTCTTCCAAAACCTTTGTTTTCGGTGACGGAAAACGCCGCGCAGAATTCGTGGGGACTTGAGGCAAAACGGGGAGAAAAAACACTCCGTTTTCGAAAATATCCGGAAACGTGTCGACGGGTCCTAATAAGAAAACCAACACGTGCAATTTTATTAAATTTTCCATCTTGGATATTGTGTGTCTAGCGTTCTCACTAAGGACTTAAAGATATAAGACGGCAAAGTTGACGAAAACGTCACCTCAAAACATAACTGAAACTGCACCATCGTTAAGTCTTTCGCGATTATTCTATCTTATTCAAGTCGTACAAGGTGGACGAATTATCCTAAAAATAAGTTAGAACGAGTGATTTGAGGGTAAAAATACGAACTTTAAAATCTAAGACGGCGACGTCGACGAAACCTTCACCTCAAAATGTGACATTGCACTATCGTTCCGCGATTATTCCATCTCGTTCACATCGCACAATGTGGTCCTCTCTATCTCTATATCTCTTCGTGCCATAAGGCATATAAGGGTTTGACATTCTCTTTCCATCCACTTCGGTTTGCTGCTAAAGCTCTGACAGTCGTCCACGATTGCCACCCAGCTACTCGTCTTTGGTCTTCAACCATTCTCCTCCATGCTGTTTTTGGTCGACCTGGTCTCCTCCTCCCCTCTGGCCTCCACTCCAATGCTGTAACACAGTGCTCCTCTCTGTTCTTCCTCAATATATGATCCAATTCCATCTTCGACATCTGATCTCATCACTCGTTCTGTTCACTCCTGTGGTCTCCTGGATTTGTTGGTGCGAGATGGTCCGTGGCCATCTTATTCTCAGTATGCGTTTCATGCATTTGTATTGGAAAGCGTCCAGCTTCTTTGCTTCTGTTTTCGTTAGTTTCCAAGCTTCGCAGCCATACATCAAAACTGCTCTGACAATTGTTTTGAACAATTTAACTTTCGTCTTCCTGCTAATTTCGCTACAGTCCCAAATTCTTCGCGACCTGTAGAAAGTTTGTTTGGCTTTACTTAGTCTCTGTTGTATGTCTTTGGTCACCCCGCCTTCTTTATCCAGCAGTGCACCTCGGTACAAAAACTCCTCAACGTCATCTACCTGCTCGTCATTTACTTTCATTCTTTGGTCCAAGTATCTTAAAACTAAACTGGCAGGAACGGCCGCTTTAGAGTCAAAATAGAGAATGCAAGGTTCACATTTGTTAGATCGCGTTATTGTCAAAACCTCAAATTTGGTGATTTCACGTCGTTGTTAAGGTGATGTTACACGAGTTGATTTTTAACGTATCATTGTTGCCCGAATTTTGTCGGAGTTGGTGCTTGTAAACACCTTTGCAGTTGACTTTAAACGCAACATCGTCCCAGAATGCACCACGGAAAACCGAAATAGGTCATGTCGACAGTGACTGTCGACATGACCTATTTCGGTTTTCCGTCAACGGTGTCCGCCATATTTGTCGCCCGGGATTTGTCGAGCAGGGAGCCTAGGCTCGAATTGCGTTAAAAATTAGGAGCTAAAATGGGGTCGTTCCTTAAAGTGCTACTATCATCAAAAAATCACTTCCTTGTCTTCTTTAGATTTTGAAAGTGTGTTTGCTTTCACACTTTACTGGCAAAATTGTGAGCTTTGATTTTTGTCCAAAGACGTTTAAGTTGAGAGTAAGTTCTGTTTTTCATGGTTCGTCATTGCTCACGTTCACAGCTGACCGATTGGACCTCAAAGGGTTGGATCTAGGGAAAGTGATGTCATTTATTCACTAGCTTAAAATTCCAGCCGTTAAACGCAGTTTATTATATATGCAATATACGAGTTTAAAGGTCTGAAAGCCCGAAATTCCCGTGCTGTATATTACACATGCATTCCTTTCTTAATCTTCGATCCAGCTCTCTCAATTTATTTTCAAGTTAGTTATGGCGGACTATTAAATACGAAAACTCTAGTCAAAATAAACAGGAATCTTAAAAAGAAATCAAGACTTTAAACTTGGGTCACGTACTGTTTAGTTAACATAGTTTTCAAATCCAAAGAAAAATAAAAATTGACTTTTTGTCAAAGCTAGTAGCACTTTAAAAATTGCTTATGTTATTCAAATGTGCCAGCCACAGAAACAAATGACCCTTTGTTTCAAGAGCCAATGAGGCTCTGTTTGGCACATTAATGACAAAAGGTGACGTCAACGATATCTTCGCTATATTAGGTGTGAACCTCTCTCACTCTTCTCCAGCCGTCGTTATATCACGCAGCGAGCGCATCCCTCACTCCTGCTTTGGCAGAGACGTAATGGAGAGCGCACCTGTTTTCTCAGTGAAAATATTCCCCTAGCCTTTCTAATGATAACGAATGAAATGATATATGAAATAAATCATATATTGAACTGCGGGGTTTGAACCCGTGACCTCGCGATGCTAGTGCGTCGCTCTAATCAACTGCTAAATTGGGGTCATACCTGCGAGGATCATAGGCAGCTTCTTCTCCCTAAAAGACTAAAAGAATAGGAGAATTCACACTTAGCCTAAACTTTGGCCGTAACTTTTGCTCGATTGGACTGACAATAGCCATTACGATCTCGCGAGTGCGGTTGAAGTTCTCATCTGCGTCAACAAGTAACCATGATGTTAGTGTGATGAAGGGCTTAATATCTAAAGGGCTTAATATCTAACCTTTTCTTCATCACTATGGCGAAAATTCGCTACTTCGCCGGACGATTTCAGTCTTAGCAGCATAGCATGCGCGTATGACCGAACCTAGTCTTCCATATCCCAGTGGTAGAGCATCCGATCTAAAAATCGAAAGCACTCGGATTTTTTCCGAGTATCCCCGAAACTCCATGGAAAAATAAATCTTTTAATTTCATTCACGGGGTTAACGCATGTAACATCTCAGTTCAGTACAATGATCGCGAAAATGCTCCATTTCGGGAATTCAGATCCAGGACGTTTCCTACAGCTCAGTGTTAGAGCATCCCAAGTAGAAATCGGAAGATCGTTGGAGCACTTGCGCTTTTCCTCCCTCAAGTTATGACTGGTCCTTTGAAGTGCATTTGAAGAGAATTTTTTTTGGCACTTACAGATAACTTGATAGTTGGGAAATTCACAATTGCAGAAATTGACGAATCTTTGATAACTTAAGAATTTTTTGAAGCACTGAAAGTTGATCGATTTTGTCAAAAAATGGCATTCAAATCTCGCGGTCGCGTTTGTGACATATGTTGTGTGCAAAAAAGAACAGATTATCAACATGGATGCTTGTAAAAAAGCGAAAAGGAGAGGAAGGTGAAATTGCGTTGCTGACGCTCTTAACGGACGGAGCATTATATATATTTATTAATGGAATGATTGTTGTTTTTACTGACGCTTTTTGAAATTTGATTATTTGTGCGTAGGTTTATATGGGATTTTGATAAAGAATTTTCATTATATTATAAGAGACAATTATAAGAGACAATGGCTTAAATTATAGATAAATACACTTTCAAATCATTTCATCATACTCTATTTTATTTGAAGCCTTTTTACCTCATTAGCAGGTTAAGAAGATGTGCCACATTTAAAAATCATACAATAATAATCATGATTTTAACATCTTAGCCTTATCTAAATCACTCCATCAAAGATATCTTGGAAGATCAGTTCTTGTTCATCTGCGTCACGACCCAATCGCGAAGATAATTTACTCTGGCATACACTCCATATCTTTCTTTAGCGGCACATCCAATTCCCCAGCTGGTCACACCGTGTAAGCTGTAAGCACCACTGGGACCCTTGCAGACCATGGGGCCTCCACTGTCACCCTGGCATGAATCAGTACCTCCTTGAGGGTATCCCGCGCAAATCATGGAGGCGTGGATATCCGCACCTGACTTCTTGTAGGCCTCTTCACAGTCTTTTTTGTTTACTATAGGGACCTTGGCTACTTGTAGTTTAGCGGGTTGCGGTCCATTTGACTTTATTGTACCCCAACCAGTAATCAAACAAGTTTTTCCATCAGGGGCGTCGGTAGATGGTAAACACGCGAGGTTAGTGTAACTGGAATAAAAAAACAAACATGACCTTTCTCACTCTTTATCTTTTACGAGATAAATGCTCGAGAACAGACCTGACAAGCAGAAAGCTATGCCAGCCTTTCTTTTTTTCTTTCTTTCTTTCTCTTTTTTTTTTTTTTTTTCTAGAAACTGCAATAAACAATTTTTGCGCAGTTCAGCCTGAGTGAAATCTAACGGTCCTTTAGACTGCGCACGAGTCCCCAAATGAAACTGACTCATGCCCTTAACCGTGATCGCAGATAGCCTTATAGAAGCATGTCATTCAAAACTGTAAAACCTCTCTCCTATAGGTCGTGTTAAAGACGCCAAAAGAATCCTTCTCTTGGTTACCGTCTGCCATGGGAGAGGTCCTGGGAACCAGGTTGGGAACCATTCCAGTTGTTGTTATATTAATTTATTATTACTGTTGTTGTTGTTGTTGTTGTTGTAATTTTTTTTGTTTTTGTTTTAAAAAGGAAACATGATCAACTTACTCGTCTAATGTGGCCTTTCGCTCAAGCTTCAAAAGTGCGATATCGTGACTCATTTGAACCTGATTGTTGTACTTTGGATGAATAACGATTTTCAACAGATTGAATTTTTGTTCAGTATTTCGAGGTGGATTGCCCTCGATACGTTCATGAGCTCCCATTCTAAAAACGAAAAAGACAAACATATAAATATGATAGCATGAGTATTTGAACCATAAATCTGAATAGAAAATAAAGATAATATATCGTTATAATCAGGATTTTCAAATGCAACTTTTGATGGCTAAGGTGTAATAACTGCACCCGTGGAAAGAAAGGGACATATCTGGTACAATTTCGTGAACAAGCATGCGTACTGGGTCTTTGCCAATGTGCGGTCTCATAACAGGAAAAAAGACTTCGTGAATTCAGTAAATTCGTAAATTAAGAACAGATAATTTTAAGTGGAAGTAGTACTCTAATCCGAGCGGTCGCTATTCTTGAAGATGAGGCAAAAAGCAATTTTAATACTCTGAAAACCATACATGTTAATGTGCGGACACAGTGATGAGTGGTTAGCGCGCCGTACACTCGCCGAAACGGAAAGCCATTTTATAATTCTCCGTTTTTCTAAGTGCTGAATAGTTAACAACTATTCACCGAAGTGGTGGTGGGTAGCGGTGGATATTTACCGAGCCGCGAAGCGGCGAGGTAAATATACAACGCTAGCCACCGACACTGAGGTGAATAGTTGTTTTAGTATATACTAAAACAGTGAGATAATATACAGCACAAAAAATTAATTTGGAAGTTTTCTTCACTTGTCACGGATGCAAATCGGGACGCCATTTTTTCCCGAGTTGCTCGGAGGTAAATAGCACAGGATATTCGGAGTTTGACGAGCCAATCAGCCTATCCACTGTTTTAGTATATACTAATACCTGCTATTCACCTCCGAGCTCAGACAATCAGAATGCTCAGAAAGCACAATTCACTTGTGAGGTATATAGTCACAATTATTCAGATTAAATTTTCGACCTCGGATATTGCGTTTCTAGCTTTCTGACTGGCTCACTGAACAAGCTCATATACTATATGACCTAATATGGAAATTGATTGAGAATTTCCCCGCGACAAAACACCTGACACGTTCAGAATTTGATGAAATTAATAAAACAGTTATTCCACTCGCGCTTGTTGAATATGAGACTGGCTCATGGAATAATTTTTAAATATCCACCCGTCGATTTCAGCGACTAGTGTCAGATAATTTCCAAACAGGAGGGTACATATTTTGCCTTCTTCGTCAAATAATCTTTTAAATAATCTCATTGGCCTTGACCGGACAAAATTAAAGAATATTCATTGCGGATCGTAAATGAAGTGAAAGAGTCATCCTCTTTTATTACTAAAATTTATCCTTTTTTCATCAAAGAAACCAGGAAGAATATTTTTACGCGGCTCCAACGGGAGTACTGAGAAGTTATGACATGGGCGAGACGGGTGTAACATTCCACCACTTGAGCGACGAAGAGGAGCTCCAAGGCTCAAAGCTTCAAGTTAATGAAAAAAATGCTTAAAAAGTCTGCGATGATCATTTCTTCGTTTAACGTTAATTTATTGCTCACTGAAAAACGCTGACACGACAGGGTAGGACTGCTTAATATTTTGAAACGATTTTCGTCTTCCACCGTCAGGATGGCCTTACCGCACAACAATGTTCTTAAATCCTGAGCCTTTTACACAGTGAGCAGCAGTTACTACCCATTGTGGGGCAACCAATGTCCCACCACAAAACTGTTGCTCGCTTTTCCTTCTTTGTAACAGCGCCTGCCAGGGGTACTGACCATGAATCGCCTCTTTACCGCCTACAATTCGAGAACTTGGGCCTTTACCACAGCCGCCTGGACAAAAATGCAAAAGTTAAATCATATGATGATGATGATGATAAAAGCGGCAAAGAATTAACGGGATATGCCACAAGGTCTCCTTAGTTTAGGTGATGTCACGCCGGTGTCGGAAAGACTGAACAAACGCGCCTGCATCATACATAGACGGTCAGAAGAGTCAGGGTAACCTAACGGTTATCAATCGCGCCTCCCATCTCCGCCTCCCGGGTTCAACCTTGGTCTTCGTTATGAGGTCGCATATGTGCTGAGTTTCAGTCGTTTCTGACTCTGGGAGTTTTTTTCCCATTACTCCCGTTTTCCTCTCTCATCAAAATGGACTCTCAGTCAGTTCCATCTGTCTGCGGGCGATTACCCCGATACGGATATTAACCTCTGGTATCCTTCCCTTTCATTGAATTGAATGAATAATGTTGCTATTGACGGTTCTGATATCCAGCTGTATGAAGATATAAAGTAGGGAGGATTCCAAGTGCGTCCATCGTAAGTGACGGCTGATATCCTGATATCGTAAAACCCAAACCAAAGTAATTACTTTGGCCAATCAAAATGGACGGAGACAATCCAGTAATTCAATCAAAACTCGAAGTAATTACACGTAGCCGACACAAAGCGCGGGAAAATGTGCACGCGCGAGTCACGATTGGTTTTGGTTTCACTTCTGATTGGTTGAAAAAATGGTGCGAGAACTTTGAACCAATCACTGAGTGAAGTAATGAAAAACTAAAGCAATTCGCTAATAGGCCATTTTACACTTGTTTGCTCAGCGACCTAGCCAATGAATGGCTCCGAGGCTGCCGGTGACCTTGCATTGATACAGATCTCACTGCTTTTTTATTTTATGTAAATTGTGTTGTTGTGATTCTAATTAGTCCGTATTATCATGACAAAAGCACGGAGGTTTGTATCAAAGCAGGGTCACCGGCAGCCTTGCTTCCATTCGTAGGCCAGGTAACTTTGCTACAACTGTAAAATGGTCTATTACTTTCGACATTCAATTGAAAACCGCTCTATCTTCAATTCAAATAAGTGCCTTTCGTGTAGCCTGTTTACTGATTGTAAGATTTCTTGAATCAAGTTAGCAAAAACAACAGCCACGGATACAAATGTTTTTTTCAGTTTATCCCTTTCAACCTCGAGAATAAAAATAGATAACCACCAAAAAAGTTGATCAGGCCTAAACGATTTTTCAATGACTATAACATGATACGTGCGATCTTCTGTGGTAAGCGCCCTCCATCTATAAAAAAGCAATTAAAAGCTTTTCCCATAAAAAGGTGAACAGTTTTCTTTGTACATTAGAAGACGGGAAGAACCGATTTCTGAGTTACCATCACTTACGATAAATGTCTTGCGTCAATAACGCAGACCAAGAATTCCCAACTTATGATCGCGCGACGAGACTACGCCTTAATTAACTTCCACAATTCTTCTCATCATGCACTTTCTGGTTTAATAGCTGTTAATCATTATCATATTCATTAGTAATATGCTACCTGGTGGAACGATAGGTGAGACAGGAGGTGGCGGCGTATTGGGTGGAGGTGTGATGGGCTTCGGTGGTAGGTTCCCCATTCCTTTCTTTATCCAATCGATGAACACAGACACTCTAGCATACACTCCGTACTTTTCTCTGGCAGCGCAGCCATGACCCCAGCTTGTTACACCGTGCAGATAAAACCTGTATCCACAAATGATGATGACAGGTAAATAAAATGACTTTTGAAGGACATATCATTTTATTTACGTATTGGTTTAATAAGCGAACAGGAGTGTTTTATCGGTTTTATTGAACGGTATCAAAAATATTCCACAAAAAGCGTGTCCCTCTGGCCCGGGTTGCTCGAAGCATGGTTAGCGCTAACCAGCGTTAAATACCATGGAAAACTATAGGTTTTGACACCTCTTAACCAACGGTTAGCGCAAACCAGGCTTCAAGCAAGCGGCCCCTGGAGTCCAGACTATTGCGAAATGTGTCAGGAAGGTATTAGCATACAAGAAAAAACATGCCGGGCCTCATTGTTATTATTTATATAAAGAATTCTAAGAGGATAGTTTTATCGGGTTTAAATTAAAGACCATGCACGTGACGTTTTATCGGTGCTTTTATAGGCTGTTTTGCTTATAATTGTTAATGAGTTTTTGAAAGACTGATTGGGGTCTCAAATAAACAATGTTCCACACATATCTGGCCATGTCGTTATCGTGATTATCAATAATTTTAAGAGGGCGCGTTATGCACAGTTTTCTTATAAATCCCCAAAGATTGAAATTTATTGGAATGGAAAAGTACTACAAATTTCTGATATGAACTAAAGACCTCAAATGAACCATCGACCACTCGCGTTTGGAAATTATATTCTTTGGAATTGATTGGTCGACAGCAGTCGTTCAGTCGTCAGCTTCTCAGTCAAGACGAAACAGGACGGTAAATGTACGTTCCAACCGCTCAATTGTCATTTGGTCGGTTGAGTGAAGACTCTAGACGGGACTCACGGGAGAGTTCATTATTGGGCCACCTTTTAATTTTTGGCTACTTATAACACGCATTTGCTATTTGATAGAGGATATTCTTTACTTGCTTTACAACAACGCTGTACAATGAATCTTTCTTACCAGGAACGGGCCATTCGCCATGAGTTATTACCATCCTTTGTTTGTTTTTTGTTGTCATTGTTGTTGTTTTTTATGTTTGTGTTGTTGTTGTGTCTTGTTAACTCGTCTAACTTCAGTGTAACGTGGCTGGTATGATGTCAAAGTGAACAAACGAAAAGACCATCCTTCTTACCTTTCACTGGAACCACTTCCCTGACCACACACAAACGGTCCTCCACTATCCCCCTGACAGGCATCTTTGCCACCTTCTTTGAGTCCCGCACAAATCATGGTAGCATCAATGGCTCCTCCGTAAGCATTATTGCATCTTGCGTGAGAGACAGCCGGTACATCTACTTCATATAAGATGTCAGGCTGTTTGCCCCCAGAACTTAAAGTTCCCCAGCCGGTGGTCCAACACTTCTGCCCTTCCTTGGGGTCGGGGACTGACTCAGGTAGACAAATTAAGTTGACATGACTACAAATGCAACAGAATGAAATCACCATCAGATCGATTTTAATCGAGAAAGTCATCATAAAGGGTTTTCGTTAGCTTTTCAAAGTACCAGATTTGATTGAGCGACTTTCATATGACCTTGAAAAATAAGCGTAAAAACAGAACGTAAACAAAAATGCAAAACATTTAATTGGCTTATCGAACAAAAACAAGCGAGCGCGAATTTTCATAAGCTTGGCGAACACGGGTGCAAACAATGTGATCTCTTCATGGAACTTTCTGGAAAGCGATCGGCATTTCGCTTTGACGTCATTTGAGATGCAGTAATGTGATTGGGCAATAGAACAGTTTACTGCCCAAATTAGCGGGAATAAGGAGAAGCTTTGTTTTAATCTTGCCAAACAATGGTCCATGAAACAAATTGCGAACACTGTTTTCAAGGTCACACCAAAGTCGTTCTAACGAAAGTACCGAAAATGATTATTCTCCCGTTGTAAGGTCGATTGCAAGTGCCTTGGGTGTGAACCCTCAAAGAGGTCTGAAACTCTCAGAAATGCTGTTTACATTCTTGAGATTAGAAAAAAAAAGAAAACTAAATCGCGTGAATGAAATGC
Source organism: Montipora foliosa (assembly GCF_036669935.1). NCBI lineage: Eukaryota > Metazoa > Cnidaria > Anthozoa > Scleractinia > Acroporidae > Montipora > Montipora foliosa. The sequence continues at coordinate 64,293,778 of NC_090874.1, forward strand.
CATCAGACCTATTATTCTGGTAAGTAAGCAACTGAATCATGAAGGCGATGTGACTTTTTGTTAATTTGAAGGACTTTGTTTCTTCAGCCCATGGTTTCCTGAGACAACCAAGTCCAAAACGAAAAAAAGAAAAAGGAAAACAAAGGAGCATACAAATTTACAATTCATAGCATCAAAGCACCGGGCGAAACGTCCGGCCTCCGGCCTCAAACGAAAACCCTGAACAATATATATTTTACTATTGCATAGCGGAACTTAAAAGATTTACCTGGGGGCCAAGATAAGTGCATTTAAACGTGACAAGATAAGTCATTAAACTCAGTCCTTATAGAACGCCTGAGCCCGCGTTAAAATCTTGTTGAGCTCTCGGCAATTTCTCTTGTCATGCCATGACGAAATGGCAGTAATTTCTCGTCGAGTTCATCCCGGCACTGAATTCGTTGCATGCGCTCAAGCATATCCTTACGCTTGTCTCTTCCTCTTGCCTTAAGTATCAAACTCCAGTGCGCGCTCTTTCACTTTCCAATAAAGTTTATGTTATGCAACAACACTGGCCGAATTTAAAACTGGAGGCGAATAACTCGTGTATGATGAATGATCCCTCTAAGATGCGGCAGGTCTAATTTGCAGGTAGCGGGTTGCAGGTCATTGTTTCACCAACACAGAAAGTATCCTAAACATTCTTAAAAGCTAACCTTAGGCCTAAAAACTTTTGTTTAGGCCTAATTAGGCCTAAGCTTAGCTTTTAAGAATGTTTAGGACACTTTCGGTATCACGGGTGAAACAATGACCTGCAACCCCCGCGACCTGCGACCTGCGACCTGCGACCTGCAAATTAGACCCGCCGTCTAAGATGGCTTTCGTCACGGTCTATAATTCGTCTAAATATAAATTTGGTGTTGGACTAAAATTCGCCTTCAATTGAATTCATCAGTCAGCACGTCTGTAAGACGAATCAGCTAAAGACGAATCTTGGTTCACAATACGTCTAAACACGGAATTTATATCTAGGCGAATGGCAGACGAAATGTCCGTCTTAGACGAATAATTAACAATTGTTCCATGAACGGTCGTTGGATATGAGATGATATAGCCAACGAGGCGCGTAGCGTCGACTTGGCCACAACCACATTCTCATATCCAACAAGCGTGAATGGAATGATTGTTTTATTAAATTCCTTTAACTCCAAAAGTTTAGAAGGACGAAATTCGAGCAAAAAAAAAACGAGAAAATCCGAGCGAAATCGAGAACATGAGAACTGATGCGATGAAAATGAGAACTGATGCGATGTTGTGTAAAACCTTGTGGTCAGACAGACGCAGACTCATCACCAAAAAATTTTTTCCTGTTCGCGTACTTCTAAACGCCGGAATTGATCCAAACTTTCCACAAAAAGGTTTATCTTTTCGCTATATTCAGACAGAAATTCCTCCTTCCGACGAAAAAAAAATTTAGCATAGCAATGAACGCTTAGCGCAATCAGTTGCCAGGTCAAACTAAGGTATATGCGCTGGTAACCGAGATTCACGGTAAACTAATCAGAGCTCGAGAAATGCATTAACTGAGGTTGAAAATTTAATAATTTGTCTTAGACAAGTTGTTCGTCTCAAGTATAAATTTGGCCTAGCCAGCGAGGCCCATAGCGCCGAGTTGCCTATAAAAACTCTCATATCGATCAAGCGGGAATGGACTAGTTGTTTTATTAATTTTCATTAAATTCTGAAAGCTTGGACACTTGGAAATTAAAGGCAATCAGTTTCCAGCTTAGCAACAATTGACGCAATCAGTTTCCATATTATTGTAGGTCATACGGTATATGAGCTGATAACCGAGATTGAGTGGAACTAATTATCTGATAGAAATGCAATATTCGAGGTCGAAAATTTAATAATTCGTCATAAGGCAAGTTATCGTCTCCAGTATAAATTCGGCCATTATTAATGCTGGCTTCCTGAAAACATGCCAAAAAGGAAAATTGTTTGCGTAAAAGTATCAAAATAAACTTTTTAATCTAAATTGTCTAAACAAACGGGATGGTATCCATTTTTGTCAAAAAGGCGATGTGTTTCCTAACAGGAGGAGGACATTGGGGGTTGCCAAATACCGCATTTGCGCACCAAAAATTGGCAAATACCGAAATACCGCGTTAAAAAACAATTAAATACCGAAATCGAAATGATGTTCTACATTTTCTTCCCAATGTTGTTCTGCACGCGCAGATTACCTTTGTCAGAACAGCAAACAATTGTTAAACGAATCGCGCTTGTAAAGCGTGATTCCGCACCAAAGAGGAAGGTTGTAGAGTTTGTTATTTCTTTCCCCCTGGAGCAACCGGATGTCTGATAATTCCGTGACGTAATTTCTGCACCAAATACCGTGAACCAAAACATATGAGAACTGCTTTCCGTAGGGTTTGATCATACCGCAAATCCGAACTTTTCAGACTACAAATTCCGAAATACCGCGCTAAGAATTAACGGATACCGCATTTCCGCAGACCCCAATGTCCCCCTCAACAGCCGAGATCATTTACCTGCTCAACTTTGCTTCACGACTCAGCCTCACTAAAGCAACATCGTTGCTCATAGTTTGCGTGTTGTAATTTTCGTGGGAAATAATTTTGATAACTTTGAAGTCTTGCACTATTCCATTAGGAATCTCTCCTTTCCGTTTATGGGCCCCAAGTCTGAGGAAAAGAAAAAAATTTCACTAAGTCTGATTATAGTTATAGCTGACAGACAACCATTTTCAATTCAGGGCCTCAGTCCTAAGAGGAAAATTTCCATAAGGTTCGAATCAGTGGAATTTTTATAGGATTTTTATCTGAAGAATGAGGACTCAGTTGTTCTCGTGAGGGAATGTGTAGTATTTGAAGGTTGAGGATGAAAGAGAGAAGTGAATCAAGTGATTCATCGAGTCCTTTCCGCACGGGAACACATGAGCCCAACAAATTAACCTGCTCCCAACTGAGGGGCTTCATAGCTCAGATGGTAGAGAATTGAACCGGCATCACATCATGGGTTCGAATCCCGTTAAAGACATCCGAAATTTTCAGATGCCTATAAGAGACAACTGCTTAAATTGTTCAGATCGTGGTTAAGTGCGAGCATCACTCTCCTTTTCATTAACTTGATCACTTCTGGGATGAGCTTTCCATCATTGCAATAAACGTGAAATATCCGTCTCTTTTACCTGATTTGAAACGTGTTCTTGTTCTCTCGTTCCACGCAATGGGCTGCTGTCAACACCCACTGCTTTGCAATCAGAGATCCTCCACAGAACTGTCTTCCACTGTTGTCCATTAACAGAGCCTGCCAAGGCCACTCGTGCTGCTGCGCTGCGTTTCCACCCACAATTCTTGTTTTGCCTTTTATTCCACATAATCCTGAACATCCAACATAAATGTTAGGTTCTTACATATATGACATAACTAACTTAACAGTACGAACAAGCTCAAGTTTTTGCTATTTACGTTAGATCTTTGAAGACAGTATATTGAAAATTCCTATACCAGGCCTAAAATTGTCTTGTCGTCGCAAAGTGAGAGAGAGCTATAAGTATTATTTTAGGCTCTAATTTCTCCATTCTAGCCCATTTGTCCAACTTCTCAAATCAAGATTCTAGACAATTGACTTAACTTAACTTGACATCTTAATTTAAAGTTGACACCTTTATTAAATTTTGTCCTAATTTAAAAGTTTCACTTAAAATAGGCTGCGAATACACTGCCTCAAATCGCTCAACGGGGACGTTACGCGAAAGAGAGCGAGAGCGCGATGTCCCCGTTGATCGATGTCGGAGGTGGGTGTATTCGCAGGCTACACTTAAAACTGAACCAAACCTGTTTTCCGGCTTTCTCGATCCTTCTATCTTCAAATGTACGTATCGATTTATACTCACATCAAAATACTCCAACAACATCGCAAAACGATGCAAAGAAGTCGGCATTTCTGTTGTTCTTCGTAATTTCACGTACATTGACGCGAAGCGCACAACATTTCCCGTTGAAGCCGATGAATTCAAACCATATAAGTTACAGTGGCCAATTAGATAGGCTCCTTTGGGCATTGTGAGCCAACATTAAAAAATCTATTTTTTTTTCTCAATTCCTATAATCAGTTGAATCAATAAAGATTCAGGTTCACGTTTACACAACCCAAGTGGTAGCCCAGTAATAATCAACGGTTTTTTTTCCAATAGAGTGTTTTCACATGAGGTCACCAAGGCGGCAATGTTGGTGTCCCTAATTAATCTCCTATTATCATGCAAACGTTTTCTTTTGTTTCGGTGGAAAAACAACGTTACTGATTTCGTGCGTGAAAACACTCTATAGTTGTACTTCTTACCGCCGGGAATTGGAGGAACTGGCGGAGTGCTCGGCATTGGCGGATTGGGATGAACTGTTGTTGGTTTCGGCTTGATCGTAGGGGTAACGGCCCCGCAGCTATCCGTAAAATGAATATCATCTATAGCAATATCGCTGTATTTTTTCTTTCCCCGAACAGCCAAAATTTCAATCTGTAAAGTAAATGTCTTTATGTGAGAAAGTTACATGAGAACAATTTGTCGATAAAATGCATTCTTGGGCCATCCAACACTTTACCTTTTTATTCTTTCCTAAGTATCCTGAAGATTATAAAACCTACATCAGAACTAAGCCAGGGAAATGAAGCAGTTGCAAGATATTAAACACACAAAAATTCATGCTTTAACGGAAGTCGAACTCATGACCGAGCTCGGATCTCTATAACCTCTCGCCAACACGAACTAGGGCGTTTTCGATCACCGAAAACGAAGTTTTTGATAAACGCTCTTCAGAGTGTAGATTTTGGAAAACGGATGTTTTTGTATTCGTGTGGATGGGTGAAGAATACGATGACATCATGCAGAGGCTCTTGATAGCATAGAGAGTGCACGCGCACGCATGCTCTATAAGTGGAGGTCCACGCTTTTCGAATAGTTTTCTCATCCTCGTGAAGACGGGCAAATATAAGGCGATAACGCTATGTGTGGACGTAGATTTTTTCATATACAACGTAAAAAATCTCCGTTTTATGAAATATATCGGGATTCGTGTGGAAGGGGCCTCAGACTGAAGTATAAAGCCAACTGGAAAAGGCATTTAGCTTCAGTCATCAATAAGAACCCACCTCACTGTTGAATCCAAGTATTTTCACTTCTGCCTTCTTCCAGCCATCACCTTGCTGTCCGTCAATCAGCAATTCACGATTGCCATCCACGTAGACTTCCAACTTTCCCATATCCTTTCCCCTCATGCAGTACCAAAATGACAAGCATTTAATGCCAGAGAATTGTTTAAGTAAAAGAGAGGCAAAGTCAGATCTGGAGCCTTTCTTTGCATTCATGAACACATAATAACCTGTATGTAAACAAGAAAGAAAGTAACTGCCATATGCAAACCTCGTTGTCAGGGTCTCTCTTCTCGCCGAGAAGAAGAAACACTCTTGTAATTGAGGCAACAATATTAAGACCTCAACCAACTCTCTTATCGTTGATTCTCAATAGGCCCTTTGCAGCTGGCGATCTCGTGGTACAAAAAAAACGACCTACTGGAGAGCAAAGTGCGCATTGGGTCATCTAAAACAAATGAACTTAATTTAAATTTTCTTTATTTTATATGTCCCAGTGCGCAATTTGCTCTCCAGGATGGTTGGGTTTTTTGTACCATGTGATCGCTAGCTACAGCGTCAAAGGGCCCATTTGCTCTGAATTGAGTCAATTGGTGATTATTATCTGAGGGCTGAATGGGGATTCTGGGAAAAAAGGGTGAATAATTTTTTTTTTTTTTTTTATCAGGCTGCGTTGGCCTAAGCGTGTGTACTGAGTGGTCCCTTCCCCTCGGAAGAAGAGAGGGGGCGGGTGTACACAAGCTAGTAACTGGTCTCCAGAAGTGAAGCGGAAAGTCGCTTCAGTTTCGAGTTCAAACCAACTCAGTACGTGATTTTTTCAATCGCTCTTGCTAAACGACAATATTATCGGAAATTCAGAGCAACTAGGAATTCAAGACAAGCGCAAATTCAGAGCAAGAGATCATGTTGGAATGAAAGTTGGGAAGATCACCTGGAAAAATTCAAGCCTTTTTGAGCTTCCCTTGCATCTACATAAGTTGCTCAACTAACTACAATGATTTTTCCAACCTTAATAGGCCATTTCTGAGTTCATGTCTGCCCCCTCTTCAAAGCGAGTCTAAGTGCCAGGTTTTTGTGATGGTAATTAGTTCTACTTTACATATGAATGAAAACTAATTTTCATAAGAAAAACTTCGCACTTAGACTTGCTTTGAAGAGGAGGCAGACGTGAACTCGGAAATGGCCTATTTCATTTTAGTTTGCAGTTCAAATAGAGAAAATTTCATGTGACCTTGAAAAATAAACGTAAAAACAGAACGTCAACAAAAATGCAAAATATTTAATTGGCTTATCGAACAAAAACAACCGAGCGCGAATTTTCATTGGCTTACCAAATGCGGATGCAAACAAAGTCATCTCTCTATGGATCTTTCTGGAAAGAGATCGGCATTTCGCTTTGAAGTCATTTGAAATGCAGTGATGTGATTGGGCAATCGAACCGTTACTGCCCTTCCTTTGCTTGGCGGGAGTTAGGAGAAGCTTTCTTTTAATATTGCGAAACATTGGTCCGTGAAACAAATTGCGAACACTTTTTCAAGGTCAAACGAAAGTCGCTCTATATGAAAGTTCATCTATTCTATAAAAAGTCAGATCATTTGTCCGATCGAATGTTTTGGGAAAGGCCTTTTATGACTTCAAGTAACTGGGACACGCAGGACAATTCGTGGTAAACGGAGATATAAGGTAAAGACAACTGAAAGTTAAATAAAGCTAATTAATACATAAAACAGTCATTTTTTTTTCAAGAGGACTTAAATGCTTTTGAAAGTACATGGCTAACGACGGCCGTCTTTCAAGTTACTTCTGAGCTTCAAAAGGAAATTGCACTGTTATTGCAGAGGACGTGGGCTCGAATCCCGTTGGAGCCACCTGAATTTTTCAGGTTTCTATAAGAACCAACTGCTTTAATTGTGCAGATAGAGCGGTTTTTAATTGAGTGTCGAAAGTAATTAGTGAATTACTTTGGTTTTGCATTACTTCACTCACTGATTGATTCAAAGTTCTCGCGCTACTTTTTCAACCAATCGTGGCTCACGCGTGCCCATTTTCCCGCGCTTTGTGTCGGCTACGTGTAATTACTTCGAGTTTGATTGGCTTACATGATTGTCTCCGTCCTTTTTGATTGGCCAAAGTAATAACTTTGGTTTTGGTTTTACGACACTCATTTGAAAACCGCTCTAAGTGGGAGGATCACTTCTCTCTTTCGTCGATATAACCCGCACGTCAATAGGCCATTTCCGAGTTCATGTCTGCCCCCTCTTCAAAGCGAATCTAAGTGCGAAGTTTTTATGATGGTAATTAGTTCTACTTTACATATGAATGAAAACTAATTTTCATAAGAAAAACTTCGCACTTAGACTCGCTTTGAAGAGGAGGCAGACTTGAACTCGGAAATGGCCTATTATACTTTCATTTCATTTATTCAGGTCACGGGAACAAATGAGCCCAAAAAATTGACCAGCTCTTCATAGCGTTGTACCGGATCTGGATCTTTTTCAGGTGTCCGCTATAAGAGACTATTGTTTTAATTGAGTAGATCGATAACGGCGAGGATCACTTCTCTCTTTCATAATCTTTTTTGTAAGGACCATTTTTATAAGAACTCTCAGGCTGAGATTAACCTGTCGAGTGAATTTTAAGAACATACCCATACCCCTGAGAGTAAGTTAAGAGCGTCTGTTATTTTTGTTTTTGTTTTTTTGTGAGTAACGCAATAAAGGTAAAAGAAGGGACATTCTTTTAACATTAAAGGGATACTCTACACCTCAAAACGACATTTTAAAAAAAGATACCTTATAGTCTGAATAAAAGATATGTGGTTATATGATACACTGAAGGGTAATTCAATTTGTAGTGGAACTTAGTATACCACACAACTTAAAGGAAATTTTAAGAATGCGTTTTATGGCTCAAATCGCAAAAAATAAGAACGTTCTCATAAAAAAGATTGTATTTTTAAATCGTAGAAACTTTTAATTAAAAGGCAAATTACTATGAAGATTGACCCAGACCATTTCCAGATGTGTGATCGCCATTTGGTCCAGTATTTGCTGTAGGGGTGTTTCCTCTTCTTCGAACCCAGTTTATCATATTAAACCGGTAGTTTTTCCAACCACACATGCCATTCTCAAAGTCACAATCTGAAGCAAGAAAGTTAAGACAAAATCAACGAGAGGTTTGTAACTCCTTGTGGTTGAAAGTTCAAGAGTTTTTTACGAAAGCCTTAGCTTGACAGAATATTTTAATTAAACTGTTTGACAACTCTTTCGACACCCCTTTGCTTCTTACTGGAATATTTTATTAGTGGATCTCATTTTCATTCACATGTCACGTGACCAATTCACGTGACCAATCACGTCTCACGCGACCAAGTCACAACGGGCTTGATAGCTCAATCGGACGGTCATAGGTTCGAATCCTGTTCAAGCCTGAATTTTTTCGGCCTCAGTCTTTTGCAATTGTTAAAGTTGCAGACAACTAACTGCGATGATCTTTCCAACTTTCATTTTATTCTATTCCACAATATAATTCATCTAATATATGAAACTTCACATATTCTGAAAGTCACTCAGTTTTGTGAGAACTTGGAAATGGGTTTGATTGAGTGTTCACGTAAACCAAGGCGCTTTTTGGGCATTTGTTTGACGCGCACCATTACCTAGCAAGTCATGGCCAAAATTATAGACACCGAAACACCTTACAGGAAGATTCATCTTGCCAACCACCGACCGCTTCGGTTCAGTTGGTTGAAAGTTAGATCAGCATGCCGGAGTTCGAATCCGGCCGGACCAACACTCAGCGACTTTAAAGAAACTTTCTCTGGCCAGAGAAAGTGCTACATCCGCAAATGGTTATCCTTCTCGGCTAAGGACTATAAACCGTAAGCCCCGTCTCAAAACCCTTATCAAAAATATTTATGTGGGACGTTAAGGACTCCCACACCGTGATCGAAAAGAGCAGGGCACTGTGTTACCAGTATTGTGGTTTGGTCTAAACTTACAATGAGGGCCCCACGTTCATAAGTGTTGTAACACTATGAGGTGCTACTCTCGTTAAATAAAGTGCTCACTAACTCACTTACCAATTTGGGCTCGAGAAACAGCGAGCAGGCTCATCAGTTCTAAGACTACGAGAGCCAACATTTTGATGAACTGGACCCTCGGCAACTGCATACAGCATTTAGCGAGGTAACATTTATATCTCTGAGTGCAAAGAAGAGGTAAAATAAATGCAGCCCTGGAGTGATGCAACAGCAAAGCTGAAAAAATTCACTTTTATCGAAAGGCAAACATTGAGGTGTTGTAATGACGCCTTAAAGAGCACTCGTTGACCTTGTAATTTTCTCAAGTTGTTTACCTTTACGTTGAAGAGTTTTATTGAAGAACGAATGCTTTGTGGATAAATTGATGAGTGTATGCACAAAAGAAAGATGCCATGTCGTGACGTTTACCGCCGTGAAGGCGTGAGTGCAGGAGGTGCGCTGAAATGTGGACCGCGGATTAGGGTTTGAAATCGACTTGATTCAGTGAAGATTGAAACACCACTGTGTTTAAAAGAAATTGTTTAATAATATTAACCTTTTGACTCCAAGGAGCGATCAGCTTGTAAATTCTCCTCACAATTTCAATGAAATGTCAGTCAGACAGGTATTGACAATGAAGATAATTATCAGCTTAAGAGGTGTGATCCAAATTCTCATGACTACCCAACAAAGAAACCTATGGTTTTAGTTAGGAGAATGAAGAAAAATGATCTGCTGCTTCTATTTGCGAGAAGTTCTTTGCATCACTATCAAACCGACATAAATGGTTCACTACAATTTGAAAACAAGTCGAGAACTTTGAACTAACCATCACCAGTAAACGTTTCAGTCTTTAAGATTGAAGTTTCGACTAAGCATTTCAAATCAAATGAAAAACGGTGATCAACAAATTAAGGACTCGCCTCTTCATGAAATTCAGGGAGGTATTCAATCCTGCTTCAAAATAGTGCAGAATTTAATTTTCGAGACATTTCCCTCTCTAAAATCACTTTGAAAATCCTACAATATGATTTTAACTAAAAGTATTTGTTTTAAGAATCTGTAAACAACAGTTATGAAGAAAACAACATATTGTTCAAGACAGAAACATGTTTAAGCTTTGTTGTGATGGGGGCATTAGTTTAACTTCGGAAAAGACAATAATCATTAATGCTCTCGTGTTTAATTTTTTTTCTGAGATGCTAAACAAATGTTTGGAGATGAAAGAGCTTATTATTGACAGTTCATTAAGAGAGCCGAACGAGAAAACAATTAAAAATAACAGCAATGAAAGATGACAAAAAGCTGGCCACATAACATTGCCCAAAATGTCTTTTTTAAAGGTTACTAATCGATCTAGAAGTGAACTCTTGGTCAATCAAACAAATTACAACTACATTCCTTGTACGTACAGTAAGAGGTACGCTCGGCTCATTTTTCATTTACCAATCACATGGAGATTTTGATTTGATACTACATTTTAACTTTTCCCAGCCAGATCAATTTGTGGCTGCTGTAAGCCAAAATAATAAGAAAAGAGCTTCACTCATAGATCTTTTAAGTCCCGACACCGATTTCATTAAAAAGTCAAACGGTTAAACAAGATTTCATTTAGATGTGCTTAGTAGAGGGAACATGCACTCCAATAAAGAAATCTGGGCCAAATTGTTGCAAGTATCAACTATAGCAGTACATTTTTTCAAGAAAAAATAAACTCATTTCGGTACTTGAGAAAAAAGTAAGTGATTTTCACCTTGTTTCATTTCAAGATTTTTTTTTCATTTCAAGTTGCGTTTTACAAGCAACCCCCTAAACTCCGCATTCAGACTATCTAAGAGATGGCTACTCCCGAAAATTGTTAGAAACAAAAATAGGCGATAAAAAGAAAAAGGAAAAGAAAGGAACTTTATTTGAGTGTCTAGTCGTTCTAGCGCTGGGGCGCTAATTGGGGACACTGTAAACTGAAATGAATAATGAAAGTAAATCAAGTGAAATGTCGGTTTTTGAGGAGAGGGGAAACCGGAGTACCCGGAGAAAACCTCTCGGTGCAGAGTAGAGAACCATCAAACTCAACTCACATATGACGCCGAGTCTGGGAATCGAACCCGGGCCACATTGGTGGGAGGCGAGTGCTCTCACCACTGCGCCATCCCTGCACCCCTGCAGGCGATGATTAATTAATTTAAAAAGATCTATTTTTTTCGATGGCGATACTGGGAATAAGCCTACGCTAGCGTTTTTAAAAGAAGTCTAACAGTTGAGCTCCTAATTATTGCTCTGACATTGAGCTGTATGAGACGCTAGGTTCAATTGACAATTGCCCTGCTGTGCTGCTAGTGATAATGGTACATTCTCGCAATCACAGTGAAGAAAGATATCATGAAACACGGTTAAATGAATGAGGAGATATCTTCTTTCAGTGGTACGAAAGGCTTACTCGGAAAAGTACCTTCTTTAAGTAAGAATGTCTTAAACGATTATTTCTAGTAATTGAGCGCTGTTCTATTTTACAGGTGAAGATTCCCTTGAATATTCAGTAACGGACCTTCACTTGAAGGAAACAACCTCCACGACAAACTCGGAGACAAGTCATTTTTTTTTTCTTTTTTTCGAGGGAGGAGGGGTGTGATATACATCAGCGAATCAAACAGTTCAAGAAAGCAAGAGTCAAATAAACAGAGAGATCTAATTGCCAAAGCAGCTTTAAAGCAAGAGATCCGTCTAATGGTTTTTTAAAGTTCTCCGAGGACACACTTACAATGCGAGAGTTTCCATAAGCACTCTAATCAGAGCTTGAATAGCGAAAGGTTGAAATTAGAGGGTGTAATAAGAAGTGCTTCTCATCAATCACAAGACAATCTGCACAGTAAGTTGAAATTTCGGAAGCTTTGAGATCTTCGATGTCTAGAGACGTCAGTTTTGAATCTCTTTACAGTTGCCAGCTAGTTAAACTTGCAACAGCATGTGTTTTTTTCTCTTAATCACATCATGGGAGCTGTCGATATTATACCGAACGGTTATTTCAGTTCGTTTTTAAAGCACAACTTGATAATTCTGAAATTCAATGAGTAGGCATGTAGTATACTTTGCAAATGTTTATTAAGCCCAGCAAGTGAACCCAGCTGTTCTATGATTTCGAATCGGGGTTTCATTGCCATCTTTACATCGGTTCCTTCACCTACAATATTCTAAGGCCGTAAGAATTCGCATTTGCACATTTTGATTATCGGCGGTCTTGGTTTTCAAGAAACTCGT
>NC_090874.1:64313704-64336204 GCF_036669935.1 Montipora foliosa
GCAGAAAAGAATCCATATTCGCTTGGCACTTGCAAAATTTATACCCTGTTACAATCTTTAGCAAAGACATGCTACTGCCGCGTTCGTAGTGCAAACTGATTCCATGGAGCAACTTGAAAAGTACCTTTTGCATTTCGTGTTGCTTTACAAGTTGTTTTCGAGATATGACTGAAGCCGAGGTGAATTGTCGCAGCGACTGGCTGGTGATGCGGACAAGACCAATCGGAAATTTGAAATTGATTTAATTGCCCACAGGGAATTATGGAGATGAGCGCATTCCGATTAATCAAGGATCATGTCATTCTCTTGTTATCCTCATCCAGGGTGAGATGAAAATAACAACGAACCCTGATCTTTTCGGTTAAAAAGGCCTCCTTCTGATTGTTAAAAAAGAAATTTCGAAATTGAAAGAAACGTCATTCCGCTGATAACTAACTCCGTCTTGGGATTGTTGAACGATATTCATGAATTTCTCCTTTCGCGAGTGATAAATGCAAACATAAATGTTTAATAAAAGAATACGGAACCCCGATACGGACCATTCCCACCATGCCCTGAAGAGGGACCAGTCGACTTTGAGGGCGTTTTTCCAGAACGAAGCTGCCAGTCCAATCTATCATCTGTTGACTGCTTCATTCCAGGGCACAATCCACTTTCAAAAGTACAAACTGAAGAAGAAGAAGAAGTTAAAAGTTAATTGTATCGCCAGCGAAACAAATCGAATTGAACCCATTAATAGCCATTAATAACCCATTAACCCTGGTAACACTTGAGGCACAAACTGTTGTTTTTGGTAAGTAAAACACGACAATTTCATTTTATGAAAGAGCTAATTGGTCGAATTGCCAGCGTAGACAGATTAAATGGCTTACGTTTCCAGTATTTGCCCTTCGTTGTAGTGAATTTGTTTTTAAGGAAAATAACAGGAGTGGTTCAGACAGCTAAATATTGACAGCCGCAACAGTAAAGTCTATATGGGAAAAGGGAAATCGCGTAATTTGCAAAGCCTCATGGCTTAGAATGGCCAACTTACAAACCAACAAGATAAAGGGGCTCGTGCTGCGAAGCAACCTCGAGCCATGCTTTCTCTATTTTCCTCGCTTTTCTTCAACCATCCGAAGAACAAGGAAAGAAAACGAGAAGGCCCGGTTTAATTTCAAAACTGTCCTGGAAGGAAAACGTCTCATAAAGGTGTCTGATCTTGGCGGCTTTCCTCTGCAACAAGTTGTCTTTTGATACATTACATTTCTCCTTTTTTTTTTTTTTTTTTTGCGCAAAATTAATTGGTACTAACTGATTAAGACGTACCTTGTGCTGGTGGTGTAGGTGGGGACGGAGGGGGTGGTGGAAGGGATGTTACCGGTGGAGTAAGCGGGGTCATCAAAATCTTGCCGAGAATCCATGATCTTTCACAACCAACCCTTGCATATACACCATACTTTCGAGGAGCAGCACACCCGTATCCCCAACTGGTAACACCTTCAAGATACCATCTTCCGTTGATTTCACACACCAACGGTCCACCGCTGTCACCTTGACAAGTATCGACTCCACCCTCATCCAGACCGGCGCATAACATGGAGTTATCAATTTTGCCTGGATAAGCGAGGGAGCAATTTCCATTTGAAACCAACGGGACCGAGGCTTGCTGCAGTACATTGGGTTTCTTTCCACCTGCAGATAATGTTCCCCACCCTGTTATCCAACATCCCTTTTGATTTGGGCTCCCGGTTGGTAGAACATTGCTTGAGTTTGGTAGGCAAACCACTCCAACTCCTCTGCCAAGGATAGCAGGTTGAGCAAGCTTGATAAGAGCTATGTCATGAGCGAACGTCACTGGCTTGCTGTAGTTTTCATGGGTTATGATTTTTGCAACGTTTATGGTCTGCTCAGTACCAACGGTTCCGGATACTTTTTGTCCGTAGTGAGCACCTAATCTACACAAGATTGAAAAATATAAGGAACTTAGATAAACAAACTCATCAAAGATCAGACAGAAATAAAATTGGAAATCCAAGCAAATATAATAATTATATATAACAGGTGTTACAGTTCGACGCTCCTTACTGTGGCCATCTAACAAGGTTTTTGACAAAATATCCGCCAATCAGGTTGTGCGAATTTCACTGACAGTCACGCCTACTTGCAAAGTTCGTACGGTTGTTAATTTGAACACCGTTGCATGGGTTGTTGAGATGACGTATTTACACGTAGTTGTCAAATGTGAACGTTTGTTGGGTGGCCACTGTAAGGTGCGTTGCACTATAAGATTGCAATGACTCAAGAAGAATTCAATGGTAAAAGAACTATGAACATAAAGAATTTGTCACTGGAGAGTTTTTATAATTTAAAATGATTATTTTAAACTTTGATTATGAAAAAGGCTCTCAATGCGTGGCCACAAAGATTGCAAGCTGGCCTTCATTTGAGTATTGCAAGAATGATTCTATGGTTGGAAATGTAACAGGGAAACTTACGATCACGTACTGTATATGCACATAGCTTTTCACATTCGACAATTAGTCATAATTGCACATACTTAAAATCCCCTCGTTACTCTTAACAGGACTGTATACTTCGCAAACTAATTCAAGTATTTTATATTATGTATTTACTTCACTTTCAAATCTGACGGTGAGTAAGCCAAAGCAACACAATGAGCAGCGGTCACCACCCAAAATGGATGCACAAGTGAACCTCCGCAGATCTGCTCTTCGGGCGATGATGTTAACAGCATTGCTTGCCATGGCCAGCCGTTGACTTTTGCGTCTACGCCTCCAACGATGCGTGACGTGGACGGCTTGATTCCGCAACCTAAACAGTGAGTTTTTCATTTTTCAAAATAGAAAAATCATTAGATGAGAAACGTATTTGACAAATAATTCCTATGCTGTAATTGAGGCTGGCCGGCCTTCTTGATCGATTTTTCAAGGTCTTTATAAGGTGAACAAGTGCAACATGAAGCCTCCTTCGCTCGATGGTTCAAGAAAGTCAAAATATTTTTTTGCTCTCCAGTTTGAGTTTTTTGAGGAGATGAGGTTTATCATCATCTCTTTCCTGTCTTTGTGTCCTGCATATTTGAGTATTCTCAGATTACTTTGTATGAATGTCCTTGTTCACAAGCCAATGACGGGAAACGTTTCTAAAGAAACTGTGTGCCACCTCGGTGGGAAGAGACTCGAGGAAGCTCGAAAATTTGGTTCTATTAAAAGTCCATTACCCAAGAGCAAGAATCTGGCATCACGTTTGTCCCCATCTGCGTCAGAAAATTGTACCTTTTTAAACCACCTTTTGCACGAAAATTAACAATATACCAAATGATGTACCCAATTCAAATCTCCCGGGGTTAAGATTCTTTGTGTATTGTATTTGCATTATAACGTAGCATTTACATTTGAAATACCCGGAACAGAGCGTTATTGAATAGACCTTTTTGCAGATACGGCGGCAATTTTGATTTCCATTGTTTTAAAAGACATTATGGGATGCTCGAGGGCAAATTAATATGTATCTGGGAATGCCATAATAGCTATTTGAAACAATAGAAATCAAAATGGCCGCCGTATCTAAAGTAAAGTAAAGTAGACCTTATTTAACGTCGATAACTCGTAACAGTAATTAAACTGACAAACCCGAGGTCGACGGTGCGCTCATTTTACTCCCCCTTCTCCATCAGTGCTCCGTTTTACGGGTATTAAAAGCTACTAGCTACACGGAAAGGAAAGGAGTCGATACAAGGATGCGAGATCGGGGAATCGAACTCAGGACCTCTTGCACCAAGGCCGCGCACTAACCGACTGTGCCACCCTTGCTCCTCCTCTGCAAAAAGGTCTATTGGCCGATTTCGCCCATTGCTTAGTTTCCCGCAAACCTTGGTTAAAAAAATTGCCCTTTTCTTTTGCTGATGGGGACAAGACCAATTTGGGGATGGTCTCTTAGTCCTATGAAAGGAGGTGATAAAGGAAAATTGAGAACCATGAGAAAGACCTTTTGTTAATTAAGAGTATGAAAACGACTTACAAACCTCGGAGGGGTGGTGCTGCTGTTTGCAGTGGGGTAGAGGCCACGGTGGGTTTTGAATTTGTTGATGGCGGTAGTGAATCAAAGCAACTTCCGTGTCTCAGTGCAACGTCATCAATAGCAATGTCTCCTTGCCACCCGTTTCCCGTCATGCCTTCAAATGTCCCTTGTACCTTTCTCGAAACAAGTTAAACAAGTTCGAGTTTTCGGACGGTAATTCAGACAAACCAAAGAGAAAATTTTTCCAGTTAAATTGAACAAGAACTTTCAATAAAGGCCTAGAAAACTACAACTAAAATGTTAATTCTATCAACATATATTTGAATCAAACAACAAAAACAGGACTATAAGTTAGTTGGCTATTCTGGAGAATACGACCAACTAGATTTGGCCAGTCATTGGGTGCGCTCTATAAGTCCAAGATTTCCTTTAGTACTCGATTTGATAGACAATGCTTATTTAAGTAGAATACACGTTTCCCGTGTTTCGGGAAAGGAGCCCGAAGACCTTGCGTGACGGAAATAAAGTCTAGTTCTTAAGTTGTCCCCGAAGAGAAACATTCCTTGGCGATCCAAATTAGTGAAAGTTGTTCAATACTCACCAGTCCATTTGCACTCAGGAGGACCTCGGCCTTTTTCCAAAAATGTCCCTGGCCTCCTGACTTATTAAATATCAGCTGATTTTCGTTGTAAACGTTAAGCCTTCCCACTGATACGCCATGCATGAAATAATAGAACGTCATACAAAACTGACCGCTTCCAATATATGAGAAAGATAGCTTAGCGGTGTCATTTGTCTGCCTCGGCCAGGATGCCTCCACATAAATGTATTTTCCTTAGAGTAAAAAGAAAATTTGGTCTTGAGTATTTAATTTCATATTGTGGAACTAATCCATAAACTGCATGGAAAAAATTGTTTTTGAATTGGAAGAAAAACTGAGAATAACATCTTATTCAAAACACGTTTTCAATCTTGGATTTCGTCCTATATCTCGAACAAATGCAACTGAGATCAACTGAGGGAGCCCTGGTGAACAGGTCTGGCGTTGTGGTGAGATCGATCGCCTCCCACAAATGTGGCCTGGGTTCGCTTATTATTAATAACGGGACAACCATGATGTACTGATCTGGGGCACTCTAACGTCAACCGCGCAAAGCAAAGACAACGACACTTAAAGGCCACGTCACAAAATAATTGGTTTAGTAAAACAAAATCGCAAAAACAAAACTTGTCCATGCTTTAAAGTTTTATTGTCTCGCCTCTATGCAAAACGTCTACGCAAGTTTTCACAATCTCAATAAAGACAAAAACATTTTTATGAGACAATCACTTGAAAAAGGAGAAGCTTGCGTAACATCCTCACCGCGACTGCTGAAGCAATGAGTATGCAACGAGACGAACGTCGGACGTAGAGCCTTACGAACCCCCTCCAGAAGAGGAGAACCGTCAAAAGGACTGCGTTTCAAGGGCGGCGTAGCTGAATTTATACTCCCAGACTGGAAAACATCAGAATCGCGATAAGCATGGACGGTAACGGGGAAAACCGAGAGAAAAATTCTGATTATCTTTTTTGAGGTGGTTGATTCAAATTCAATTTCTTTTATTGCTCACATTATAAATGATGATTATATTGTAGAAGAACATTGGGAAAAACACAGGCAGGCCACAGGACTATCAACAGAAAATTAGTTCATAAGTGTACGGTGACCGAAGTAGCAGAGCTTTCCAGTTGGACACCGCCGTGGACAAATTGTGAGGACATAAGGACCACATCTAAAGAGCATGCGCAGAAACAGCCTACCTTTTCCACCATGGCCTGATAGCGGTCCTGTACCTCGAGATGGTGTGCTGCCAGATAGCAAAGTCCAGTCAAACTCGTCCGATGATTCCTGTTTCCATCCCAAACACAGACCTTTGTCAAATGTGCACAGACCTGGAAAGAAAGGTAGATTCTTGATTATTTGAGGCCTTTATGAAATCTCTGTGTATTGTGGCTGGATGCAAATAAACAAAATTCTTTAATTGTCTCTCAGTCTGAGATCGGGCTGGCGCGTAGGTGTCATCGTTCGCTGAAAATGACGTCAACTTACTTCCATTGACAGGGAAAAGTCCTATCGTCACTGGGCTTGATGTTGTAGCTAAGAAAAAAAAAGGATTATTTCGTTGCAGATATCTTGTAATTCTTTTTGAGTTACCAGACTAAAATGGTAAAAACGGACATCATTTAGTTCGTTATCTTTAAAGGAAGTGATGTGATGCAAGACCAAACTGCAGGAATTGCAGTATTCTTGTGGAATACGTTACGTAGCAACTTAAATTACCGTTTGCATCACAATTGTACATCAGTCTCATTTCTTGAGCATCCATTTGACTGATTCCTCGACGGTTTCCAATTGAAACCTATGGAATAAAAGCAGGAGAATTAAAACGTTATCAACAAATGGCAATAAAAATTGGTGATATGTTCTAGAGCGATTCGTATTCGTGGCCGGATTACGGAAAGTTGTAGCCTTATGCTGCTTGATCAAAAACCATTAAATTACTTGGATATCCCCTCAGAGTTTAGTTTTTGTAAGAAGGTTTTTATATTTTTTCAACCGGAAAACAACTGCTAAATTATCAATGACGAGGTTTGTTTTAAGTTTTGTTTAGTTTATCGTATGGCAACATTAG
Organism: Montipora foliosa; assembly: GCF_036669935.1. Lineage (NCBI taxonomy): Eukaryota > Metazoa > Cnidaria > Anthozoa > Scleractinia > Acroporidae > Montipora > Montipora foliosa. Next base: position 64,320,398 of record NC_090874.1, read on the forward strand.
TATTCTTGAAAGTCACAATAACATAATTGTTCGATATCAGGTTAGTGACTTTATATCCTAGGATACCGGGACAGTAAAATAAGACTGTGATTGGCTAATTGCGTATTCGGTAAACGTAGTCAGTCTTCTGTTAGAAATTACGTTAGCAACCTCATTGTCAGGTCAAAAGCACATAATACATAAATGCTAAAAACATTTTGAATGCATGGATCATTTGTAGACTGCAACATGTGAACAAGTTAAACAGTACGTATGAAATCAATTTGTGTATTTAAGATAGACCAGAGTTTCAAATTAAATGAAAATCGTATAAATAACTGAACAATCAAATTTGTCTTGTAACTTTGTCAACTTTATTCTGAAAAGGCTTTGGTTTCATCATTACTCTGAGCTTCCAAGATGTCTTCAACCTGCAAGTTTTTATAATTAAATCAGTGGTTTTCAAAATGACGTCTTCGTCGTTTATTGAGCAGAGCACAGGCTCCGAAGGGGACTTTTCGCATTGAAAAAATCCGCTGATCATGAAAGAGTGAGTGCAGGTATATGATTCGTTGTTCTCCAGTTCACCTCACCGCCTGATGGATCTTTCGTCATTCGTGTCTGCACACACTTCAGACAGCGGAATCGCGAATACGTGAGCGACTGGGGAGGAGAGAGAGACTTTCTACAAGGGGCCTTTAGATAAAAAAGTAAGACCTTCGTCTATCTTTTCATATTTCAAATTACTTACTCCAGCTTTCTTAGGAATTATTGTGGGTTTTCCGTTCTTGGAAAAGTATGCTTCGCCATAATGCATGATTGATCCATAATCGTATGGAGTTCCCATTGAGTTTATTTGATCTGCACTGTATTTTTTGAAGTTGTTTATAGCATCTGTTAAGAATCAAAGAAAGACATTTCAACGAGTCAAGAATATTTAACAATTATTCCATGAGCCCGCGTTGGATTCAAGATGGTAAATAGCCAACGAGTCGCGTCGCGCCAAGTTGGCTATTACCAATCTCATATCAAACAAGGGTGAATGGAATAATTGTTTTATTAAATTCTCAACCTTTGGTTTTGCTAAATTTGTTCAAGTTTAAGAAACGACCGGAAAGAGATGTGATTTTCGGGCGCCCAAAATTTTATGCTGAGCGACATTTGCCGCATTCATTTCCATATAAGGTCAAAGGCAGGTATAATGGCTGATAACCGAGATCCAGTGAACTAATGAGAAAGCTACAATTGCATTATCCGAGGTTAAGAATTTAATAAAACTGCTTTAGCCCGCCAAATTTGCATGTTATCCTCGTTTTTGAAGTGAAATGAATGTATGTTTGAAGTGTAGGTTAAGGCGGCGAAATACGAGATACAAAAACCCTCAACTTGGCGTGCAACATTGTTTCGTTGTAAGTTTGGGTCGATGTTTCCCGTTTTTCACCTTGCATGATCAACTTGTCGCGCAACAAAAACATTTGTTGCGGGTTGAAGAAAGTTGCTGCGAGACGTAGAGCGCGGGTCTACTCTGACCAACAAATTTTGGCTTTGTTGCTCGTTTTTCATCAAGCTCACAACTTGTCGCGCAACAAATGTGCTCGTGTACCAGCAAATCAACCAATCAGCACCCTGCATTTTGTTCAACCCCCAACAAATGTTTTTGTTGCGGGTCAAGTTGATCAAGCAAGGTGAAAAACGCGAAACATCGACCCAAACTTGCAAATAAACAACGTTGCGCGACGAGTTGAGGGTTTTTGTATCTCGTATTTCGCCACCTTTATAGACAAATGAGTGATTCTCGCACTTATAGCTGGACAATTTAAACAATTGTCTCTTAGAGATACCTGAAAATTTCAGGTGGCTTCAACGAGATTAGAACACATTACCTCTGCGATGCATTGGTCATTTCATTTCATTTCATTCATCGAGCCCTTCAGGGGAATCGAACCAATCAGCCCAAAAGAATTGACCTGCTCCCAACTGTGTAGCTTCATAACCATTGCACTGGCTTCGCAGAGGTCATGGGATCGAATCCCGTGGAAGCCATCTCAGTTTTTTAGGTGTCTTGCTAAGTCGCTAAGTGCCAGGATCACTCAGGTTCCTCATTCATTTATCCTCGTTTTTGTTCACGGGGCCTGGGACCAACTTCCGGTCCCACAGTTTTTCCCACTTCCCATTCCATTGCAACTTCGTTCGGAGTTTTTGGTTGTAATCGCTAACGGTGTTTGTAGTTTTATTCAACGTTTGTCGACCTACTGTTGTACCAATCACGAAAGTTTTCACCTTTTCTAGATCTTTCTTCATTGTCTTGTTTTCCTTTAGCTTTTCTTTTGTCCTTTCCGTCCCTTTTACCAACCTTGTTTCGCACATTTTTTTGCTATCTAGTTTTCATAAACGGTACAAATATAGAAGTTGTTTTGTTGAGTTTGTGCCTGGTTGACAATGTGCCCCGAGCGCGATACACAACTATTTGTATAAATAAAATCCAATTTACACTTACCATGCATGATATTTGCATACTTGATTTCAACGTATTGATCTCTATCAGGTCTAGACTGTTCATGATAAAAGCCTAAGGCGTGACCTGTGGGAGAAGAAAATCCTTGCCATTGTTTTTAAACACTGATAGAATGGAGTCCAAGGCCATAGCGAGAAATTTTTGACTGGGGGGGGGGGGGGGGTAATGAAGTGAGCGCCGGAGGCACAAGCCCTTACGAGAGTCTTAGGGGGGGGGGGGGGAATGCTCTCCCAGAAAAATTTGAAATGCAGAGGCACGGAAGTGCTACTTTCATAGATATTTTGTCATAAGTAAACATTAATCAGTCCAAGTTTAGAAAGACAGGTACTTTTAGAGGTTAAGGTTTTGTAAACGACTGGTTTTACCAGTAATTTGTGTTTACCCAATAAAGTTATTATTCGTATTGAACTTTTGATGAATCGCTAAGTAACAGATTAGTCTATGATGTCTCCAAATGGATTTTCGTCAAAAATATCTTTATCAATCAAGACAAGCGAATCGGCTGTGAAAAGATTCAAAGGTAACATCAGTCAAGTCCAAACTATCTGTCCAACACTCCAGAAAAAGACTACATTAATTTATCTTTCGAATATCTTTCCCACTTGCCCCGCCGCTAGCTACGGCCATGATGGAGTCTTTTAAAATGCTGTGTTCTATATCAAATTTTAGACCCGCTTGGGGTAGATAATAGGGCCGTTTATACGAGAGAAAATAATCCGCGGCTTACTCTGGCCGCGGCGTACATAATAGGCGAAAGGAACTATTTATACGAGCATAAACTCCCAGCCAGGATAAGCCGCGGCTTGAGAAAGCCTTGAACGAAGATTTTGTTCCATTTATACGGGGTGTTCGCGTCTTATGTAAGCCGCGGCCAGAGTAGGCCGGGGCTTATTTTCTCTCGTATAAACGGCCCTAATATCTGTTGAGTGCCCGCTCTATTAACAATGACACACAACAAAACTCTGAAGCCAGTTAGTTGGTTCTTGCCTAGAGAAAACTTTGTAGAAACTGATCGTGTGACGCAAGTGTTACAGTAAAACTAATTATACGATTTCATTTGAAGTCATTTGCAATTTTTTCCAAAAATAGACTGATCTCATAAAGTCGCAATAAATTTGACGGCAAAAGGAAAACGTTGAGCAAATCCGCTGTTAGTTTAACTGAAAGAAACCAGACCATCATTTATTGAGCAAGTACTAAAAGGAGTGAAATGAGAGAAAATAAGCCGGCGTCACTCACGATTTTATAGCAGCAACCGCTTAATAATAGAGAGATTTAGCATTGCGTTCACGGTAAACGGTAAAATTTTGTTGTACCAAGAATATTAGAAACTCCTTTGTTTTCGCTGATTTCTTGCCTATGAGCTACATACAATGACTAACTATGTAAAATAGAGTGATAAGCTAGAATAATAAATTTTTAATGTTTTCATGAAATCGCGCAATTTGTTGTCTGCTGTATCACATAAACATGACGCTAGATATTTAAGTCTAAAAACAACTTCGACAACAGCAACAGCAGCAACATGGCCACTTGAAAACAAGCATTCGTTTGTTAGTTACCATTTTGCTATTATTCAATTCCATCTCAGTGATCGTGTTGCACAGTGTTTGTGAAGTAAGGGGGTGTTTACATGATACCGGGGCGACTTTCGCACCGACGCGAGTTCACTCCGGTTCCCTCTCTTAGCTCTGTATTTGTTTACATGATACCACCCATGCTGGGGCGACTCACAACGGCGCGAGTTCACCCCGGTTGCTGCACCGGAGCGGAAATTTCGTTCCGGCGCGAAATCTCGCAACGGTACCATGTAAACGAGGAACGACCACTTGTTCCGGTGTGAAATCGGCCTCCCTGTGGGCTGGAACGGGTAGCACATGCGTACTTTTCCTGATAGACGACATATTTGCAATTTGGACTCACGCTTGTTTTTTTTCGATATGTGGTGTCCCTTCACCCCGGTGTGAAACTCGCACCGGTGCGACTTTTCTCATGTAAACACCCCCTAAGCTAGAACAGGATTAATCGGAGTGCTATTGAGGTAAATATGAAGAGACAAAAAGATCGACTTTTGGAGACTCAGGGTGTTGTTTTGCAGTACAAGAAAGAAATTTTCCGTGTATTACTATCTTCATTTAGTTTCTTTCATCATTGCCATGGCTCACTAATATCCATGTCAAAGTCATGACACTGCTCTGGACCAATCAGAACGAGCAATTTTCACCAATGCACCATGAATACGGTTAGCAATGATTCAACATTTATGCAACACAAACGAACCTATCTCATGTGCGACAATTCCACCATGCCAGCAAGCGGTTGCAAGAGATAAAAGCTGCCTGGTTCCCGTTCTGCCCACGTGAGACCAGCAACTTAAAAGGAAAGGAAATAAAACTAATTAGTCTCTTTGTTGAATGAAAAGTGAGTAATATTCAAATTCAACTTTTCCTGAGGTACGTGACGGAAAGTTTCCACGAACTTTCTTAGACGAAATGTAGAAAAGACTTAAACCGTTGACTCACAGGGGTTCCCCATTGACAAGTAAAATCGTCTGGCGTTAGACAGAGTAAAATACTAAGTCTGACTCTGCCAGTCGGCTTGACTTTCTTTGATTTGCCGCTCATCCAAAGAAATGGATGAGTCAGTCCAGTTCCGATACGGCTCTTGCTTAAAATATTTGATTTCTCAACTTGTAATTACGCCGATCACATCAAGCCACTGATCCAACGTACACCGGTAGGAAGATTAACCACGGTTGCTTGCTTCAAAAGTCCAGTTTCGACTTGTCAAACCTGTTTTTTTTATTTGTGCGCATGATCAGTCGCCATGCGCCATCATCAGTATTTTTTAAATTTACAACAGCGTGACAATTTTTAACTGTCTAAACTCCCACGAGTATTTCCTCCGTATGTCGGTTACAGAAACGTAGTTAGCCAGAATTGAGAAACTTATTAATTTTTTCAGTAAAAATTGAAATGGCATTTTAAAAACTTTGAACTATCTTGAGTTTCCAAGGAAATGATTCCTTGGTTAGTAGGAGCAAGGATGGCACAGTTGGTTAGTGCGCGGCCTTGGTGCAAGAGGTCCCGAGTTCGATCCCCGGATCTCACATTCTTGTTTCGACTTCTTTCCTTTCAGTGTAGCCTAAGTAGCTTTAAATACCCTTAAAACGGAGCACTGGTGGAAAGAGGGGGGTAAAATGAGCGCACCGTCGGATTCCTGGGAGAATACTCTCTAGAGAGTAAAGGAACTTCCGACGTTAAATAAGGTGTACCTTTACCTTTACGGTTATCGTGTGTTTGTCAGAGTTGTTCGAAAATATCCCAACTGTTTGTTTTGGTTTTGTGGTTTTGCGGTTACTAGTCACGCGTGACTGACTCCCAAATACATTTGAATTTTTAGCGCATGGTCAACACGAAATGACGAGCCGGCTGGCAGAGTCTACTTTCCTCTTCCCGACTTATCTAGGAAGATCGAAAGAGACTCTACTCCCAGGGTACAGGTTGAGTGAATCAACGTTTTATCGTTTTCGACAAACAACTTGGTTAGAGTACGTTCTCCGTTCTCCTTCGTCGAACGCAATTACACACTAAAGTAAACGAATCGAGTGGAAGAGCAACAAGCAGGCCGTGCTGTAGATACGGTGTGTACTTTCCGATAAATGATACTTACCCTGATCCCCTGTAGAATAAGATATAAGCAGCTTCGTTGGTTCTATTTTTAAACCGAATGCACGTGTTTTGTGTCCACTCGGCAAAGCCTTGTTGTATTGCGTTCATTGCCTTTTTTTCCTTTACTAGAAAAACAAAAGGAAGAGAAATTGCCTCTTAATATTTTATAGGTCTTTACTGCGTTTTATATAGGCTTTCAATATTTTTTAAAAAATCAGTGATAAAGGTTTATTCCGTTTTATTCGTTTCGGTCATTTTCATATGAATGTGTGTATTTGTATGTACTGGTCTTCAAGTTCACAAAAAACTGACTCGTAAATCTAAGACAATAAATGGCAAGCTGGATAAATTTTCGTAGTTAATTTTATCGATTAAGGAATTGTATGATCATAGTACGATATACTCACACAGAGAACTATGGATTTCGTAAACAGCGATGCCATTTGGCCATTTCAGGTTTGTTATGGAACCTCTCGCTTTCTCTGCTTTTGTCACCTTTATGTCGCCATCCACGAAATCTCCAGACAATCTTCCGTGGCGCATGTTTAAGTTTTCTGCAAAAGTTATGATTCATTCAATTGAACTGTAATATTTAAGATCTTCATCGATTGCACAATAGAGAACGTGATTGACTTTGCCTGAGATGTAAGTATTAATCCTGACCAGGCAAAATTCATTGGGGTGATGAAAGTCAATTCGATCGATGCGTGATGGTGCTGCGATTGCCGAACGCCGAATTCTAAACGCTAAACGTTACCTTTTGAAGCCGAATAACTGTAAACATACGCGACAATAACTAAAATCTAACCACTTAGAAAACTTCAGTAATTAATTGAGAGCTCACCATTTTAAAATCGGTGCCTAAACTTTATTAGTCGAGATCTTCTGTACAAAAAAAGGAGGCGATATCATTCTGCTTTCGGCGTTTGCAAAATACCCCTGCCTAGTTCCAAACGCTTAATTGCACAGTTAACACCGGTGGAGGGTTGCCTTGTAATGCATGGTTTAACAGTGATCTATACAAATTCCAGCATAGTTCTCAGGTCAACAATAAATCTACTTTTGTTAATACAAACTCTTCACACAAAGACTAGCCTTTTACAATATCACGTCCACTTTGCTATGATCACACACTCCCTAAAGATAACTTTTCGCTAAACCGACAACATAGAGTAGATTTTTGCTACTGGAGAAGTTGAGATGTGCTGTAGTCTTCCTCCAGAACGCGACTTGTTTAAAAGCCTTGTTTGCAAACAGCATTGAATTAACTTACCTTCAGGGCTCGAAGAATGACTTCTAACAATAAAAAGACACAAGAAAATGGCAGTATTCATGGCTGCCTTTTAGGAATCGTGAACTAGAGACGCCTTTGAATTTCGACTGATGCACTAGTCTTGATGTTTCAGAAGGCTTGAATGCTGGGGGAGAACATGAACAATCGATGCTACAATCGATACCACAACACCTTGGTTATGACTTCTCTTCTTTACTAGTTACGAAGTTACGTCAATTGATCTTATATCAAATCCCTGAGTATTGCATCACGCATTTTCGCATTTTTGCCTGCCTTCTTGCGTGAATACTTTAGTTAGCCATAATAATTTGTCGTGATCAAGACCTTCAGTCAGGACAAAAACAATATTTTTATTTGCAGCCTTTGTACTAAAAGCGTCTGAGCAACACCTCTGAATTTTCAAAGAATCTTGGCTAATTAATGTGGAGTTTATCGGTAAGAACTTTCATTTGGAATGGCAGTCCTGTTGGAAAGGACACAGGATTTCGAGAGAGTTTGAAATTTCTCCCTGCAGGGCCGGAACTATTTTCGTGATTTGTTTTGTTTTATATCACGTTTGAGCGGTTTGGTGTGTTTTGCTTGAAATTTTCGCGCCACATTCTCGGCCCCCACACTTTTTCCCGCGCTTACGTACAGCAAGAGCCACATGCGTACATGAAAAAATGCTTTGCGCACTGATTGGCTCGTTGGATTTTCTCTTTTTGTTGTGATTGGCCAATGAAACTGCTTTTGTCTTGGTTTCATTGGGCATTTCAGCGGGACCCGATTGACAACTAAAGGAAAAGGAAAAATGGCACTGGAATCCAAACTTAAATCGAGCATGCATATCGAACCAGTAAAGACAATCGTTGGCACCCTGACGACAATGCCTACGCATCTCAGCATAATATTTGTCCCTTTGAAAGCTGGAAGTGAAAAAATCCTTTGATGAAGGCTTGTTTAAGGAACCTTCAACGATGCTTTGTTGGGTGAAGCTGAAAGGAAGGACAGGCATAAAAAAGATCTCACTATGTACTGAAATCAGTTCAAAGGCGTAAGGGTCAACCACCCAAGCTAAAGCAAGCAAAATTGTCTACTTTACATTGAATAAATTAGGGACTTCAAGATACAACTAGGACGTCAGACTGGTACTAAAACACCGTACAAGCACGCTAAATAGGCCATTTCCGAGTTCATGTCTGCCTCCTCTTCAAAGCGAGTCTAAATGCGACGTTTTTCTCATGAAAATTAGTTTTTAGTCACAATCACAAAACCTTCGCACTTAGACTCGCTATGAAGGGGAAGCAGAAAGTTCAAGAAGCCGTTCTTTTATTTTATGAGGTAATACTTGATGATGACTAATTTCTTTTGCTTTACGAAGCATTCAGTCCTGCACATTTGACTTTTTCTCATGATATTCCATTTTTAGTTCAAGCTTTGAGAATGCAAGCAGCAAAGAAAAGAAATAGAATTAAGGATTTGTCATAAAACGTTTCTCCACATGGCGCTTTGTTTTACATCCATCGACAAAATTAAAAATTCTCGTTCCCACTTTAATTATAGAAAATTGCACGCCCAAATGCCATCCTTGTAGGATTCGTAGAAGGCCGCCATTTCCATCGATCGCGCTGAAATTTGGCGTGTTTACTATGTGAAACACCAATTATTACTGAATAGGATGCAGTCATTGTGACGTAATATGTCACCGTGGAAACGGGCAAGCCCTGTAAAAACACCCTTTATTTTGTCTTTAGTTGCTCATATCTCAAAAATGAAGGGCAAGATGGAACTTCCTGCAAAGTTAAACGAGATGCTTCTGTGAAGCATACACTGGGTTGCCTGTGGTACGTGCTACAGAAAATCAGAAGGCACTGAATTGTGTGGTATTGAAATACAGCATTCCAGTCTCTGAAGAATAACAAATAAAAGAGAAGCGAGAAACATTGGCTTCTGGGCTGACATGTTGATAATTTTCAAGTTCCCTCACAACTTCGTTTTACCACAAGTGTGCCCTCTGAGCATCTGAAGGCTTTCTAATACTAAAGTTCACTGAAGTTAAGCCCTGCCGGGCGGGGTTAGTGTTTGGAAGGGAGACCAAAATAATGTACCCCTCTTAAATCAGAAGCATCGGACCGAAAATACTATTAACTCTAACAAATGCGAACTCAGCAAGGTACAGATCTTGTTAGCTTGCTTTATGCAAAACAAATATTGATGAAAAAGCAAATAACTATTGATACACAGTTTTCAGAAAGAGCAGAAGGAAGTTCCCCGGACGGTCGATCGAGAATAAAATATTTACGACATCAAAACAACATTAATTTTGAACCGTGAATATAGAATATAAAAAGTTACGATCAGCGACAAACATTTTGGGAGATTTTTGCTACGTTCAAGTAAATTGCAAAATCGAAAGTGACATGGCCGGAATTCAGCGGGCGCCGTGATTAAGTTACCGCTGTATGTTTACTCGCCAAACAGTGAAGCATCTGTGTCAAATGATGGCAAGATACCGGGTTTTTGTAAGTTTCTTTTTCTGTCAAGTGTTATAAAGTTTGACAATGAAATGAGCGAAGTCAAAACAAAGATCACAATCGCCCAACTCTTATTTATGCAAAGTCAAAATTTACTCTCCAAGACACGTACGACGTTATTTATCACCAGGTAATTCCATCATTTTGGAAATAGCAGCTACTTTATTATTCATCTGCGTCACAAGTTTTCACTGATTTTGGGGCTATTTTGTTGAAACTCTAGCACGCTTCCAACAGGCCTGTGAACCCTTCCTGCTTACAGAGCAATACTAAAAAACTTCTCCCATATCACATTTCAACCTTAAGCTCGAAAATTCAATACACAACATGATATTATAATTCACAAAGGCAGAAAATACTACGGAATCCTTTTCCAGCCAAAATTTTATTGAAACAAACAACATATTTGCTCTTAGAGGCGAAAACCTCTTCCTATTTCATTGCGTGCGTGAAGACAAGAAACTCAATTGTGTCAAATTACCATGTACTTCAGGTAAATACTGCTCACTTTGATTTCGTCTCGACGGGCGATAGATTGTTGTCGAGGTCCAGTACTCGTCGCTTTTGAGATTCATGCCTAGTTTATACAACTGACTTTCCATTATTGAGCTTGGGTATATTTTGTTTAAGGATCCACTAAAACGCCATTCGCGTTGCATGACTTTCGACGCCATTGCAGGCTAAGTTAATGATTCTACTGTGCCCACCACAGAAATCTACGCAATTCCACTACCCTCTCGATCCTAAGAAAATACGCCCAGAAGGCTCTATACACAAAGACACCACTTACCAGGGGAGTGACAGGCAAGACTTTTACCGACACGGAAAAAAAAAAAAAAAACTAAAAAAAAGAAAAAAAAGAAAAAAAAGAAAACAAACAAACTAAACGAAGACCTCGACTGGGTTTGCCTTATAAGGCAACCCAGTAAAAAAATTCTGCATAGAGGATTCAGAGCTACTTTAGTTCTGTGATATTTTTAAGGTGGCTCTTATTCTGCAGCACAGAATGTTTTTAAACGTGGCAGAAATTTTCATCTCGGCCTTCTGATCACTTTTCAGAAATAAAAAAGGGGCTCACGGAGTTCTTTTTTGAGATATGAGCAACAAAATCCGATATATAGGGTATTTTTGCTAAGTTTTCCCGTGTCAAGGTAACTTAATATGTCATAAAAATGACCACACCTTGTTTGGAAATAATCGGTGTTTCATATTGTATCATAATATTGCTGTTAAGTGATACAGTGTTGTAGCGTCATTCGTTCTAAAGAAACTGTCTTAGAAGTGTTGTAACTGTTTCAAGCCAACGTGAATGTAATTACCCGCATTTCAGGACATAATTAAGTGAATGCGAGTTCGTGCAAATGATGAATATTCTTCCTTGCATTTCGGGATCCTTGTTTCACAGTTTTTCACTACGTACATCTGATATTTCATTAGATCTCTTAACAGTTTTGAACTTTTGCCTTAAAAACAATTTCAAGAAAAGAACAGAGAATACATATTTTCCGTAAAGCATGGCTTTACATCATCTTTAACAAGCATATGTTAGGAATGTCTCATTTCCTGACTGGGGCTAAAATTTTCTATCATATGTACATTCACTAGGAAAACCAGATATCTCATTTGCAAATTTTATTTAAATACACCTATTGCTTACATTAACCTTCTCAGTGCACACTTCTAACCAGAGTGGATTTACAAACTCGTTTCGAATTTTGGAATAAGCGAGGCCCAGTGGTTATCGCGCTGGCATTGTTTTCCGATGCTCCGGGTTCAGATCTCATCCTGGCCACAGATTAGAGCGAAAAATCTTTAACGTCATCACGCTTAGCAAATGGCAAAATGATTACCTCCTTCCAGTTGACACTGGAACTGGCCCATAAACTTAAATACCACTATGCTTAAATATCGGTCCTCTCTTACTTTATTACTTGAAAACAACATAGAAAAATATTCACTATCAGAAAGGTGGAAGTTTCGAACTCAAACGTTCGACAGTAACCAATGCCTCTCATTTTGATTCACATTATCCGTCAAGAAGGCTACTAGTAGGAAGCTTTAGCAACGACAACGGCGACGGCAACAGGAAGGTCACAAATTTGCATATTTAGTTGGCAAAAACAATAGCTTTGCACGCTCTGTACGTGCATTCTTAGTTTTTGTCCATTTCTTTGCCGTCGTCTGCAAAATAACAACGTGAAATTGTCAAATTTGAGGTTTATGGACAACGACAGCACTTGGAGATTAAGCGCCGCTCATAACGGTTTCATTCTAATTCCTGAGGGCTGCTACACCTTTGTCATATTAAAAAGCCTGGAATAGTCTCGAAGTTATTGCAATAACGCGAATGTAAGTTTTGAGATGGCGTTCTCGTTGCCGTTCCCGTCGTCGTTGGTAAAGCTCCCTAGTAACAACTCGCCAGCTACCTAAAAAACTTCAATATGCGTCCTCGAAGTCTTTTTTTTCCTCTAATATTTTCTTAATTAAAACAAGAAAAAATTACTTTACTTTTGGGCTTTAGTAATAACGTAGAAGTTTAGAACTCAAACGTTTTATAGTAACCAATGCGTTCCATTTTGATTCATGTTATCCGGGCTAGAAGGCAAGTAACAGCTTGCCCACTTGCAAACAAAAATTCACGATCGCTTCTATGTCCTAATGGTAGTGGGAATGAGATTATTTTTTTTCCTGGGGAAGAATTCCCACTCTACAACTTCGAAAGTACACTATTTACGAACCAATGAGTCATGAGTCAATGAGTCAATGAGTTAGTGCAGTTAACCAAACCATAAAATGAAAGCTAAAATTTCAGAGAGTGCTTAGGCCTAATCACTGAAACAAGGGCTTAGGTTTAATCAATAAATTACTGCTATATTGACTGTGAGTCTCATTGACTCATGATTCATTGACTCATTGATTTATTGACTCATAAAACATGGGACCTCTACAAATTCAGTCTCTCCTAAAATTGCCAGGATTAGCTTCCTTCTGCTTTGAACAACATGGCTCATGCGATGACATCTGAATGCTAAATTGTTTCGTTTAAAAAGAATTCTTTTGCGGGGCCACATGTGGGATTCACGCACAAAGGACAGCGAAGGGGAAGTTGACGGGAACAGTTGACACCAGATTCCATATGACTTTTGACTACGTCGGCCATTGCCTAACAAAACAAACAAAAAAAGGGGTGAGAGAACTTAAAAAAACATCGAAAGGGAACTTTGGGTATATGAAAATACTGCTTGACGACAAGGAAAGAGAATGAATAAACAATTAAGCTTGTGAAGTCCTTTTTGTTAATTGTCCTGCCAGCCTCGCTATCGGTAAGAAAGACGTTTAATTAATGATTCAGGATGTTAGAGTGGCACTGTGACCAAAAAATTAAATTTTAATTTTTCTTTGGATTTCAAAACTATGTTAACTAAACACCAAGCGACCAAAGTTTTAAGCCTTGATTAAAAAAAACCTGTTTATTTTAACTGGAATTTTCCTGTTTAATGGTCCGCCATTACTAACTTTAAGATCTTGAGAGAGCTGGTTCGAGAAGAAAATGACGTCAAAGCCTCACTAGTTTAAGAATGCAATGCGCGCTGTGTACGCCACAGAATCAATATGCAGCACGGCAGTTTTAAGCTTTCAGACTTTTAAACTCGCGTTTTTGCATACAGTATACAGCTGTTTCAAGAAAGGTTGTCCAAAAGAAGCATAAAAGCGTACGCGACAATGCCGAGAGGCATTATGGCAAACTGTCAGTTTGAGTCAACGAAAACATGACGGCAATGCTATCGAAAACGTCACCTAGAAATACATGCTCATGTTTTGTCAATGGTCAATGACATTGAGATATGAGACAGTTTCAAAATTCAGTCAAATGATCCAGGCCATGAATTAGTAACAAAGGGTTGGGATTCACAGAGAAAGCATGATTATGACGACTTTAACCTTACTTGTTTCGCATAGAAAGTTCGAGAAAGGTACCAAAAATCGTGGCGCACGTGCAGAACCACAGTTTTTGGGCGTGTTTTGGTAGCGTGATGGCGGGCGGGCGAGCGCTTCACTTCAATAACGCTATATCCTAAGAACTCTTTCATCCAAATAGCTCGCCATCGTAGGTCTTCACTGTACGGTCGTGGCATCTTCGATTCTGGGCGTTCACTACATACTACCTTTCGGTATTGTCGCAAACGCTTTTACGCTTCTTTTGGACAGCCTTTCTCGAAACAGCTGTATAATAAGCTGCATTCACACGCTGAAATTTTAAGCTAGTGAGCCTTTGACGTCACTTTTCTCTGGATCCAACTCTCTGAGGTCCAATCGGTCAGTTTTGAACGTGAGTAATAGCGGACCGTGAAATCCAAAACGTACACTCAAAGTAAACGGCCTTTGGATAAAAGTCAAAGCTCAAAATTTTGCCAGTCAGGTGTTATGCAAATACACTCTCAAAATCTGAAGAAAAAAAGGAAGAACCCTGTCTCATGTTTCCAAAACATGTGTGATTGCCCCACACCAATCATCCGTTCCATTTTACAAAAAGTGCTTAGCGCCTTCATCAAACATATTTAGCCAAAATGAACGAAAAATAAACGGAGCTCCTAAAATGGCTGCCATTTACTGGGCAGCTACATCATTGAACTGGAATTCCCGCGAAGAAGTTGTTTGCTTTCCGAAAGCCGAGAGAACTTACTTATGTATCTAAAAGACATTGCATTATTATACATCCAGCACATTTCAAACAATACTGAGGTTATTCTACTAGAACAAAAACACAGTGAACGTGAAAACTGGGAGAACTTGCTCTCTCTTGCGTGCAAGAGCATCCTTGTTGGCATAAGCTGATGACCAAAAAGGTAACGAGATCCCCCACCCCCTCCCTCCTTAGGTGACAAGTAACTATGTTCAAAACAATAATTTACCCCATTACTTACATGGACAAAGGTGGTACTGTCGTTCAAAGAGGCTGCTCGACGTATATTTTCTATGCCAGCCTGTAGAAAACAGATAACTGTACAGATCAGCTTGGTTGTTGTCAGTTACCTTGCCGGGTAATGTAATGGTAATAGCGACTTTCTTAAAATCTTAAGGTTATCTTGATCACAGCAATTGCTCTACTAACTGGGGAGGCCCTAAGTCAATTCAAATCACATGAAATTTAAGCAGATTAACTCAAATGTATGTTGGTTTCTGATGAGAGGGGAAAACTGGAGAACGCGTGGAAAAAACTCCGCGGAGAAGAGTAGAAAACCAACAAACCCACGCACACACTTAAACTAGCACCGCAGAGACCTAAAAAGAACGCACACCAGCATAAAGAAATGGCAATGTTATGCTGGGAATATCTTAGCCGCCGACCTTTTGGCTCAGTTGGTTGAGCACAAACTACTGAACGGGAGGTCGCGGGATCAAAAACTCCGACCGCACCAATACTCAAGGTCTTAAAAAATAGCTGACATCTGCAAATGGTTTGACTCCCTAGTCTTCTTGGATACGGACGATAAACCGTAGGCCCCATTTCACAAGCCTTCAATATTCATAACCCTATGGGAAGTAAAGAGACTACACACTATTCGCAAAGGACAGGGCACGGAGTTCCCGGTGTTGTGGTCTGTCCTCTGTAGGGGAGGGGTGGGGGGAGGGGGAAGGTCAATGCTCCGAGATATTAGATACAACAAGCTACTCTTATCCGAGGATAAACAAAGATATGATGATGATCCTAAACTTTGAAAATATCATGCTACCAACACCTAACCTCATGTGCCACTTCTGAATACTCTATGTCCAGCTCATGAAGTGTCTCGATGTGGTCAGAGGTAAATGCAATGGGAACCAACAGGATGT
>NC_090874.1:64343704-64348704 GCF_036669935.1 Montipora foliosa
TGTATTAAAGAGAACAAATCTCTCTCAGATTCCTCCAAAGTTATAGCTCCAAAAGTTCTGTGATACCTTTACTGTAAAAATGCCTTGGGTACTTTCCT
Source organism: Montipora foliosa (assembly GCF_036669935.1). Lineage (NCBI taxonomy): Eukaryota > Metazoa > Cnidaria > Anthozoa > Scleractinia > Acroporidae > Montipora > Montipora foliosa. The sequence continues at coordinate 64,343,803 of NC_090874.1, forward strand.
TTTTGTTGAAATTTTTGTACAAACCTTTGGGCTGGCAACACCATAAGATCTCTATCAGAAAAGAGACGAAACAGGAAACTGTGAACTTCAGTTGTCGTCTCTGGCCCTCCCATGTTCAACAGCATGATACCTGTCTTTGGTTTCATGTTGACTTCAGCTGAACTAAGACAAAACAAAATAATGTGGCATTGTTAAAAGTTATTAAAATAACATTCAAACTCGCACATTGCATTTTAGGCATTCTCATTGCCTCACTAAATCTTGCCTATTAGCTGTATGATTGCACAAAGCGTGACTATAAAAGATAAAAATTTGTTGCAGGAAGCAAAATGGAATGATTTCCGTACAGGTCCCTACTTCATTATGCATGCAGAATAAATTAATTATTCATTCACGCTATTGTTTTCTAGAAAAATGCATATACCTAAGGGAATCGAATATGTACATGGCTATAATTTGTACTTACGGGATGATCAAAAGTGGATCTCATTCTCTCTCTCTCGCTCCCTCCCTCTCTTTTTTCACCCTCTCTCTTTTCTTTGCCCTTTTTGCTCACAACGTGTCTCTTTCTTTTCGTCCCAGCTTTCCTCTTTTGATTCCTTTGTTCTGTCTGTCTATTCCAGATCCCGCTCGGCTTTTTCTGTCCTTTTTTCTAAGTCTCTCGCAGTCTGCCTTGAACTCCGTACCACTGTAAACCTCTGGATTACTTATCCCTCTTCTAGACCACTGAGCTAACATGTCAAGTTGCTAATTCACACCTTGATAATGATATTTCTTTGGAATTCTGGACGACAATTTACATAACAATGATAAGTAATTATTATATACGAGTGCCGTGCCGACCACCAATAAAAGCACTGATTTTGCTTCTTTTGAAACAACGTCACCCCTTAATAATGCTAACCGTAACCCTTTAGGCTTTTAGGGTTAAGGTCGAACCCAATAAAATTCTTTTGGAGGTTAATCGAGTATATCTGTGAATGTCTGAATTGCTTGTTTTTTTCATCCCCCGTGCTGCACACTTAAAAGAACACTGCACGGAAGAGTATAGCTCCTTGTGATTGGGGCATCATATATGGGAAATTTTTTATGCACGATTTATTGCAATATAAAATCTTTGAGTCGACGTTAACCCCTCTTTTTCATCAAACTGTGAATTTTGAAACTTAAGTATGGCCGCCTCTCAAGAATCAACTATTAACTTATGGAAACTATCCCGACTTTTAGCTGATCACGAGCGGTGCTTAGAGTGGTGCAAAGAGCACAATCTACTCTCGTCATCAATGAAATGCCCTAAACCTGAGCGCGGAAACGCACTCAAATGGCAAAGACGAACTGCATCAGGAGATGAATTTGTTTGGCGATGCTCTAGAAAAAACTGCAATGGACAAGCTTCAATCCGCCAGAAGTCATGGTTTTCTGGTAGTAAGCTTTCCCTTCACCACAACACAAGCAGTGTACGAAACAGTGTTAGATGAAGAAACCACCTCGACAGAAACGGTAATAGATTGGTATAACTATTGCCGGGAGGTTTGTGCAGATAGAATAATGAAACAACATGCGAGGCCAATAGGCGGTCCTGGTACAACTGTTGAGATTGATGAGTCCAAGTTTGGCAAGATGAAGTATCACAAAGGTCGCTACATCGAAGGACAGTGGGTCTTTGGTGGCATTTGCCGGGAAACCAAGGCCTGCTTCCTTGTTCCGGTAGAGCGCAGGGATAAAGAGACACTCTTACCAATTATCCGCGCTCAAATATTGCCTGGAACACGCGTGATGAGCGACATGTGGAAAGCTTACAATTGCCTACAAGACAAGGGCTATCATCATCTCACAGTTAACCATCGCCTAAACTTCGTTGACCCAGACACGCTTGCCCACACGCAGCGCATTGAAATTCATGGTGGGGAGTAAAACGAAGTATGCCTCGTACAGGAACATCCGTGGATCTGTTAGAAAGCTACCTACAGGAGTGGTTGTGGCGTCAGCAAAACAAAAGTGATCCATTCGGAAACATCATTGAGCATATCGCTGATTTGTACAATGTGCGATAAAGAGCCCTCTCTATGCACTGCTCGTGATTCGGCGAAAAGAGCCGTACATTATACAGGAAAGAAAACAAACCCTCACTTTGCAGTGCTTTGGTGAATTGACAAAGAAGCGAAGGACAATTTTAAGAGCAAAAAGAAGGTAGGTATTCAATTTCTGAAAACTTTTATTTGGTCCGTTTGAATCTGAACCGTATTTGTACAAAGATTTCTTAAAACTCCACTTTTTTCTCTTATTTTAAAATTGACAAATGGCTAAAATTGCTGGAAAAGTGCAAAAATTAAGTTGAAAATGTTTCCGTATTTCAGTCAAAAATTTTACCGAATTTATTTAAGTCCACATAGACTTCTAAGAAGACCAAACAAAGCGCTACACTCCCAAAGGGCGTCTATTGTTGTCGCCATTGTTTTCTTGAAACAAAGGACCGTATACATAATGAAGTAGGGACCTGTGCTGAAATCTTGCCAGCAAAATTTCCAAGTATCCAAGTATCCAAAGTTTATTAAAGTTTAGTTTAAAAATCATTCCTTTCACACCTCATTGGCTTAATTTACCATTTCAAACCCAATGCTTGCTTATGGAATGTTTTGAAGCTACTGTATTTCTGTCAATAGTACCTCTTCACTACATGCAAATTCCTATAAATCGTGTACATGTACAAATATTTCAAAATAAACCTCTCTTTTCAAAGAGTGAACAATAAGGAGAAACCCTGAATAAAGGACTCATTATGATCAATTGTAAAATAGTTGTGTTTATGTGATAAGAGTAGACCGGCAGTTACGTAAGACTTCATTGTTATGTAAGGGCCTTTTAATTTTCAACAGAGAAGGCAAACTTTGAAGGATTGAATCACTCAAAGTGATTACAGTTGTTTGTTTTCCCCAAAAAAACTTTTGTCGCTTTCAAAAGCTGACACATCATGACGAGGAACTTTTAAAGCTTGTATAATACATTAATTCACGCAACTAAGGGACGAAGTCAATCATCAACAAACATAATGTACACGGAGCATAGAAACCACTAAAAATATAACTTTTAATTATATAGATTGCTTACGTATCAAACATTTTTGGCTGAGCAACCGCATTGGCCAAAGCTGTAGAAGAGGTAGCGATATTTCTGCATCTCCCTGCATGTGACAAGAAACATCTCCATAAAAGTTGTCGAGTTTGTGACGAAAACTGGAGAGAGACATCTGAAATTTTTGGAAAAAATAATGAAAACAATTCAAGAGACATTCAACCGATATAGTATACATAGAATACCCACTGTAATTTGCCATGACTTTAGAACGGAGTCGAGCAGCCATTTTTCCAACACGCGACGCAGAAAATACCTAGGGAAACTGGTAAGGAGTGTTGTCGGAATGTAGTGTATTGCAAGCAGAAAGAGAACAAAAGACACAGGGTCCAGAGGAGATATGTTTGTCGTTAGAACATCAAAACCCGTCGAAAACATCTGAAATAATGGGTTATTTTGATCGCGTTACAGTTTCGTTACACATTCTGTATACCGCAAACGAAGAGACTGAGGGTTCGCAAGATCGGCTTACAGTATAAAATACGGATTTTATACTGTAAGCCGATCTTGCGAGCCCTCAGTCTCTTCGTTTGCGGTATACAGAATGTGTAACGAAACTGTAACGCGATCGTCTACGCGATCAAAATAACCCATTATTTCAGATGTTTTCGACGGGTTTTGATGTTCTAACGACAAACATATCTCCTCTGGACCCTGTGCAAAAGAGCCTTGGTTGGCGTGCTTTCTAACAAACCTCTTGCCCTCAGATTACCTTGCTATGAAGAAAGAAGAGGAAGAGTTATTAGAACTCTCTGAGGAGAGAGAGAATGAAACACCTGATATAGAAAGCGACGCCCGTGACATTGTTGAAGATGAGTTTGACACAGAGTTTTGGGTTAAGGTAACCAATCTCCTCGTGAATTCCTTAAATATATATATATATCTATACCTCTTGTACTTAAGTTCATTTTTGTCAAAATATATTTATTGTATTCCATGGCATTCTACATGTAGTGGCAAATAATTCATAGTATTGTCAGGATTTTTGGGCTCAACATTTACCAAGTGAAATTTAAATTATATAACAATAAATAATTCAAATTTGGTGAGAAAATTAGTAATAATTTATTCATCAATACATGTATATTAATGGAAAAAGATATTGGATCTTGGATGTTTGGCATAAGTGGAAATTCTTTTTACATTCTTTTTCTTCCAAAAAATTAAGTCAAAGAAGATTTTATTAATTTGTATAGTTGAATTATAAACAATTAAAATCAAGAAATGAATGAAATTGAAGAGAGGAGGAAAAATCCAAATTCCTGTGTGTGTGCCAAATTCCTATGCCTTTTTTGTTATTAAGGATAAAACTAAGGCCGAAAAATGTGCCATTTTAAAGAACCAAAGACATTTCTAGGGTGCCAACACATTAAACTTGAAGCTTTTTATTTTGGTGTTATTTTGCCTTCTTCATGTTGACAAACTTTAAAAACATGTTTAAAAAAATATGTCATTGATAAACTGTTGTCTTGGACCATTTGTTAGAGTGGGCAGGGTTACAAAGCCAGTTGCAAAGTTCAACTGTCCAACATTGCTAAGAAATCTACCATCCAAAAATGATTTTGGTTCTGATCAAGTGGACAAGTTGCCACCTGAGGTCGCTCACAGGGATGCTATGGCTTTGTTTGTGGGTTGAAATGAAAGTTTAATCTTTGTCAATTCATTCGGATGTGGAATTGTAACCATGGGAACAACTTATCCAGGAATATTAGACTCAATTTGGTGGGCTCCTGAGTATTTTGTGTGCAGCCTTGAGATTTTATTATTATA
>NC_090874.1:64356204-64366204 GCF_036669935.1 Montipora foliosa
GGCGCACCATCCCAGATGACCCACTTGACTATCACTTTTATTATCATATCCTGGATGGTGACACAGCAGGACATCCACCAAAGATACTGTCCTCTAAGGCTGATAAGTGGTTGTATAATGAGCAGTTTGACAGAAAGAGCAAATCTTGCTTGCATCTGATTGCAAAGAGTAAAAACAAGGTGATTATGGGGAGTCAGGGTGGTTTAGTGGTCATCAACCATGCCTCCCACCTCTGTGACCCAGGTTCAACTCTGGCCTCGGGTTGTATGTGGGCTGAGTTGCAGTCGATCTCAATCTGACTCCGAGGGTTTTTCTCCGTGTACTCCGGTTTTCCCCCCTCCTCAAAATCGACTCCCGGCCTACTCCATCAGGCTGTGGTGCTGTGCTCCGAGGTCATACATGGGTCGTGTTCAGGGGCCGAGCGCCTAGCCAGCAGCACAGCTCCTTCGGTCCAACCTCGTTGATCTGTGTCGTTGTGGTACTTTGCGATGGCGATTAGTAGCGACAACTGTTTATTATTATTTATTACAAAACTTAAAATATTTAATCAATAGGACATTTGCATGATGATGCCATTTGACTACAAGTTCCAGAATCCTTCAGGTTTCACTTGTCTCATGTTAATTAGAGCTATTGTTATTTTTATCCCACTGGGAATACAAAATTTAAATATGAAAAGAAAAACAAACTGAATTGTGGTAGTTGTAGTCAAATGACGCCTTCGTGAAAATTGCCTATTAATCCACTGCTTTTAAGTAATAGATAAAATATGAGCGGGAGACTTTTTTCGCTCGCCGTTCTAAAGCCCCTAAACGTGGGACGCAAATATTTTATCTTGTGAAATGAAACAAAAATTGTCAGGCGGAGAGTGTTAAACATGTTTTAAACTATCGAAAAATAGTAAAAGTTTTGTATGTTGTTAGTAAATGAATCTTCCCTTTTTTTTTAGGATGCATTGCAGCACCCTGTGGTCCGAATGTTAATCAAAACAAAATGGCAGAGTTATGGGCACTGGTTTCTTTGGTAAGCGGCACATTTTCACTTTTGACCGGGCCCAATTTGTTCAACTTTAGGCTGCATAACTTTATCACAATCCAGAGTATAAATCTCTCCTCAAAATTAGCAGTCATCCCAGGTGACCAGGAAATTTACCGGACGACTAGTTTTGAGCAAAATGAAAAGCTTTGTTGCCTGAAGAAAAAGCAATGGACAACTCAGCCAAAAATAGAAAATGAATTAGTTAATAATGTAAGCAGCACCTGACTCACTTGTCGCTTTTCTATTGTCAATGTCCGATAGTAGTGTGAAGTTAACAACAATTAACTTGAGCAGCTGAGCATTTTTCTTTGTTTTGAATATCTGTAGCTTTTGGAAAACATTGTCAGAAAGGAAAATGTATGCAATGGATATCGCAGACACCATTTTGAAAATGCTAAACATTAACCCAGACAGTTCCACAAAAAACTGCAGTCATGCACATAGAACTATACGATACTCAAGCTTCAACACCATGTGATTGCATCTCAGCACGGCGTGCATTTAATTGTATGGAGGTTTCCCAATGGGCAACCAAGCATTTACCAGGGCAACGAAATTTGCTGGTTTAGTTTCTGGGCTTTTGAAAAAGGGACAACTTGGATTTGTTTTTTTAAATTCAAGCACTATACATGTTGAATGTTAAACTATGACTAATTAGTGCTTTCAAACACTGACCTTTACTTTGACGTGCTTTGAGTCTATACTATGGATAAGGTTATCTGCCCTTTGAACAACTGAGGCCAGATGTGTAATAGATTTTTGGTTGAAGAGCTCAGGGCAAAACCCTCCTGTTGGTCCTTTTAATTTTGTCAAATTGAGACAAATTAAAGTTAAATAAATGGTGCAAGGGTTTTGCACTGTGGCAAGACGTGTTGTGAAAAAAAGTTTATTATTCTCCTTCACAGCCTTCAAGGAATGTGTTATGTCATTTTTCTGTTAGCCTTGTCGTATTCACTGATATTTGGGTCAATAAGAGCCGAACCAACTCACTACAAAGGTGCTGCTGATGTTGTGCGTGGGTTATGCGAGATTCTGACCTTGCTTATGACAGTCTTTTATATCTGCGAGGAAGTCAACCAAATGAGAAAGTAAGCAGTAGTTGAGTTTTATAATTTGCTATTTCACTTTGGAACAGTCACGATGACATCCACAGAAAGCCAGGCCACAGATTCATTGTTTTAGATTCAATTAAAATGATACCCTTTTGTTGCCCATTCAGAAAGATATGAAATTTCATATAGGCATTGTATTCTTGTACAAATACTTTGGACAAGGAAGTAACTTGAAGAGAATTGCACAATTTGAAAAAAGAAACAGCGTTTTACAAATAAACATTCACCAATGGGCCATTTTCAATATATTAAAATTCAGCTTGAAAGAGAGGTTTAGAGGACAAAGACAATGGAAAGTGGATGATATGCAAATATCTTTCACGTTGATTGCAACTTGTTTCTATTGTTTTTCTCGTCTCTTCCTCACTATCAAGCTGAATATTGATATTTCGAAAATGGCTTATTACGGGATACATGTAAATTACAAACTTACAACGGCGGCTCCGTACCCTTCCCCCTCCCCGATGAAAAACGTTTTTCATCGCAGGGGGAGGGTACGGCTACACGTAGGCTAACCATCTCCCAGATAGCTTGATAGCCCAGTTGGTAAAGCAATCACAGCGCATGCGCAATCGCACGGTCATGGGTTCAAATCCCATAAATTTGAGCCTGGATTTTTTCAGACTTCTTTCTTAACTGCTAAAGTTGCTCCAACCTCGTACCCAGGGTCTCTCTTCTCTGCCTGCTTTGTCGTTGAGAAGGCAGAGAAGAGAGACCCTGGGAACGAGGTTAAAGTTGCTCAGGTCATCAACTGTGATGTTCAATTTAACCGAGAATTTAAGTGGCAATTAATTTCCTATTCTAATATAATATTGCACTTTTTTCGTCTTTCAGAGAGAGGCACTCCTACTTTCATGAGTGGGTGAACTTGTTTGACTGGTTGGGCCTGGTTTTAATCTTATCTATTATTCCTTTGCGGTTTGCTGATCGTAGTGAACAATGGATGGTGGCCTCTCTAGCCTTCCTTTTCAATTTTTTACGGATATTCAAGTTCTCTTGTGCGACAAGGTAACCTTGAGACCACCTATGTCTAGAAGAAAATTTGCATTTTTGAGAATCGAACCGAATGTCAGTAAATGTTGTAATGGTCGCCCACTCCTAGGGGCCTCTCTTATGTAAAGCCACGTTCTCACGTTGTTGTAAGAAACATATCTTTGAACTGCAGAAAGAAGGGTTCATTCACCGAAGTAAAAATACAACAGTTAATCTGCTCCATTTCGACAATTTAGATCCTAGCAGAATGGCGGGACAATTGTCACATAAAGGTAGTTTATCCCACTAGTGGAGGATCTCATAGCTCAGTGGAAGAGCATCCGAACTAGTAATCGGAAGGAAGATCGTAGGTTCGACTCCCGCCAAGAAGCACTCGGATTTTTCCGATCATTCCTTATAGCTCAGTGGTAGAGCATCCGAACTAGTAATCGGAAGGAAGGTCGGAGGTTCGACTCCTGCCAAGGAGCACTCGGATTTTTCCGATCATCCCCTAAAGCTCAGTGGTAGAGCATCCGAACTAGTAATCGGAAGGAAGGTCGTAGGTTCGACTCCTGCAATGGAGCACTCGGATTTTTCCGATCATCCCCTATAGCTCGGTGGTAGAGCATCCGAACTAGTAATCGGCAGGTCGTAGGTTCGGCTCTTTCACAGAACCTTTCGAAATTTTCTGAGTATCCCGAGTCAATATCGATAAATAAACCAGAAGCGTGCTAAGATTTTACATGATGAATAGTTTCTTGTGTAGTATAGCACTGCACTGGCATCGTAGAGGTCATTGATTCAAATCTCATTCAAGCTTCCCTTTCATTTCGCTTAAGGACGGTGCCTACTAATTCAAAGGTATTTTTGCGCGGTTTACTGAATATGCGGGAAAGGCAGACATTAACAAGTGTTGTTGACATCCAAAAAGAAAATTGGGGGTAACCACGCATTTTTCGAAGATAATTAATCAACAATATTTGTAAAAAGCTCTAAAATACAAAGCAATGTATGGCGTTCTTTTCCAAATTCAAGCTTAATTACTGGGTTGCCTATGGCAAACCAGTCGAGGTCTTCGTTTAGTTTGTTTGTTTTCTTTTTTTCTTTTTTTTAGTTTTTTTTTTTTTTTCCGTGTCGGTAAAAGTCTTGCCTGTCACTCCCCTGGTAAGTGGTGTCTTTGTGCATAGAGCCTTCTACGCGTATGTTCTTAGGATCGAGAGGGTAGTGGAACTGCGTAGATTTCTCTGGTGGACACAGTAGAACCTGCAATGGCGTCGAAAGTCATGTAACGCGAATGGCGTTTTAGTGGATCCTTAAACAAAATATACCCTTATGGAGCTCAATAATGGAAAGTCAGTTGGATAAACTAGGCAGGAAGCTCAAAAGCGACGAGTACTGGACTTCGACAACAATCTATCGCCCGTCGAGACGAAATCAAAGTGAGCTCTATTTACCTGAAGTACATGGTAATTTGACACGATTGAGTTTCTTGTCTTCACGCACGCAATGAAATAGGAAGAGGTTTTCGCCTCTAAGAGCAAATATGTTGTTAGTTTCAATAATTTTTTCGCTGGAAAAGGATTCTGTGGTATTTTCTGCCTTTGTGAATTATAATATCATGTTGTGTATTGAATTTTCGAGCTTAAGGTTGAAATGTGATATGGGAGAAGTTTTTTAGTATTGCTCTGTAAGCAGGAACGGTTCACAGGCCTGTTGGAAGCGTGCTTGAGTTTCAACAAAATGAGCCCCTAAATCAGTGAAAACTTGTGACGCAGATGAATAATAAAGTAGCTGCTATTTCCAAAATGATGGAATTACCTGGTGATAAATAACGTCGTACGCGTCTTGGAGAGTAAATTTTGACTTTGCATAAATAAGAGTTGGGCGATTGTGATCTTTGTTTTGACTTCGCTCATTTCATTGTCAAACTTAATAACACTTGACTGGAAAAGAAACTTACAAAAACCCGGTATCTTGCCATCATTTGACACAGATGCTTTACTGTTTGGCGAGTAAACATGCCGCGGTAACTTAATCACGGCGCCCGCTGAATTCCGGCCATGTCACTTTCGATTTTGCAATTCACTTGAACGTAGCAAAAATCTCCCAAAATGTTTGTCGCTGATCGTAACTTTTTATATTCTAGCTATATTCACGGTTCAAAATTAATGTTGTTTTGATGTCGTAAATATTTTATTCTCGATCGACCGTTCGGGAAACTTCCTTCTGCTCTTTCTGAAAACTGTGTATCAATAGTTATTTGCTTTTTCATCAATATTTGTTTTGCATAAAGCAAGCTAACAAGATCTGTACCTTGCTGAGTTCGCATTTGTTAGAGTTAGTAGTATTTTCGGTCCGATGCTTCTGTTTTATGAGGGGAATGTTGTCTTGGTCTCCCATCCAAACAGTAACCCCGCCCGGCAGGGCTTAACTTCAGTGAACTTTAGTATTAGAAAGCTGTCAGATGCTCAGAGGGCACACTTGTGGTAAACAGAAGTTGTGAGGGAACTTGAAAATTATCAACATGTCAGCCCAGAAGCCAATGTTTCTCGCTTCTCCTTTATTTGTTGTTCTTCAGAGACTGGAATGCTGTATTTCAATACCACACAATTCAGTGCCTTCTGATTTTCTGTAGCACGTACCACAGGCAACCCAGTGTATGCTTCACAGAAGCATCTCGTTATCTCTGAAAAAATGCGTGGTTACCCCCAATTTTCTCTTTGGATACCAAGAGCGCTTGCTAAGTTCTGCTTTCTGTGCATAGTTTTAAACCGCGCAAAATTATCCCTGTATTATTAAGCACCGCCGATAGGAAATCCGAGTATCTCGAGATGCGCAGAACGTATGCGCAATAACAATACTAGGCACCGTCCTCAAGTGATGTTCACACCTGTTATGGTCTAAAACTCGCCTGAACATTGTTTTAACAAAATTAAAGTACCAGTAATCACTGCTTTGTTATTGGAACTTGTAGCCCCGGTTCTTAAGTGAGAAAACTCGTTGGAACAAATTGTTTTCGCTTCTTCTTGATTTGCTGTAAACGAAAGGCGCGAGTTTTCGGCAGCCAGTGTAACACTGCGAAACCTCTCCGTAGGCACATTATTTTTCTGACTGGAACTTTCAAGGACTAGTATGACTGAAGTTTAAATTGCAGATTATGAGGCAAGCTTTCCTTGAAACTTGAAGAAGTTCCCGTTTTTCTGGATTCGGTTATTTTTGTTTCACAATTTTGAAAGATTCTAATCAAAACACCAAATTCTCTTTTTTTCAGAACAACAGGCTTGTACACGAAAACATTGGCAAAAATCATTAGACAAGACGTCACAAGATTCATGGCCGTTTTTGCGGTTGTATTTTTCTCATTCTGTGGTTCTCTTTTCTTGTCTGCTCGCTCTTCGAAACAAGATCAACCTTTCAGGTATGGCTGGACAAATTGAACAAGTTCACTGAATGTTTGACACTCGAAACCTAGCGTAGTCCTTCTTAAAACTTTCTCACCCTCCATGTACCAGAGCGGAATTCCATTGATTGATCTTATAAACAAACACATTTATCTTGGAATATATTGCTGCGTCAAATGCTTTCTCAGTGGGGACACGAAAATTTGGTTACATGAAACCATTTGATAAAGGTCTTTATCTCTCAGATAGTACGCGCGCTGTGATTGGCTGAATTGTCGGGATATATTCCACAGTACGGTCCGCTGTACTGCCCGCTCAATTTGAAATTTTATAAAACATTCTCTAGCAACTTCTTTCTGTTGTATATATAACTTAAACTTGTAAAACCGTTTGAACCTTGCAAGCAACTATTTAAAAAAGCCAAGAAGATTTATTCATTTTTCGGATTTTGACGCGCAGTCGTTTTGGCAGTTGAACCTTTTGCTTGTTGCTTTGCTAGTTTCTTTCCCGCACTCCTGATTACCTCGGAGATATAATAAATATCATACTAACCTCGTTTTCTTTGTCCGTACTGAATGTTATGGATCCTCGTTTTTTCCGGTGAGGTTATGGGCCCAAGCACGAATCAACGGGAAAAACTCGGTCCATAACTTACAGTACGGACCTCAAACTCGGGTATTGAGAAGTATAGATTGAACACCGCAAGAAAGATTTATAAGGTGGCCTTTCGCGCGGTCTGAAGAAGGCAAACGCATTTTAGGAATTGCGTTCAAAACTGCGAAGATCGTAGCTACACTTGATTTCGCATCCACAGTTCAATATATGATTCATTTCATACATCATCACGGGAACTTTTGAACCCACAAATGACCAGCTCCCAGCATCAGCAGCTTTATAGCTCAGTGTGTTGTTTGTTTTGTTTCAAACCCCCGTTGTCGTCCTGAATTTTTCAGGCTTCTCTACGCAGTTGCTAAAGTTGCGTTCATAACTACGAGGATCATAGCTACACTTTAAGGGGGGGTGGCTTGCTGAGGACGCATTTCAGTCAAAAGCCCTATAAGCCCAAAAAGCCCAAAAGTCCATATAAGTAACTTGTTCAGTGGAAATCTGACATCACTTCCATCCGAAGACTCATGCGCAACTAGTCCCAGTCCTCTGCCGTGCGTTTCAGTGAAAAACATGTAAGAACTCTCAGGAAACGAAAGGAAGAGGCGGTTTTTCTCACAGGATGGGACCCGTCCCATCATTTTTCGCAAACTGTAGAATGGAATTTCGATTGGGACAAAAAAAATGGAACTGATATTTTGAAAAGTGTATCAAAGGAAGGCCTTATGACGTCACGTTTTTTTGAGGAATGATTTCTCTTAAAATCCATGCTGCAGATTTTGTGTTACAATGTTTTGATACTGTTGCGTTAAAAATTTGTGAAAAACATAGTTAACTCGCCGAGTTTTTGGTCATGTGATTTACCAAATATGATTGTGAGTCGAACCAGACAAAGAAATGTTAAGTAGGCAACTTTCACGATAATGCCATTTGACTACAACTAACAGAATTCAGCTTGCTTTTCTTTCCTTATTTAAATTTTGTATTCCCAGCGGGGTAAAATTAACAATAGCCCTAATTAGCATGAGACAAGCAAAACCTGAAGGATTCTGGTACTTGTAGTCAAATGACGTCATCATGCAAATGTCTTATTGAATACACTTGGCGAAAAAGGATAACTGTAGAGTTAAAGGGACTCGAGAAATGACTATTTGAAGGAGTCCATACAGACGGTTTGGTAGTTAGGAACCACCCCACCCCCCCCCCCCCCCCTCTCCCCCGACGACGTTGGTAAGGACAATTTGTTCCAACAACTTGCCTTGTAAAAAGATAAAAACAAACCGGCTTCAGAAACGGCGGGAAATTTTTCCACACGCTTACAAACGCCGTCGTCTTTACTGCCAATATCTTGAATTCAAATTTCTACAGGAGGGTGACCCGGGGCTATGACGTGACCCAACGGCATCGTCGTGCGAACGTCGTCGATTCGTAAGCACTCTAATATCATTCATGATTGGTTAAAAGAAAAAAAAGCACATATTTTTCGTGCCTGCATACCAATTAACAATTATTCGCCGAAGGCGAAGTGATTATCGGGGAATATTCACCGAGACGAAGTCGAGGTGAATATTCACCGATAATCACTGAGCCTGAGGCGAATAATTGTTTTTAGTATAAATACACAGAGAAAAAAAAACATCTCAACGCGAAATCATCGTCACTTACAGTGGCAAAACGACTACTGGCAGCCATTTTGTCCTTCGAGGTGATTATCGGCTAATCACCTGTGTATTTATCCTAAAGACGTGTACTCACCAAATTTGAGGTAAGGGATGCAGGGATAGCGCATTGGTGACCGAGAGCACTCGCCTCCCACCAATGTGGCCCGGGTTCGATTCCCAGACTCGGCATCATATGTGGGTTGAGTTTATTGGTTCTCTACTCTGCACCGAGAGGTTTTCACCGGGTACTCCGGTTTCCCCTCTCCTCAAAAACCAACGTTTGACTTGATTTGCGTCAATTGTTGATTTCAGTAAATGCAGTGTGTGTACTAAAACAATGCGACTGGTTAAACATCCCTCACTATTTACGACCATTTCGGTTCACATATTCATCAAACTGATAAGTGGTGTTTTATTTACTGCTAATTCTGTCTCTCTTTAGTGGTTTTGAAGCTGTTTTGCTCAGTGGTTTCCGAGCGTTGTCTGAACAACAGCCGATCGCCGAAGATTATAGTGCCTTCAAGTAAGTCTTCCTAAAACCAAAGGTTTAAAATACCACCTGAAGAGCATTTTATACTGTGAGAGCTGTACCAATAGCGTGTTAGTTTAGAGCGAGTTTCAATCGAGTGTCGTAAAACCAAAACCAAAATAATTACTGTGGCCAATCAAAAAGGACGGAGACAATCCAGTAAACCAATGAAAACTCGGAGCAATTTCACGTAGCCGACACAAAGCGCGGGAAAATGTGCACGCGCAAGCCACGATTAGTTTTGGTTTCACTTCTGATTGGTTGAAAAAATGGCGCGAGAACTTTGAACCAATCACTGAGTGAAGTAATGCAAAGCCAAAGTAATTAGCTAATTACTTTCGACACTCAATTAAAATCGCTCTATTCACAAGACACTGTGTTGACCATTTTACAGCTGTGATAAACAGACCTAACTCCGAAGAAAATTTGTGAGTTGTCAGGTCCAATTCATGAGGTCCTTTTTCTAACCTAGAAATAACCCTAACGCTCTCTGTATTGCTGTGAATACGTTAATGGCGTTTTGAATATAAATACAGTATCACGTAGGACCGAGTGATATCTCCTTCGTTGTTGGCGGGTTCAACATTGTTTTTTGTTTTATCTCTTGCAACAGCTGGCTGTCAATCTTGTTGATGTTAACATACATGGGGACTGTGGTTGTTATTTTGTTAAACATCCTCA
>NC_090874.1:64373704-64376204 GCF_036669935.1 Montipora foliosa
TCAGAATCGCAGTTGATAGGCAACTTGAACTGTTACAATAATGAACAGAACGCGATCGAACGCATGACCGCACGGTTGAGCCTCGCATTAGGCTACCGCTATGCGGATACGGATATCTCAGCTTGCTGTCAACGTCAAGTTAGATTATTTATGTAAGATGATTATTTTTGCACTCTCTCTCAAAAAATGGGTTCCGATAACGAAAAAAAGCTCTAGTTGAAATTGTTGAAATAATATTAAGACTGAAAACGGAGAAAAGCACATGCGACAAACGCGGTGGCGTCCATCATTACCTTTTGTTAGGACAAAACGACACCAATTAACAACTCCTTTTTACGTAGGTTCACATTTTGTACCTTTGCATAGGACAATATCAAGAGTGGATAATGGTTCCATTATCCTCTCTTGACAATGTACAATTAACCAATTAACAATGATGAAAGAAAACAACAAGGTAATTTGACCTTCACAAACAGTCTTTGATCTCTCATTTCAAAGTCTTGATAATACCTTTTACGTATGGCTCGTGCTGCAACTGGAGTGAACCCTGGTGCTAAAACGCAAGTCTTCTCTCAGGTATCAGTTTGGTTTGTTACCCAGAAAACATTTGCTCGACCTAATCCCTCGGAGTTACTTCGTTCAGAGCATTCCTGATTCCTAGTTGTTTTGATGCTTTTAGATTTCTGTTATTCTTGTGCACGTTTGTCAGTTTAATGCATTTTATCATTCCATGCACGGTGTAGTCTCCGGGAGGAATTTTCAAGAAAATTGGTTAATTTGAAATCCTCGTCTTCCAGAAATATGGAAGGTAGAGAGTCCTACCTCGTTCGAGACGAGAAAGCGTTAAATATTTTATTTATATCACCGGATTTGGTCTGTTTTCTTCCAAAATGGGACAGCTGTGAAGTTCACAGTTCAAACGATTTCGGTTTTTGACACGTTGCTCCCATTAGAAATATTACATTCAAGAACTGACGAGTTTTCTCTGTTGTTTGAAAAAAATTGCTCCAATCTGAAACAGCACTGAGTTGTCACGTTCCGCGTATAAGGCCACCCGGCATTCTGTTTCCTCCCTGATCCGTAGTAACTGAGGAATGTTTTACTTAAAACCACCAATGTTGTCTTGGAAGAGAGATCATTTCATCTAGGAACAATTATTTAGACTTGCTTTGAATTTCGCCTACTTTTCGACAACAGAAGACCAATATAGTGGCAAAATAGTCTCCCGGGTTGAGGGGTCACCGGATGTTAATTGCCTTTATCTGAAAGAGGAATACGACCGTCCAGACGGATAAAAGTTAAGATAACCATAACTTCCGACGCAGATATAGATCCGTGTTTTTGAGAAATCGACCCAGCTGAATTTTGAGCATAATATTTTCGATCTCTCAAATAAAATCTCTATTACGGGAATCAACACTTAATTTAATTTAGGCTCTTCTGAGTTGATTCTGAGAGTCCAAATTAGACATGCAATACATACGCCTCGTTTTTGTCAGAATACAAATTTGTTGTATTTCTTTAAAACGGTCAATTTCGTTTTGGTACCACCGAGTGCGCTGCTTTGGTGTCACGTCTGAAATGGCAAACTTAACGTAAAAATGTTTTTTGCTAACATTTGTTCACATTCTTGGGCCGTTTCACGCCTCTCGCCATAACCCTACTAAAAGAAGAAAACTGAGTAGACAATGTTGGTGCATTATGAATGACCGTAAAGTGATAGTAAAAAGTGGTTAAAAAAGGGGAAGGAAGGGCTCATTTTTTCCGCAGTTATTCGCATCATGTTTTTTTATTTTATTTTATATGAGAACGTTTAATTTTGGAGTTGATGCTGAACGTTGTTATCTGCGATTTGAGCCTGAAAACGTTCTTGACATGTTCTCAGTTAAAGTTGTGTGGCCGTTAGTACTAAGTTCGACTACAAACGGAGTCAGCTTCAGAAAACCACATTGCTAACGTTAAAAACGTTCCATGGAAAGTATAATTTGAGTTAATTGTCCTATTAGACTACAAGTTTGCATTTCTTTTACCCGGCTTTTTTTATACTACTCACAACCAACTCACTGACTCTCAGCCTAGGTATGTTTTTAGTATTAGTAGCCCATATTAAAATTCAGTTCTAAACAAAAGGCATCATCTCGAGGCTCTGGGGAATTAGCCTGCAAACGCAGACGGATACGACCGCCGGAAATACGTCTGCGTTCGCAGGCTACTGGGGAATAAATTAGCATACAAATCGTTTTATTTATTCCGCGAAGTATCGAGAAGATGCCTTTTGTTTAGGATTGAATAGGCCATTTCCGAGTTTATGTCTTCCTCCTCTTCAAAGCGAGTCTAAGTGCGAAGTTTTTGTGATGGTAATTAGTTCTACTTTGCATATGAATGAAAACTAATTTTCATAAGAAAAACTTCGCACTTAGACTCGCTTTGAAGAAGAGGCGAACATGAACTCGGAAATGGCCTATTGTGGGCTATTTAGCTTACCCGCGCGTAACATCAC
>NC_090874.1:64381204-64408704 GCF_036669935.1 Montipora foliosa
TTTGCCAGAAAATTTAAAACAAATGGTCGTCCTGGAATTCGCCTGGTTTCCCATGTCTTTCCAAGGTTACGTTGAACAAAAGAAAGGAAAGAGTGTGAAATTTGATGTGATTCACTTTTTACATAGCATTTATTGCGTTGATGTAGAAAGTGCACTCAGGCATTGTTATGAGTGTGAACTTGGGGAAAAAGGGATAATTTTCTCCTTTACCCAAGACAAAAACAGTCCATATGTTCGGTACGGCAAAGCACTTTCTTCCGAAGGGGTAATTTTGAGTCCCGGCTCCTATTACAGTAATAAAGAGGTTACAGATGTAGCAAAAAGGTATGGCTGGAATTATGTTGAGTGCCCAGGAGAGGGAACTAATGGCGACCTATCGGCTATCTTTGATCCTTTGTCAGAAAACGGAAGCCTCTTACTGGATTTTCTCACGCAACGCATCAACACGAGAAGGACTGTAAGCAAAGAAAAATTACAGAAAATTCTCAACTTCTGGGAAAGTGAATGCACTGAAATTGATAATGGCAGAATGATGATCTCTTTTCAAACAAGAACTGTCATGATTTTGAAAGGAATTTAAATCATTTTGAGTAAAAGATTACATTAGACTGCTAAGATCAAATCAGGGATATGTCAGTGTTATGCACCTATCAATGTTAAGCTGCTGGGGGGTAAGGAGGCCGGGCATAGGCGGGGGATTTGCACTCAGATCAGTTTTTCTGTTCAAATGCCCGGCCCCAGGGATGTCATCCTGGGTCAAAAAATTGCAAATTCCTCACCCCAGGGGCACCCGGAGCTTAGAACGATCTGCCACTTGTTCCAGAGTATCAACGTCCACGAACTCCTGCCATTCGTCTTTGAATTGCTGAACCAAGATTTCGTTGTCAATATCAATTTTGAATTCTGTTTTCACCGTATTGATAAAACTCTCGCCAACTACCAGAGCCTTGCGGCTCTCGCCGTACTGAACAAGAACCTAAATAGTAAATTTAATGAAATAAATTTATTATGCTTATGAATTCAAGCAAGCATACACAAGTTGCAGGAAGAAAACTCATAAATTTTCAAACATATGCAAAAAATATGCACCAGAACACAATGCAAACAAAAGCTTTTCTATTGGATTACATCTCAACCTTGTTAAAAAGATTTGATGACCTTTGTCTTACAAAATATTGAGCAGATTCACTCACCTTTCTTTCACTCATGGCGTTGAGGGAATACCCTGGGTGCCAGAGGTTCTATTTTTCTTTCACGAGGAGGGAGCGGTTAAAACTGAGAGGCACCTCCCCGTTTTAACCGCTCGCTCCTTGCAAAACAAAAATAGAACCTCTGGGTGCTTACCATTTAGCCAAATAATCTGGATGGAATGATCGTTGCATAAAGGTAAGCGATTTTCCGAATTTAATGACCAACCGGATGAGAATGGTGCTTACTACACAGCATTCCATGCCGCATATTTACTTGATCTTGTGAGAAAGGGCCTGGAAACGGAAGGATTCTCGCAAATGGTAAGAGAATTTCGCGAATTCCGTTCGGAATGGAAAAAGAGGACTACCTCTGGAGGTTGTCCACAATTTCAGAAAAGATTTTCTGGAAAATTGCGTTTCCATTTGACCTCAAAAGGAAATTTCCGGATTTTTTGGCTAAATGCTAAGCACCCTCTGGCGCCCAGGGTATTGAGGGAATCACAGAGAATCGGTTTGCTTCTAGTGACTTCTGGGGAATTCCAAAATGGCGGTACTATTTTTCAGTCTTTCTCGGTCATTCAAGATGGCGATCAGCCAAGATGGCGTCAGTGGACCCCACTCTTCTAACGGTTAAAGTCAAAAGTCCCGACCCCCCGAAACTCAACGAATGATAAAAAGTCCCTAACACGGGCAGACTTGTAACGTCAAATCCCTCTCCTATGCCCGGCCTCCCCCCCCTCCCCCCCCCCCAGCGACTTAACATTGATAGGTGCATTAACGTTAACTACCAATCATGTGACATAACATGCCTTTTGCGTTTCAACTTATCAACTCTAGCACTCTTAAGTCTAACATAGACTTAATAGATTTATTATTGAGTAGTGGGCACACATGATACACCTGAGCCTACAAAAAAAGAATTGGATAATCCTGCTTAATGAACTGTTGTGTCTTAAATGGCCAGTACCTTTTAATAACAAAATCTGATGGCTACACCTGACTGCAACTTTCAAAAGAGAGCTGAGAGTAAAAGAGAAACTGGCCTTACTGAACACATCCTTACTTGCAGTCTTAGGGAACTGAATTACCTGAGGTGAAAAAAACAAGCATTTTTTCAAGTCCAGTTTCTCATGCTAGAAAACATAAGGAGCTGTAATCAA
The DNA here is from genome assembly GCF_036669935.1 of Montipora foliosa. Classification (NCBI taxonomy): domain Eukaryota; kingdom Metazoa; phylum Cnidaria; class Anthozoa; order Scleractinia; family Acroporidae; genus Montipora; species Montipora foliosa. Next base: position 64,383,555 of record NC_090874.1, read on the forward strand.
GAATCAAGCCATAAAAACAGACTTTCAAATTCATCGGCCCATGCTGTAAAGTACAGCCTGTGAATTGAACAATCATGTTATGTAGTCAAAAGGCAGTTAACGTTAAGTCTTGGGCTTATATGGCCAGGCATAACTGCTTTACTAATTAGGGTGACTGTAAATCAAATCACATGAAACTAAAGAAAAATCAAATCAAAATTTGATTAAGGTATTTATCAAGAAGTGGAAACTGGATTACCAAGATTAAAACCTCTCCAAGCAGACTTGAGAAGAAACAAACTCAACTTGCATAATAATGATGTAGAGTCAAGAATCGCGCATGGTCACATTGGTGGAATGCGAGTCCTCTTTCCGTAGCAGCAACATTCCTCCATTCCACAAGAACATAAGAAAAACTCTGACCTCTGTCCTTGTGTGTGTTCATTTACACTACTTTGCCTGAAGCTCAGATGGATTACTAACCACTTAAATTAATTTGTAATTACCGGTAATATGATAAACTGTTGAAATGTTAATATTGTTATTGTCATACACCTACTACACCTACTATAGGTGTCATAGGTCCTACAGCCACTACATGTACACCTACTAAAGCTACTTAACCAGGGTTCCTGCTACTCCTTGAGGTCCTTGAAAAGCCCTGGAATTTAATTTTGGACTTCAAGGGCCCTTGAAAAGCCCTTGAAAAAAAGGATTTTGTGGAAAACTGCTTGAAACTCCTTGAATTTTTGCTTGGGTGAAAATTGTTGAGAATAGACCATTTCCGAATTCTCACGGCTGGACTGGATCTAGCATGAAATGGAGGCTAATGTGGGCAAATCTCTTCAAATGCAAATTAATTTGCCTGCATTAGCCTCTATTTCATGCTAGATCCAGTCCAACCGTTAGAATACGAAACTGGCCTATTGCATCATGCTAAGTTAAAAAGACATTTCAAAAATTGAGCCCAAAATTGAGTATTAGAGAAACATTAAAACCAAAAATTAAAATGCCTGTGCATGCAGTTTACTTGCAGGATGTGGGCTTTTTCAGCAAAGAAAACATGTATGACATAGAAATCGTCTTATAAAGACTCCTTGAAAGCTCAATTTCTGGCTCTTGAAAACGCCTTGAATACTCCAGACCTGGAATTTTATAGACAAAATCCAGCACAAAGCCTGTACTACACATACTGTGGATACTACAGTTAATACCCCTAATACCGCTACTACAGGTACACAGGTATTGATTGTATGTACTATGGTGCCACTGCCTATCATAGGCCATAGGAGGCTAGTGGTGCACCATACTCATGGGAAACCCATGAATTCTTTTTCTCATGGTAATCATGGTTAGCAGTATTGCTCGTGGGTATGTACGCATGAAGTTGCCCAATAATTTAATAATATCCTAATAATAATAGTAATAATAATCAATACACCCAACATGGCAGCCTTTTACAACATACATCTTTGATATTGGACACCCATGTTATGATTAATTGACATCTGTTAAAACAAGGTATCTGCTGACCAGTATCACATGACCACATTGTGGGCTCAAGTTCAGAGATAATCAAGGACAGCTGTTGTTTTTAAGTTAACAACTGACCAGGTACTGGTTTTCAATTGGATGGTAGGCTCAAGCCAGGTAATCATTCAGGACATCCAAACATAAACGAGACTTAATTTTTGGCACGCTTTCTGTGGCTTGACACAGCTACGTGGGCATACTATGTCACCTAAAGCTCTTAACAGTCTATGCTGTCTGTGTTTGGGTGGAAAAGGATTTGGAAAATATTTTTCCTGCCTTTTTTGCTAGTTTTAATCCAAAAAGATGATTCCAAAGATTCGATTTCCAGTCAGAAGTTTATTTGGCACAAAGGAAAAGTCATGACTGTCATGGTATTTGGTAACCTTTTTAGTATGGCTGTACACTCTTCTTGTAAACTTTCTATGTTAGGGGCTGTTTATTATTTTTCCAACGCTTCTTGTTTTAACTTGCTTTAGATTGATTTGTTTGGTTTTCTTTATTTGATTGCTTTTTGTCGAGGCTAAACAAAAAAAAATTGAAAATTGTTTCATCCCGTAAATTCATTGTTTAAGTAAGGCCAGTAAGAATAAACAACCCAGGCGCTCGGCTTTTAAGCTTGGCTAAATCTATTTATTACGGCTATAGCAGCTGCAACAAGTGTTGCGGGTCGTTATGGGTAAAGAGCTATGGATGGGTGTGGCTTGGGACATAATGTTCGATCTTATATGACCTACTACCTCAGAGAGCGTTATAAAGGACTGGTTACTAACACGAACTGTCATGGCGGCGTAGTTTGGCGTTTCTCTGTTCCCAGTGGAAAATGGTAGCTGATCATTTTGCAAACGCATTATTTGGCTTAATGTGTTTTCGGCCAAATATCATTATTATTTGAAAATTTAAATATTTTTTCTTTTCGTTTTTCTTTCGTAGTCTAACGCTTCGCGTCCTACTTCTTCTGCAAAACGGCCAACTTCTGCCTCTGCAAATGCTGGGCGAAAATTCGTCAGCAATCCGCAAAAACCCTTATCTCTGGAAAAGCCTCCTTCAGGGAAAACTAAGAACATTGCACAGGGACTTCTAAGCAAAGAGGAGGAGTACATGTTAGTGTGAAAGAATGCTATTTTTAAGGGCAAATATGTATGTAAGAAACCATTTCCGAGTTCATGCCTGCCTTCCATTCCGGTGTAAAGTTGAACTAATTACCATCACAAAAACTTCGCTTTTAGATTCGCTTTGAAGAGGAGGCAGACATGACCTCGGAAATGGCCTATTTATAAACAAGTACAGTCATATCAAATAAACATTAAAAAGTGTCAGTCTTTTCAAAACAATTACAGACATTCACTGTCGGTGTGTGAATTTAACCTTGATTTAAACGGCGTGTAAACGGTGTGGCCCCTGCAGCTAAATTCTGTTCTCCAGAAAGGCCCTCTTTTCCATACAAATAATAATATTAATAAAGATACCAGCACATAATAATTATACAGAGTAAATTATAGACCATTGTACAGCTTTATACTGAGATGAATTGTAAAAAGAGGGAAAATTTATAGAAATCTACAAGTAACATAATTAAGTTGATATCATGTCATAGTTTCAATAGAAGCCAACAATGAAAATGCCTGAGTACGATGGAAAGCGAAGCTTTTTCATATGGCTCAAAAATACAAAAGTCATATCCTCAGCTTTCTACAATACATGTAGAAAGAAAGTGATAGCTTTTTTACTTTCTCTCTCAAGGCGTCTTAATGCAGAGCTAGAGGAAAGAACAGCAAATTTGATCAAAGAGGCAGAGGAAGTGATGGTAAGTAGACCATTATGAAGTGCAACCTCCACTGAACTTTGTTTAGCAATATGTTGTTAGATGTTTGAAGGGTGATCAACACTTTCTTGTGAATAAATCACTCAGTTTTATTGGGCTTATCTACTGGATAGTCATTTGTCCAGGCAAGTTGCACTATCCACCTTCAAACACACAAGGCCAGGCCATATTTGTTCAAAGGTGAGATAACTTTATCCAATGGATAAGTCACTTTTGAGAGCATAAAATTCACTTCACATAAAACACTGGCTGAGGTGTTCTTACACGTCTTCGTTAACATGTGGTCAGAGCATGAACATTCACTGTAGTTATGTGATCAAATACTGAAATCATTTGCAGATTGTAACTGTCAGTTAGTGGCCAACATGTATCACCAGGATAAAGTTATGAGACTGGTCTTTGAACAACTACATGTTCATGTAGAGCCAAATGTTTGACTGGAGACTTCATGTGTTAGCAAAGTTAACAACCTGCCTTTCCGGGTGCAAGGAACACTTCAGGGTCTGTTCAATTAATGAAGTGTACAGTGTATTGTAAAGACCTTGTACTTTTGTTTCATAATGAGGATGAATGAGATCCACAATGAAGCTTGACAATGATGTTGCTTGACGTATGAATTTGCCAGAACTCTTTGATGAAATTGCTTGGGGATTTTTCATGTTACATTTACATATGATTTTATTTAAACTTTCCATTGAACAAAATAGGAGTCCAAAACCCATAGCCTTCCAGATTTAGAAAATAAAAAAAAATTATTTTTTTGTTACTTTCTTAAAGGCTCACCATTAATAATTCAGCGTTCGTCTTACAGTACAAACAATTTGAATAACACTGATCCATCCAACAAGCAAAGCTTCTACTGTTATTTGCGTATGTCCGACGGGAAATCCACTTTCCTAAGTAGATTTGTGCTGCATGACCTCTATGCACAGTGTAAACAAAATAATGCAACTTTTCGTCCTATCTTTGAACAGCCCTTTGCCTAATGATATGTAGACACTATTTTGTTCTTTCCATGCAATCTTAAATTCATTATTTTTATTACATTTTACTTTCTTGGTGATTTACATTGTAGCTTGACCAGGATGAGTTGCTTGCAAGACCCGCTACAACAGAATTAGAAGTAACAGAGGACTTAGAGTAAGTAACATGTACGTACATGTATACAAAATAAATTTTATAATAATAATTATTATTGTCATTGTAGTTTTATGGGCTTCCTCCCTTCCAAATATTATGCTCGCCTAGAAACTTGGACAATGGTTGGCTTATGAACTACAATGTTTTGGCTATGAAAAAATACACAGGTTGAGCTTTGACACTCACTATGTGACATTACATGTAAGTCTAATATGAGAGCATAATGCAAATCCAACAGAATTTTAACCTTTAAGTCATCAAAGTTGGACTTAATTATTACTGTCATTATTTTCTGTCCTTCTCCAAGCCTTCAATGTAGGCATATTTTAGTTTACAAAGGCTCAGCATAACTCAGTGCAAAATTTCCATAAAGGGGTTGGGGTGGGTGGGCAATAGACAGGAGAAGTGAGAGGGATGAGCAACTCATCTCCCCTTACCCCACCATGGACTCACTTTTCTGCGTAATGTAATATTATAATTAGTTTGTATTGTTGTTCTTCAGTGACATGCTTCCATCCATGGATATCTCACAGTTCACAAATAAACCGTCTTCTAACTTGGCCAATAAACAGGTATTTTCTGCACGATATGTCATACAAGGTCATTTACTGGTACTGTAGTTTTGTACTGTATGCCCTGTAAAAGTGGTCTTTATATCAGAAAGGCATTTTGTGAGCAGGGCTGTTGCAGTGTTGAGAGAACTTGCCTCTCACCAATGTGGCCCGGGTTTGATTCCCAAACTCGGTGTCATGTGGGTTGAGTTTGTTGGTTCTCTTCTCTGCTCTGAGTCTAGGTACATGTATTCTCTGGGTACTGCGGTCTTCCCCTCTTCACAAAAACCAATATTGATTTGATTTGAGTTAATTTCGTTAGTGTCCCCAATTTAATTGGTGCTCTTGTGCTAACTCCAGTTGCTATTATTATCCTTGTTTCTTCTCATTATTTAAATAGTTTGGATCTTGGGATCTCGATTTAATTTCAAATGTTTATTAATAATAATTAAAAGGGCAGATAATAGGGCAATTAAGTGCAATAAACCAGCATTAAATTGTGAAACTGACTATGTTATTTTAAGTTTCTTTTCCCTTTAAAATAATTTGCTATGTAACCTTGAATTGAACTGAAAAACATTGCCCTGGACTTTTTCCTCTAATATACAATGCATGCTTCACCCTCAGAGAAATAGCACAATGCCAAAAAAAAAAATGCAACCTGTGTGCTTTTGGCAGTCTTTCTACGTATTTTTTTCTCTCTCCCAGGAAATTGAAGTTGAGCGAAAAAAAAGTTTTTTTCATTGCAACAGTACAATTAAAGCAAGTGGGATTTAGTGTTAAATGTAAACAGTTACAGAGCAAAGGTTGCGAATGAAAGACCAAGATTATGAACATTCACCTAGCGGGGAAGTGTCTGATCACTTAAAGAAACAATGCCATATAAAACACAATCCTAACCTCACTTGCTGGGGACCGTACTGGGGACCGTACTGGGGAGTATTGGCCCTCAGTCATTTTTGTACCGACCTTGCTGCGCTCAGTCCGTACTGCCGTGACCTTCGGCCAATAATTATTTCCCTGTACGGCCTTCGCACTCGGTTAGTAAGAGGTTAGAACCCTGCATGCTCAACAGTCGAATTTTTTTCTAATGATTTCAAGAGGGTGACTGTTTATTTTTAATTAATTTGACTTTTTTTCATTTAATGGTCTGCCATTACTTGGTGCAGTTCCAACTGATAAGCTTTCAGTCATCTGGATCAAGGAGGAAATGGCTTCATTTTCTCACTAGCTCAAAAATACAGTGTGTGTGAATGCAACTTGATTACATGTAGTATGCAGCACAAGAGTTTTTGGTGTTCTGCACACAAATCAAGCCGCATTCACATGTACTGCATTTCAAAAGCCAGTGAGTTAATGACGTTACTTTCTCTTGTTGATCCAGCTCTTTGAGGGCCTATCTGTCAGAACCACACCTAGTAATGGTGGATCACTAAATGAAGAAATTGCCGTAATAATAAATAGTTTTTCTCTTGAAATAATTGCATAGAATCTCGCATTTTGAGTGTGTCGAAAAACAAGGAGCGATGTTTTTATCGTATTAGCAAAGTTTAAAATTTATTGACAGTAATGAACTTGCAGGGAGGTGCCTTACAGTGCTGTGGCAGTTGCCGTGACCGCCCACGACAAGGAGGTAACCATGGCAATGCAACCTCAGTCCACTTCCTGGCACCAGTCACACTGAATAATCAGTGGAAGTCTTATACTTACTTGAATTACACTTACCTGTGCGGAGGGTGGGTGTGAACACAGCAAGCAAAACAACTCTAAGATCTTCGGTGATCTAAACTGTTGAGTACCACATGACCCTTCAGTTTCTCAGGGCACCCCCTGCAGCACCAAGTCACTGCTGGCCAGCATACCTCAGTTTTAACTTTCCCTAAATTTCAGTTATCCACATGAACCCGTGGTTATTATAATTCCTGAACTGCCCTCCATTGATGAGTAAAATTGTCTGGTGTAACGTTACACAGAGTAAAATCTATTCAGTCTCACTCCTAGGACTCAATGGGTTAATCATAATAAAAGACCAGATATTTCAACAATGTGTGGGATTCTGGAACGAGTGCTTACTGTCGAACCTTAATTTTTTGACCTGTGCAATTATTACTTTTGTGTCTCTGGTTCTATTAGAGGCCATCCACTGGTTTGGAAGGCGAGCTGATAAGGCCACATAGCAGCTCAGCTGGTAAACAAGGGACAAGGCCTGGATCAAGAACAAAGAAGACAAGGTTAGGAGCTTTTATTTTGACTTTAAAGTGTAGGCTAAGATGTGGATTCATTGTTGGTCAATAGCTGTTAGGGGCATCTCTACCCACAGGGCTACTTATTGAGTTGGTTCTTAGAAATAATAATGTTATGGAAGGTTCCATGCCTGTGGAGATTCCTAGGTACGTTTTTGTTCTTGAATGCCTTTGTTTTGAATTCCTAACCCTAACTTGGCCTCCATGACCGTTCCTTAGCTTGGACTTTGGATCTGTCAGATCTGGTAAGTATTTTGTATGGAGAGTTAAATATTCATGGACTTGATTCAATGATATGGTGCAGCTTCTCTTAGGATTGCCATGGATGCCTGTAGCAAATGGTTTGAACCAAGGATTCATATCAGGATTTATCCTTCTGACTCTGAGGATGCCTCCAACAAAATTTTTTCTCAGGACTACCCTTACCCCATGATCTTACAATATATACTGTATTGTGTATTCTAGAAGCAAGGGTAGCACCACTGTACACAAGGTACATTCCCTCAGCTGTTCTTGTGGTGGGTGGTGTATTAATGTGTCGCTTCTTTCCTTTTTGCCTGGTAACGTAATTATGGGTTTTTTCTATGACTGCAGGCCCAAATCCAAGACAACATCAGCCCCAGGTAGTGTAAGACACACACCTGTTCCTTCTGATCCAATGATGGACATGCTTCATGACAGAATCACTCTCGCAAACACAATCAGCGCACTTGAAGATGATTGTCAAGATGGCAGTTACAGAACAACCATTGATTCCAGTGTCTTACCAGTTGGTGCAGAGGAAATGGGATCAGGTTTGTTTTGTTTCATTACATATCAACCCTTTTAGTATTTCACTGACTGTTGCAAAGGTGATTTTTTTTACGATTCAAATAAAAATTATTTCAAAATTAAGAATACCAATGGGCTGTACATTGATACTGTTAATGATTCTGACTTCCTGTCAACTTACAAATGCCTTAGTTTGCGCATGAGATAAGCTTTCATTAAGACAAGCATGTTGTCTCAACCAGATTTGTGACATTAATTTTGGTGGAACAGGTTAATTGAGAATGAGAAGAAACATTTATTTTTGCATTTTCTTTTTAGAGGCAACCATAAGATTTCTCAAGGCAAAGCTGAGGGTTTTGCAGGAAGAGCTGGACAGAGTTGTGGCAGAATGCAATAAAAAGGTCAGCATTCACAGCCATGATGATAGGGTGCTGAAGCAAGGATGACGGCTGCTATGAGTTTTCAATTTTCTCTCTAAATTTCCACACTTTTCTCGCTAATTTTATTCCTGTATTGTTGACGCACTCTTTCCATGCCGAGTGACTAAATTGCATTAACGGGAAATACGCTGTAGTATTCTTAGACAGCGTTCCGTCATCGTAGGGGGAACTTATTATAAGCAAATACAACGGCTACGGCTACGGCAACAACAATGAGAACTTTTGTCCATTTCTTTGCCATCTGCTGCAAAACAACAAACGTGAAATAGCCAAATTTGAGGTCTTACGAAGAACGTCAGCGCTTGAGGATAAATTTTCATTTTCTCCCCTAAATTAAGCGCCGTTTAAACCAGTGTCATTTTTGAGTAACTATCACACTCTTGTCATTTTAAAAAGGTTGAAATAGTCACGAAGTGATTACAACAACGTGAATTTTTATTTTGAGTTGAATTTCTCGTTGCCATCGCCATCTTTGCTGAAGCTCCCTGTTGTCCTTGCTTTAAGGGTCCTTAAGGTCTTGAGTTACAGAAATGTACCCATGTGTCATTGAGATCAAAGGGTGGCTTTTGCCACAAATATTTCTGGCAACAAGATTAAGTAATGATCCGTGTAAGGTGGATGGCAATTTCTTGTCTTGCGGCAACGGTGCTTTCCCCACATAGGAATGTTATCATTTTTACACAATCAGAAGTAAGTACAGACAATAGAAAAGTTATCACCTTTTTGCATTCCAATTGAATTCTAACATGTTCGTCGCCGTTGTTGCTATCGTTCTTATCTGGACCGTTTCTTAGTGTTGGTTGAGAAAGAAGAGTTAGCATTGTGGTGAGAGGTGGGCCTGCTTGCCTCTCACCGTTCTGGCAGAGGTTTAATTTCCATGCTCTGTGTCAAAATTAGTGCCAGTTTCTTGTCAGCGGGCAAAGGAACTCATTTTCCAAGGCTGGAATCGAACAGGCCTCTGTAACACCGATTCCATCTGCTACACATTGAGCTACTTAACAATTATTAGACCCGTGGCCCGCAAGGGCTATGCAAACCAGATGGTTTAATTTCCATGCTCTGTGTCAAAATTAGTGCCAGTTTCTTGTCAGCGGGCAAAGGAACTCATTTTCCAAGGCTGGAATTGAACAGGCCTCTGTAACACCGATTCCATCTGCTACACATTGAGCTACTTAACAATTATTAGACCCGTGGCCCGCAAGGGCTATGCAAACCAGATGGTTTAATTTCCATGCTCTGTGTCAAAATTAGTGCCAGTTTCTTGTCAGCGGGCAAAGGAACTCATTTTCCAAGGCTGGAATCGAACAGGCCTCTGTAACACCGATTCCATCTGCTACACATTGAGCTACTTAACAATTATTAGACCCGTGGCCCGCAAGGGCTACGGGTCAATAGCCCATGAGGCGAAGCCGAATGGGCTATTGACTCGTGGCCCTTGCGGGTGAAGTCTTAGGGTCTAATTGTTTTAGTATCACCCAACTAGTTGGACAGAAAAGGCAATAACAAAGTTGTCGTGAACGGGTCTCGCGACAAATAATCACGCGCTTGATGTAATTTTAAAATTATTTATTTTCCTACGATTCTAGCTTGACACGTTGTCTCTGAAAAAACTCTCCTCTCATACAGCACAAAAAAAGGTCTAAAGTTCACCGAGATTATATTTCCAATAGCTTACATTTCAAGTCTTGGGGTTCGGCAGTTCGGGTTTCAAAATCACGCAATGTAACGCTAATGTCCGCGACACTCTCCCCCTATTTGACTCTTATGATGTCAAATATAAATCATTGAACAAGGTAAACGATAACATTAACAACTCTAAATCACATTGAAAAGTTCAGTTCTCATTTAGTTCATCTTCTGCTATCGCAGCTATGCGCTGACGGGCACTGACTGCAGCACGTCTAGGTTGGAACTCTGAAGCTCGAGCATTCAATCTAGCAGTCCCCTCTTGGGTGTTTCTGTCACAGGACAGCTCAAGTGGATAGAGATGTTGAACTGGTCGTTCCAGGAAAGATTTTCCAGCCCTCAGTCGCACTGCTCTCACTATCCCGTCTCTACCAGGGATTAACTTGTCCACTACACCGATCCTCCACAATCCTCGATTTCTTTCTTCACCCTTGATAAGTACAACGTCTCCCGGAGTCAAGGCTGTTTCTTTGGTTTTCTGGTTAAGGTTGTGGCGCTCTCTGAGGGACTTGAGGTACTCGTTTTTCCATCTCAACCACAGCACCTCCTTGCACCTTCGCAGGTACTTGGCTCGTTTTCTGAGGCTGTCATCCTCTATGTTACTCGGGTCTTCTTCTGGGAGTTGATTTGGTTGGCCGAAGAGCATAACGCTGGGGGTCAGTATCGGCATTTGGACGTCGTCCTCCACATAATCGAGGGGTCTGTCGTTAACAATTCTCTCCACATCTAAGATGACCTCTTCAAGTTCGTGCCATCTGAGATTCCCATTACCAATGGTCTTGTACAGACTCTGCTTCACTACGCCGATCAATCTCTCAAATTGTCCCCCCCACCATGGGGCTCGACTGAGGTTGAATTGCCAAGTTATTTCTTGTCTGGCGAGGAAGTCGTTCAACCTTTCATCCTTCATAACGTTCCTCAGCCACTTCGCTGCTGCCACAAAGGTTTTCCCATTGTCTGAAAAGATCTTTTCGGGGCGCCCTCTTCTTGATATAAATCGTTTTAAGCTGCTTAGGAACTCGTCAGTGCTCTGGCTCGGTAACAGGTCCAGGTAGACCGCTCGGGTGAGACTACAGGCGTAAAGAACAATGTAAGCCTTCATTTCCTTTTTGGTCTTGCTGAGGTACTTAATTGGTCCAGCAAAATCCACTCCAATGAACTTGAATGGTACTGATCCAGCTGTTCTTTCCTTCGGCAAGTTGCCTGTCGGTGGATTTGGGAGTGCCGCCACTTGAAATCTTTTGCAGCCGTGACAGCCCCTAATCACTTGCTTTGTCAAACGTCGTAACCGTGGCACCCAGTACTTCTCTCGAACCTTCGCCATCGTCATGCCGACTCCCCCGTGCAAGGTTTGGGTGTGCACGTGCATGACCAGCTTCTTGGTGAACAGTGCACTTTCGGGTAAGTAGATTGGATAATCTCCTTGAATGCGGCCCCTGCATTCATATAAACCGTCTTCGTTCTTCTGAAGGTTTAATCGTAGCTGATCTTCTTTGAAACTGGCTGTATTCAGGCATCTGACTTGACTATCTCGCACCCAGAACTCTATCCGACGGTTTATCTCCGCAGTGTTGAGAGGACCGCTGATCTTCTGTTGATGTTTCAACTTGCAGTTTTGGATAAACCGTGTTATCCATGAACAAATTCGAACCGCCCTCCAAAGATCCCACTTCTGTAATAACTGGTCAAGTTCTTTGTCGTCTGCTATTGCCACGGCGAGAACCTCCTTGATCACTTTTGCCTCAGCTTGAGTTTCTTTGCTTGGGCTAGTGACGATGTCTGACGGCCAATTCTCTGGGTATGGTAACCAGGACGGTCCTTGAAACCACAGATCCGCACATTCTCCTGCTTTTCCTCCTCGACTGCCCAGATCGGCAGGGTTTTCCTTTGAACCCACGTGGCGCCAATGAATGTACTCCTTGTCTTGGATTTTTCGGACGCGATTACTCACGAATTGCTTGTACTCCCCACCACCCTTGATCCAGTGGAGAGCAACACTGCTATCTAGCCAGCAATGGACACTTGTTACGGGAAATCCTTGTAGGGCTTGTTTCACGTTGTGCACCAGATTAGTAGCCATATGGCCGGCTACCAGTTCAAGCCTCGGTATGGTTAATCCCTTCTTTGCAAGCCTGGACTTGGCGGCTACGAGTCCCTGTGATATACCTGAGGGTTGATGAGACACAGCGTATACTGCTGCTGATAAGCCTTGGCTGCTTGCGTCGCCGAAAGCGTGGAGGTTAATGCTGGTTATTTCTTCCTGGTACTGAACGATGCTTCTTGGTGCTTCAATTATTTCGGGAAGATTTCCCTCCCACGTCTTCCAGCTGGCCGTCTGTTTCCTTGGTAGTTCTTGGTCCCATGGAATTCGCAGCTCACACGCTTGTCGGTAGAGCATCTTTCCCTCCAGAGTGATGGGCGACGCTAACCCTAAGGGATCATATATCTTTGCTAACTTCCCCAGAACTTCTCTCTTGGTGACATTCTCGATAGCTTCCGGAAAGCTGATTTGGATTTTGTCCGTGGCCTTGTTCCAGCGCACACCGAGCAATTTCGTTTCTCCTCCTTTTACACCCAACTGGTCTTTGGCGTAGGTTTGGGCTTCGCATCCTTGAGAACTCTGCTGTTCTTCTGGTCCTTCCTCTCGATATTCTGGCCGCTCCAGGATAGGGACATTAGAGTGCCATTTATGTAGCTCGAATTTTGCCTCTCTGAAGATGGTCTGGGACATTTCCTTTAAATGCTGTGCACGCGCGATCGTTTTATCGCCGCTGATTAGGTCATCGACGTAAAGGCTTCTTCTTATTTCCTCTACTGTGTCTGGATACTTGTGTTGGAGGTTGTTAAGATGCTGTTCGATTACTCCGCCCAACAGAAATGGCGACGTTGACATCCCGAACAGCGCCCGTGTGAAACGCAGGGTTTCGACTTCCTTGCTCTCCAAATCTCTCAACCAATGAAACCGCATTGCGTCTCGGTCTTCCTCTCTTATTCGCACTTGCAAGAAGGCTTGCCTTAGGTCTCCAGCTAATGCCACTGGGTGGAAGCGGTTCCTTGTCAGCACACTCCAGAGCTTGTTCTGCAATGGTGGCCCAGTCTCAAGGCAATCGTTGAGGGATGGGGCCTGGTGGTAGGCTCGCGCAGAAGCATCATAAACAATGCGGATTTTTGTGCTCTCCGCCGTCTCTCGCACCACTGGTTTGTGTGGGATATAGAATTCTTTGCCTTCTGGTTCGCCTTCGGCACGCTCGACTATTCCTTGGGCTAGTTGATCTCGGATGATTTCATTGTACTTTTCCAACATCCCTGGTTGCTTCTCCAGCTTCTTTACGAGGTTCTCCAGGCGTTTCAGACTTCCTGGCTTATTGTTGGGAAGAGGTGGATGGTTGCCCTTCCAGAGTAAGCCAGTCTCGTACCATCCTTCTGGGTCCCTTAGGAGTTGCTCCTTGAACTCTTCGTAAACAAGGTCTTGATCGCCAACCGAATGGTCTTGTAATCCGAGCACGTCAAGTCTGCAGAGGTTCTCGTAGTCAACAGCGGAAGTTTGTGTTAGGAACATGTTGGTGAGATTTGGTTCACTTCCGGGTGACAAGATAGTCCACCCCAGGCGCGTCCATTCTGCGATGGGTTCTCCGGGTTTGCCGATTCTGGGTGTGGTCTCTGTTTTGACTTGAGCGTACTCGCTGGCACCAAGGATAAGGTGAACTGGTAAATCCCTTTTCGTATCGATGTCGTCCATTTCTACCCCTTTCAGATGATGGTATCGTCCAATCATGTCCTTGTATCCCGGGTTGCCTAAGCTGAGCAGGACACCACGATTTACTTTGGGTACCTCGGTCCGAAGCTGAAATGCACCTGATAAGCTCTTAACGACGACTTCATGGATTTCAATCTCTCTTGTTGTTGCCTGCATCATCATTTCGATTCGTTTCAGCTCTTTTCGCACTGGTTGTTTCCTTAGTCGGTCGAGTAATGCGGCAGAAGCATATGAGCTCCCAGCACCGGTATCAAGTAGGGCACGACAATGTATCCCTCCCACGTTAACTACAACGACTGGATAGGTAACCGCGCCTCTTCCGGTTGCCACTAACATATGTTCTTGATGCTGAGATGTTTTCTCACAGATAGATGAATGATGACGCCGTTTGCAAATTCTGCAGGTGGAAGTGCTGCGACATTCTGAGGCCTTATGATTTGCACCAGTACAATTGAAACAAAGTTGTTTTACGTTCAACAGTCTCCTTCGTTCTTGTATCGTGGTGACTTTATCGCAGTTGATGGACTGGTGAGATGAATTATCGCAGTAAACGCACGGCTTTCTTCTGGGGTCTTGTTGGTTGGCCTGGTACGTCCTTGATCGAGGTGGCTTAGGCAGCGTTGGTTTTTCTTGCTGATATTTATCTTCCAATTTCGGAGGGTTTCTTTCTGTCCACTTGCGCAAGGCTTCAAGTAGTTTCGGAAAATCCCATTCCTGCCAGTTGTCATCAGTGCGCACCAGGTCACCTTTTATACCCTCCAACTTGTCGAGCGTCATTCGAACGTAACCATTGATTTCCTTTAATTTACCCATAGTCTCCAATGCTTGAAGATTTGGGGACAACTTCTGGTAAAATTCCATAATTTTGTTGGGGTTCGTTCCATGGATAGCGGGCAAAGACATTACGTTGCTTACATACGCGTTAACTATTTCGCTAACTTTTCCATAATTAGTGTTCAAAATGCTTTTCGCCCTCTCGTAGCCTTCTATAGTAAAGGGTAGGCCGTCAACTGTTGTTCTAACCCGTGGCTCCAGCAGCTCCTTCAGATAAGAAAATTTGGTGATTTGGGGCACATCAGCCGAGTCAATTTCTGCTTTGAACTGGTTCCAAAACCTCAGCCAATCTGTATGCGTGCCATTGAACCTTGTAATTTGTAATTTGGGCAGCTTCGCGTTGATTGATTGTTCTTTAATCTGGCATTTTCGGTTTTCTTCGATTTTCGCCTCGTATTTAAGTTTCTGCTCTAATTTTTCCTTTTCAAAACGCATCTCTTCTTGAAATTTCTTTTCTCTAATTACAGCTGCTTCATCTTCCTCCCTTTTCTTTTCGTTTTCGAGCGCCGCGCTCCTGAACGTCTTAATTTTTGACCCGAGGTTGTCAATGGCCTTTTCAAACACGCTTAATTTTTCTTCAAGGTCTGTGCTCCATTTTAAGATTTCTTCTCCGTCATCCCCCTTTTCGAACCTCAATTCTTGTACTCTTACCTTGAGGTCATGAACTTCGTCCACTTTCTTAGCTAGAGTTGTTTTCAATCTCTCTACTGATGCGAAGTTTTCCTTTTTCACCGCGTCGCTTGTCTGTCCATTCGTAAAGGTGAGAAGTTGTAGTTTCGCCTCTATTGATTTGTAAAGGTCTTCCATGCTTTCCAGTGTCCTGGCAGGGTCGCCACTTTTGTCGTGAACGGGTCTCGCGACAAATAATCACGCGCTTGATGTAATTTTAAAATTATTTATTTTCCTACGATTCTAGCTTGACACGTTGTCTCTGAAAAAACTCTCCTCTCATACAGCACAAAAAAAGGTCTAAAGTTCACCGAGATTATATTTCCAATAGCTTACATTTCAAGTCTTGGGGTTCGGCAGTTCGGGTTTCAAAATCACGCAATGTAACGCTAATGTCCGCGACAAAGTTAGCGAATGCAAGTTGAAGAAATAACTTATTTATTTGCGAATAAAACGAAAGAAAGCGTTAGGCTTTTTGATACTCGAGGACTATTACTAATAGTCATCTTGTAGCGTAGCCAATCAAAATGCAGGATTTGCATTAGTCCACTAGTTGGGTGATGCTAAATGCTAAAAATATTTCTTCAACTTGCATTCGCTTATTATTGCCTTTTCTGTCCAACTAGTTGGGTGAGGCTAAAACAATTAGACCCTTCGCCCTCAAGGGCCACGGGCCAATAGCCCATTCGGCTGTGCCTCATGGGCTATTGACCCGTAGCCCTTGCGGGGCGAAGTGTCCCCTTGCTCTTTTCACTGAGCTTCGTCGTTTAATCATGGACAAAGTGTCTCGATAGTCTGATGGCTCTACAATGTCACATGATTCAATGTAATGTGTGTTGAGTTGTTTTTAATTTCCCTACTCTGATTTGAGATGTCTCGCGCACAAAACAAAAAATGATAAATTGATAAGTTTTAGAGGGAAGTGAAAAGAAAATTAGTTTACAAATTATAAATTTTGATATTGCCAGTTTGTACATCAAATGAACTCAGTGATGAGGAATCCCTCATCGCAGCAGGTAGTTTGTTCCATAGTTCAGCTGCAAAATTTTGGAATAATCCAGCTTGACAACAGAGATGGCGTAGCGGTGAGAGCACTCACCCCCCAACATTGTCGCCCGGGTTGGATCCCCCTTCTTGGCGTCACGTGTGGGTTGATTTTGTTGGTTCTCTACTCTGCTCCGAGTGGTGTTTTCAGGTACTCCGGTTTTCCCCTCTCCTCAAAAACCGATCTACGATAATGGATTTGAAACAACCGTAGAATTCTGAAAGTAACGCACCTCCTCCAACCCCCCCCCCCCCCCCCCCCCCCCGCCTGGCGTTACTTTACGATTTAATAGGCTTTTAAAGGGGCCGCCACTTTCGGGTAGCCGTTACTTTCGGATACTTAGAAGTTAAAAAACGTTTGTAATTCAATAGCCGTCTCGCGCAAAAAGGACACGGTAACATGAGATCAAAAGTTCATTATATTTAGTAACTCAGATTACATGCTGGTTAAACAACCAAACAAAAACAAGCTGTAACTAGTAAGTTTCTAGCCTTTTAGTCCTCAAGTTTTCCCTCCTTAACGCCAATGTTTACAAATCGTTAATAGACCATATTCGTATT
Organism: Montipora foliosa; assembly: GCF_036669935.1. Lineage (NCBI taxonomy): Eukaryota > Metazoa > Cnidaria > Anthozoa > Scleractinia > Acroporidae > Montipora > Montipora foliosa. The sequence goes on from NC_090874.1 coordinate 64,400,585, forward strand.
CTCAGTATTGGACTGGAGCTAGCTTGCAATGGAGGCTAATGCGGGGAAATCTTTTCAAATGCAAATACTTTTAATATATTCCACCGCATTAGCCTCCATTGCAAGCTAGTTCCAGTGCAATACTGGGAATACGAATATGGTCTATTACATGGGATTCGATTGGCCACCCTTTCGAAATGCCACTACAATATACTAAAACAATTATTCCGCGAGCGCGCGTTGGATATGAGATTATAAACAGCCAAGAAGGCACGCAGTCATACGGTATATAAGCTGACAACCGAGATTGAGCGAACCAATTAGAAAGCTAGAAACGCAATATCCAAGGTGGAAAATTTAATCATATTTGTTATCCTATTTTTTCATAAAGGATGAGAAATCGACGGAAGTGGAAAAAAAAGTGAAGGAATTAACAGACGAACAAGGCAGGTTGCAGAAGACAAACCAGGGCCTTCAGGTCAGAGCTATTTCCCCGAAAATTGTTTGTCATTTGTCTTAGTCTCCGACACAGCCGTTCTTTTTGACAGTAACGCTCCTTTCCCACAAACCTAAAGTTTGTAGGGAGGAGCGTTGCGTTGCGGGAACTACAATTTTCAACGCGCGTGACGTTATCAGTTGTCTCAGTCCAGCAAAATTCAGTCTTTTCTGTTTTCTAGCTTTTTGTTATGTGACGAGGTTAAGTCTTGTCATCTTTTCATTTTTCAATTTCGTTTCTTCTTTCAAAAATGGATGCAAAAATACAATAAGTATCAATTCTTTCTTCTTTATATAAGCGCAACCTGCTCTTGTTTCCTTTGAAATAGTGATCATAGAATAGGTTTCCTCGTTCTTTGCCGTCCTGCTAAACACGTCTATGTCCCACAGCTAGTCATTCATTGTGAAATAGGAAATGAGTTTCGAAAAGTATGGAATACAAAGCCGAATTAATCCATTGTAGATGATCTCAGGTTCACCTCTCATTGTTTTTACAGTCTCAAATCGACAAGTACAAGAAGCTATACGATGAGTGTAAGCACAAGAATGAGGGGCTCGAACAACAGCTGGTCGCTTTGAGAAAAGTAATGATCTAGTCAATGTTCAATCTACATTGTACGTAAATTAATTTGGTCAATTTTGGCCTTTGACGCGCTCTTTGTTCTCTTTGAAGGCGTAATTCTGGGGCGAATTGCGGTGCGATTAAAAACGCAAGGCAAATCCTTTTTACCTGTTCTTTTTATTCTGCTCGAGATGGCAGAGAACAAACGGAATAAACAGAGTACTTTTCTTTACTTGGAAAATACATAATACGCGCTCGTTTGGGTTTGTTATTCAGAACTTTTGGAACAACGATGAAATTCCAACGAAAACGTTACTTGGAAATAAACATTTGCGCCGTCGCAACAATTTTTTAACTACTCCATCTTGTTCGCGTTAGATTTAGAATTTACGTTTACGTTTGCGGCAAACGCCAGTCTGAAATTTTGGGTTTTCAATAAACTGAAGAAACTTGTTACTTCATGACTTGGCTGTTGTCTGCAGAGAGCAACTTCCTTAAAACGAGAGACAAGTAAGAAACTCATTATTTCGGAAGCAAAGTCGCAACCAGTCCATTCCGAACGTTTGTGTCCAGAGGCCACTTTCCCGAAAGTCCCGAAGCTTTCCGGGCCTTTTTCGAGTGTCATAATTCGGTCTATATCTTAAGAACGGAGATTTTAAGCCGTGGAACTTCTAAATCATTTTGATTTGTTATGTTGAAACAAGTTTGAAAGACCATCTTATCAAAACAAGTGGATGGTAGTTTTCTATATGGCTTTTCGAGCCCGCAAAAGTTTTCGGGACTTTCGAGAAACGAGCCCCAGGATACCTGGGGCCCGTTTCTCGAAAGTCCCGAAACTTTGCGGGCTATTTCCGGGTGTTACAATTCCTTTTGTATCTCAAGAACGGAGAGGGTTTAAGTCGTCAAACTTCACAGTAATTTTTCTTTTTGTTTCCCTGAAAACATGTTAAAAGATCACCTTTCCAAAATAAGCGGTTGGCAGTTTCACAAATGGTTTTTCGGGCCCCAAAAGTTTTCGGGACTTTCGAGAAACAGGCCCATGGCTTCGCACGAATCATTCCGTTTTCGACGAACAAGGTGTTTGTTTGGGGATATATATCTTATTGCCGTCATTTCGTTTTTTTATTGACCCGATTAAGACTAAACAAATTAGCTCTAAAGCAATTCGCAATGTTTTTGTTTGTTGAGGGACTTTTTCCAGTCAACATTTAATCTTTTCGTTTTTTTAAGGATCTTGATTCGATTCAAAGAGACCAGAAACAAGCGGCTTCGAATAAAAATGTTACGGAAGTGAGGTAAGAGATTGGTGCAGGTGTCTTCTAAAAATACGCCCTGTTTGTCTGGTGTAGGGACTGGGCAACTGGTTTTGTGAGGTGGCGAAAGAACTAGCCTCCGAACAATGTGGCCTGTGTTCGGTTCACGGATTGGATCTGTACTCTGCTCTGAGCGGTTTTTTTCCGGGTTCTCCTGTTTTCCCCTATCACAAAAAAAAAATCAGCATTTTACTTGACCTGATTAGTTAGTCATTTTCATTTTGCATCGCGCACCGGTGACTCAGTTGGTTGAGCACCGGGCTGTCACGCGGGAGGTCGTGAGTTCAACTCTGGCCGGACCAACACTCAGGGTCTTTAAATGACTGAGGAGAAAGTGCTGCCTTTGTAATTACATCTGCAAATGGTTAGACTCTCTCGTCTTCTCGGATAAGGACGATAAGCCGGAGGTCCCGTCTCACAACCCTTCAATGTTCATAATCCTGTGGGACGTAAAAGAACCCGCACACTTGTCGTAAAGAGTAGGGCATGTAGTTCCCGGTGTTGTGGTCTGTCTTCTGTGGTGTATCATGGTTGGGAGGGTAAATGCTCGGAGATACTAGCTACACCAAGCTGCTCTAAAATCCGAGGGTAAATAAAGATGTATAATGATGTATCTGATGCCGTGTATGCTAATAAGATGTCTGTGCCAGGAAAATGCTGCGTAATTAACGCATCCACTCGCACGTATGTGTGCTAATTGTGCTGCTTTAATTAAACAATGAATAAACTCCTAATTATTCAACTTGTTACACTCCACAATTAGTAGAGCGTTTTCTTCTTGGCTAGATAAACTTGAGGCTTAAATAAATTATTATGATGATTTTATTTATTATCATTATCAGTTATATCGACCGTTTGATTGGAGTTTGAATTTTCCGAGTTTTCTGAGCATGCGCTTGTAAAGAGTGAGCTAGGGCTTCCAAACCTAATGCGCGGGCTCAGCAATTTCAACTCATGCTTTTGAGTCGAGCGGTAGGTACTTGGTGTATCTTTTTCTATTGTTTCAATTTTTTTTAAACAAGGTATAAAACGTTCAGTAATTATACAATTACCTTAACCTAACCCTAACCCTAACGCTTATTCCAAGGCTCAGAACTCACCGAACAAGCAATTTCATCACTGTTTAAAACCTATCGATATTTACCAACGTAGTTATTTTTTGTCAATTTGTTTTACTGTTAACACTTAGTCATAACCAGTTGAACCTTAGCCCAACAATAGTAATCAGCTGCATACAAAATACGTTTGCATTTTTAAGATTCGACAATAGCGACCTGAAAATTGATAGCGAGCTCGACTGGTAGGTACTTGGTGTATTTTGTCATTTAGTGATTATCTATTGCACAAAATTATCTAAACACGGTAAAACCTTCAGAGTTAGGGTTAGCCCTCCATTTCAGGGTCGAATCTAGGGGGAGGCAGGAGCTCCTGGGGGAGGGTGCAGGGGGTGCGCACCCCAGTTGTATTGGAAAGCCGCAGGTCACCTCGGGGGGCAGGTCACCCCGAGGTGACCTGCGCCTTTCCGAAACAACTGGTATTCCTTAGTGGTGCACCCCCTTTAAAGAAAGTTAAGAAAAATCCTGGATCCGCCCCTGCATTTGGAAATCACGAGATTGCGAGTAACGCTCGATAGGCCTGCGCATACCCGTGACGTGCCCCGATCATCAATCCCTCTCTCTCGCTGGGTTTTGGGCCACTTTTGAGGAGCGCGATTGGTAACGGTTGAAAAATATGACATTTTACCATAGAACGCGCTGCGTATTTTGTATTGCGAAAAACTCCTTTCCCTTCCTTATGCTCTTGTTTCATCCACCGTCGTAGGTTAAACAGAGCTTTAGAAGAAGCAGAGAAATATAAAACCGCATTGAAAAAAGCTAAGAGCGAGTCCAAAGTAAGTCAGTTGTTTACTGTTGTGTTCAATCACGGGTCCATTATTCTTTTCCGTGGTCAGATAGTTGACCTGGCACGGTTGGATATTTGAAGCGGTTTTTCAATTAGTCGTTTTCACTTGACGTCTCATCGGCTATGTTGGTGTTCCAAAACAAAGAAAGGGCAGCCATGATGGTGTACCAAACTAATCTCCCAGGAATTGAACTCTGTTTTTATGCAAATGATTTCTTTGGTTTCAGTAATCCAATATGGCTACCTGTCACGTGAGTGAAAACGCTCTATAGGTGGTTTTGCAGCCAATGTTTAGAGACGCAGATCATACACCGTATTCAAAAATGGCGGACACGCGGAACGACCTAGGTTCTAGATTTGGTAGGCCTTATTTCAGTCTGGAAAATTTTAGTAGCGGCTGTCAGCAGATTTATGTTATACGATATTCCGGAGCTAAATCCTTATAAAATGGCGTCCTCAAGTAGTGCATTGATTGACTCAGTTATTCTTACAGAAGATGACATTCCCGGAGCCTCGTTAGCTGGGCTAAATCCTTCTTCGCTGAAGAATGAAGAGTAGCGGTTTTTGCGCGATGCAGTGTCGTGGGGATTCCCTTAAGAAACGAAACCTTTGCTTGTAAAACGGTAATCACAAGTCTTTGATTTTAAATAGTAGTTAAACAGGTGATGTTTTTCAAGGTTTATCAGTTACCCTTGTTAAAAAAATGCGCTTTGCGGGCTGGAGGAATACGTGAAAAGTGGACGCGATCAAATGGTGATAGATCCTGATCCGAACAAAATTTAAACCAAGAGAAAAAAGAGGATTATGAAAATCAATGTTATGAGCTGCACTCTTTCGACATCACCCAGCGTGAAATACCCAAGCGATGGCTGGGGAAAATCTCTAGAAAGGATGCCTTCATTCACTCGCATTCAATAAATGATTCCCTTATTATCTTTTACACAAGATTTATCTTTTACACAAGATATCTTTTTCACAAGATTTATCTTTTACACAAGATTTCCCAGTGTGGCCCAGTGGTTAGGGCGCTTGCCTTGAGATCCGGAGATCCCGGGTTCAAGACCCGCTCTGACCACTCGCTGAATTTGTTCCTGGTAGTCCCTGGTTCAACTTCCCAGCTGCACTTGTAAATAGCCAACTGGTTTGCCTCCGGCCAGTTGGGATTCTTAACAGTTGTAGTTGTTGCGTTCTGTTGTTTCGTTGATTCATTGGCCCTGAAAAGCCCCTATGGGGAGAGGTCAATTAAGTATGTATTGTATTGTATTGTAATTTGAAAATGATGAGGGCTTTGTATGAATTTAATGTTTTACCAGATGATATCAATGTCAGACAACAAACAATATTTTGTTTGGAAAAATGAACCAGGGCACATGTACACAGAATTTAATTAAGCTTATTTGTGTTGAAATGGATATTAATATATGGGAGTTAAGTAAGTCTCCTATTGAAAGGAACATGGTGTACACTATGACCAGCCTGAATGTCGTCTCTTGCAGAGGGCAAATATTGAATGTTTTCTCCACCGGCCCCAGGCCGTAGAAATTCATGCAAATCCTTCATCGTTGTCAAATTAGGAAATCCTGTATAAAAGGTAATAAGAGAATCATTTTTGAAATATTCTCCAAGCAAAACAATCGCCACTCGAGTGCCCTGAATTTTTTCTCAAGGTCAGAGATTTTCTCCTTCAACAGGGAAACCTGTGAGTCAATGTGAGTGAATGAAGGCATCCTTTCTAGAGATTTTCCCCAGCCATCTCTTGGGTATTTCACGCTGGGTGATGACGAAGGAGTGCAGCTCATAACATTGATTTACATAATCCTCTTTTTTTCTTTTGGTGTAAATTTTGTCCGGATCAGGTTCTATCACCATTTGATCGCGTCCACTTTTCACGTATTCCTCCACCCCGCAAAGCGCATTTTTTTTAAAAAGGGTAACTGATAAACCTTGAAAAACATCAACTGTTAAACTACTATTTAAAATCAAAGCCATGTGATTACCGTTTTACAAGCAAAGGTTTCGTTTTTTAAGGGAATCCCCACGACACCACATCGCGCAAACAAAACCGCAACTCTTCATTCTTCAGCGAAGAAGGATTTAGCCCAGCTAACGAGGCTCCGGGAATGTCATCTTCGGTAAGAATAACCGAGTCAATCAGTGCACTACTTGAGGACGTCATTTTGTAAGGATTCAGCTCTGATAAGACCGGAATATCGTATAACATAAATCTGCTGACAACCGCTACTAAAATTTTCCAGATTGAAATAAGGCCTACCAAACTTCGCTTTCATGTATTAGAACCTAGGTCGTTCCGCGTGTCCGCCATTTTTGAATACGATGTATACAGGCATTCTTTCCAGTTTCTCCTGGGACTTAAAATGGTCCCAAGAGAAAGTGAAAGCAATGCTTTCGCAAAATAAACAAAGAGTATTGAGGTATTTTTGTGAGTGGCCCATTGGATTCTGTTGTTCTGAGGGATATATTATATGATGCCAGGGGAGGGGAGAGAGGAGGGCAAGTGCATACATGGTGCTGAAATAAATTTTCTTTTGATTTAAAACAAATTCAAAACAAATTAACACTTTAATTCGCGGTTTTCACATGACGTCACGACCGCCATGTTGGTGCCCTAAACAAAGAAAAGGCGGCCATGTTGGTGCCCCGACCAAATCCTCCGGGAATTTAACTCTATTATTATGCAAACGATTCCTTTTTGTTTTCGTTGAAAAACATGGCTGTTGATCACGTGAGTGAAAACCAGCAATAGACCGATTCGGCTAACTCAATGTTGTACTCAAGTCAAATCTCTCGGGGTTAAGGTTCTTTGTTTGTTGCATTTACATGATAATGTAGCATTCACATTTAAGTGATATGGAAGTACTTGGAACTAAACCTTTTTTTCCCCAAAGGATTTGAATTGGGTACAACATTGAGTCACCCGAATCGGTCTATTGATATTCTTCTTTGTCTCAGGTTAATTTTAACGTGAAATAATAGATGCATATATCAAAGTTCTTTTCACAGTTACCGAAACCCAACTTATTTCCAAAGGATACACGCATTTGTACTCTCGGCTTCCTCTCAGAATTGGTTTTACGGTGAAAACTGCTGACATCGTTAATATGTTATGTTATTTATTTGTTTGTCTTATTTGTTGTTATTTTTCTTCGATAGCACGCGCGCTGTGATTTGCCTATTTATACAGCGGGTATTATTCTACGTAAGTTAATGGACCTTATTCACGATGGCCGCCATGTTGGATTTGCTATTATCATGCAAATTAGGAACACACTTGTGAGGGGGGAAACAACACAAGTTCGAGAGGTTATAACGAACATCTTAGCCACACAGATGATTTGTTTCACGTTCATTGAATGTTTATCACCTAAGTAGTACAATAGAATGATTACACAAGTCACTTCGATGTTTTTTTAGTGAAAAATTAGCAGATAACGAAGTAGAAAGTCAAAATGTTGGAGGCAATCAAAAGATATAAAATTATTATAAAAGATACTTAATTCTAAATTCTAAAATGTACTTTTAGCAATGTTATTTCAATATTTCGACGAGTCGATTTTCCGCAATTTGCCTTTTTTCTAATGTTTGCCCCCCAGCATAACACATGGCTAATTTGCATGACAATTTTAAAACCAACATGGCGGCTATCGTAAATAAGGCCTATTAGTCGCGCTCCGAAAGACGCTTGAGACCACCCAAAATCTTGTTCCACCCCTCAAGGTCTGCTGCAGATGTCGTCGCACCCTGCGAGCAGAGCCTCCTTTTGTCTTTTTCTTTACTGAGGAGGAGAAAAGGAGGCTCTGCCCGAATCGCGTCAACTCTTTGAAGCCGCCGCAGCCCGAACGTCTGGACTA
>NC_090874.1:64413704-64438704 GCF_036669935.1 Montipora foliosa
TGTGATCTTCTCTTCATAGGTCAGTTGGTTAGAGCGTCGCACCGGTATCGCGAGGTCACGAGTTCAAACCCCGTTGAAGTTCTGAATTGTTGAGGCTTCTTTACGCAATTGCAAAAATTGCTTTCATAACTGCGAAGATCAGGGGTCACTACTCCAGCATAATGGTTTTCGATCTCAGTTATTTTTCCTAAAAGCATGTTAGGGTGACATTTTACATCAAGTCGATCGCTATCAAAGAGAGGAATGTTGGACCTGCCATTGGTTGTTGGGCATTTTCTGTGCATGGAATGGATGTGTTGACAACTTTTTGGCTGATTTCTGCATAATTTCTTGAAGCCACTTTCCGCAACTTGGTGTTCGCGGGAGAAATTTGACTGTGTGCTTGGGACAAGACTTGAAACAGTTTCCGTTTTGGAACTACTTTCTTGTTTCCTGTGAAGAGTTTTGCCGTTGCTGTAAACCCATTTTCTTCGAGTTATCACTGTTGTTCCTTTTTGTTAATTGTTTCGACTTAGATCGATCCTTGTTTCCTGAAAGGCGGAGTTGCTTTTCTCTTTTTTCTTTCAAGAAATGCTTTTTTGTGAATCTTTAGGTGGCCTTTCAATTCCTCTATTTCTCTGTAGAATCGATGTCATTTACGCAATTGCGTTGGCGTGACTCTGCTATATGAGGCTCTGGTGTCGTATTGCACATTTGTGCATAAATCAAACTTTTGGCCGAGAGTAGCCTGGTGTGAATAATAAAATATCAATTTATAAATTATTCTGAGCAATTTGCATTAATTGCTTGCGTGATAAAGTGAATTAAGGAGTAGGCAGCAAATCCAGAGATACGGAGATCAAGTTTTGGTGATTATACAGAAAAGTCTTGAGAAATAGGAAATATCTGTGAGTAGTGTTGTGTAGAGAGGGTGGGCATAAGTGGGGGATAGATGTGTGAAAGAAGGGTGGGGTAGGATAGAGGTACTGGAGAGGATCAGGGAGAGGTAGGTGAGTAGAAGGGAGGAAAAGATGTCTAGTTCGTTTTTAGAACCCTTAAAAAAAAGAAGCCCTTGCTTTTTTAACAACACCCCAAAAAAAAAGAAAACTCCCTTTTGTAGACAGTTGATAAAAATGTAACCATTTTAATAAATTTAAACTGCTTTGAACAAACGAACCGGTTTAAAAACAATTCAAACCAAGAACAAAATTAAACCACAACACATATGCCTCAACAGCTGTCTCGGAAACGTTTTACTGCTGTCCTAAATTCCAGATTGAAAAATCATGTTCTTGTTCAAAACATTTAAATCCATCTCAAATCGTTTTTTTACCAAAGCATAATACATCCGATCACATTTCTAGTCTCAGAACCCTGGTTGACAAATATGTCAATAAAGTTCCAAACGGTAAACCGTTCGAGTGTTTCATTGACTTCAAAAAAGCTTTCGATTCAGTTTGGCATGATGTCCTTTTTTACAAAATTTGCCAATACAACATTGGAGGAAAATTTTATGATTTGATAAAAGAACTTTACTCTAAGACAAAATGTTGTATAAAAGTTTCCGATAAAAGAACAGAATATTTTTGATTATTGCAAAGAAGTAAGACCAGGTTGCATACTCTCACCTATGCTATTTAACTTATACTTAAATGAAATTCCTTCTCTACTTGACCGAGAAGACATAACTTTACCTAATGGATTTGAACTTAATTGTCTACTACATGCTGATGACTTAGTGTCGATTTCTCACTCAGCCAAAGGCCTTGAAAATGCACTATCCATTCTGTCCGAATATTGTGATAACTGGCTTTTATCGGTGAATCCTAAGAAAACGAAAGTTATGATCCTCCTGACGAAATATAGAAAATCCGTCCTGCAAAAACTTCATTTTCAGACTAACCAGCATAAAATAGGTAATTGTAAATAATTATACCTACCTCGGCGTAAACTTGTCTTCCAACGGAAATTTTAGAGAATGCAATTTGAACTTTAATAAAAGACAAGTTAGACCATCCTTTTTCGCTACTCGTCGCTTTCTAGATTTCACGAAAATACCACTTGCTGTAACAAATAAACATTTTTGATTCACTTTTCATACCTATCCTCCCAGAGGTATGGGGAATTTACGAGACTGAATTCTGAAACAGTGCTTTGAATCTTGGGGAAGTCCCAGCCCTCCATAATCTCTCTCAAATACTCTTGTGTGCCAACAAAGTTTGTCCCACAGTCAGACCAGCAAACCTTTTGAATGGCCGCGCAAACAGGCAAAACGACGAAATGTCGTCAAAAGGCATCAGAAGACTTGTCAGTGACCAGCTTTGGGTGTATTGCTCTGGATGTTGTAAAGTTAAAAATAATAACTTGCGCTTCTCGAAGTTCTCTTCTATTCAATTTGACTTGCAATGGCCCAAACATATTCAGTGCGGTATCCGAGAATGGTGGGAATCCAGCAGCCGGAGCCGCTCGAATACTTGGTAATTGTCCCATTAAAATGGTCAAGGGGTTTCTTTCGAAGTTTGCGGCAGCCGACACACAATATTTTTTGCCATCTTTCGAAGTCCGATGATCCAAAACTTTCGCCTTGCTTCGTGCGTCAAGCTCTTGTAACCACAATGTCCTCAGTCGCTTCTGATGGAGGTGGCGCAAGAGGAAGACCACGAGTTGATGGTCTTTTGGCAGAATGATGGGGTTTCTCATGTTTTGAGGTAGTGCCCTGGCAATTTTAGAGGCGTCCATGAGCCCTGGTCAATCCTACGTTATCAGATTTTAATAGGGATCAATTTCTCATTAAGGAGCGATATACATCGAGGGGAATCTGACACCACTTGAAAAGAAGTGACTCGGAGTTTTTCAATTCTTGAACTGTTAGAGGGCCGTTATGTGCAATTCTGTTCGTAGTGACCTTAGTGTCTTTCGCCAGTCGATGTACATAAACAAGGACTCTTCGAATCTTCGTAAATGAAGGGCAATCTTGTAACAGATGAGAGAATACTGGGTTAACATTTACTTCCTCTCTAGTGACCGTGGTTGTTATACTGTTTGAAACTCTCTAGTGCTGCAATCATCTCCGTCAAGTTTCTTAGATTTCTTGATGGTCTTCATCTACTTTAAGGCGTCTCTGCATTCCAGTGGAGATCTTTGTGTTTGATCACCAAACTGTGGCCATTCGGATCTGGCAGCGTTAGAAACGACGGCCCTGATATCCAGTCGTCAAGATCATTCGGGGCAATGTCTCTTGTGAGGGCGTATGCATGATTACAGCTGGGTTTGATGTAGCAGGAATCCTCAGTTCCCAGTGTTTCTTGGATTTCGGCAACTCGTACGGACACGAAAGGGTTTGAATTCTCTCGGTGGAGTGTTCAGCCAAGACAAAACGGTTTGAGAATCCAACCATGCAAAGTCTTATCGAATTCTTTGAAATTAACTAAGTATAGAGCTTTCCAGCACGTGTCGTAAGTTTCAGTGGAGCGACAAAGGGCTTGACAATCACAGGCACACATCGATGACTTCCATCACGTGACTTCCAGCCGTTGAAGGAAAATGGCGGCCCCATATCCCTATTTCTCCTCCATCCTCAAAGCCTTGTACTTGGGGTAGGCCGATTGCTTCTGTTGAATTTAACTTCCGATCAAACGTGAAGGTGAGAAGTTGGTTTATTGCTACTTCATTCTCCTTCCACTTTTGTTGGGTTGATTCAGGTAGTATATCATCCCAACCATACCCGGCACTTCACAGCTATGGTAGGTCAATTCGGTACTTAAGCGTCACAGGTGCTACGAGGCCAATAGTATCCCACACCTGAGACAGCAGGGCGAGATACACGATATCTTTGTGAAATCTTTATTCGGGCTTAAAACTGGCCAAGCAAATCTGTACAACTTTCTTCGCTGGTTTGGTCGACTTCCTGGCTGTAGGGATGACATGCCTTGATCTGCAACTGACCCTTCCCAAAGGCCCAAGTACTTCATCGATTGTACCAGTACGTGCTTGGCGTCTTCAATGCTCGGTTTGGATCCATCAATATCGTCAACATACGTTCGCTCCTGAAGTTCCCTTGCTGCTTCAGGGAACACATCTTGAGAAACTTTGCGTTCGAGGCAATGTTGGGGGCTGGCTTGTCACCGACGTTTAGTCTTAACCACTGATACACGGCGGGAAGGTCACGTTCATTCTTTCTCAACAGGAATCAAGCACAAGTTTAACTTTTGTGCTCCTTTCCGAAGTAAACACTGCTTGGAGAGGCATGTACCATTCTGGCTGACCATCATCAACGTTCTCGCTTGGTACTTTGATTATAAATTCCTGCTCCACTAGTTTGTCAACTTCTTCATTAATGGTTTTAAAGCAGTCCTTCTTCTTAAACGACTTTTCTGCGGAATACATTCTCTTTAAGGCTATGTCGTAATTACTCTGTCTTGGCGGCCCTGCTTCTTTCCACGGCATTTTTACCGAAACTCTTCCGTCTACTATAATAGTTGAAGCTAAGAGGGCTTTCACAAACTTGTCCTCACGAAGAATATTTTCACTGCAGATGCAAATTTCTTTCGGTCGGACTCCTAAAAGATCTTACTGAACGAGTTTCTTGAGTGTCGTCTGCGGCATCATTCACAGTTCCAACGTCTACTGCCTAATTTCAGGACATCTTTCAATCGTGTCTTAATTCTGAATTGGGATCGACTTGACCCAAGAAATACCAGCCAAAACAGTTCCTCTTCGCAACAGGTTCACCAGGGTCACCACTGGCGGTGTGGATGTCGACAAAGGCGTCGAGTAGGTCAGTGGGGGTGCAGGGATGGCGCAGTGGTGAGAGCACTCGCCTTCCATCAATGTGGCCCGGGTTCGAGTCCCAGACTCGGCGTCATATGCGGGCTGAGTTTGTTGGTTCTCTACTCTGCTCCGAGAGGTTTTCTCCAGGTACTCCGGTTTCCCCTCTCCCCAAAAACCAAAGTTTTACTTGACTTCCGTTAATTGTTAATTTCAGTTTACAGTGTCCCCAATTAGTGCTCCTGCGCTAGAACGACTAGACACTTAAATAAAGTTCCTAACCCTAACCCTAACCTGCAAAGATATAGATAGAGCGTGGAACATTCTAGACATAGAGTTTGCGAAGGAAAGAAAGCTTATGGACGAACTCCTGACCGAGATAAACAGCCACGGGCTTGTAAAAGATGATCCAAAGAGTCTGACTCGCTATGCGACAACGATATCTGTGTTTGTGAACGATATGTAGGACAATGGATGTCCAGTTCAACACGCCTCAGAAGCACCATTTTTCATGTCAAAACTGCTATCAAAACTTGAACCCCGAGACAATGCAGACTTCGGTAGAGAGATGCACGGTGAAAAGAAAGAAGAAAACGTGACCAATCTGATTACGGGGTTCACTAAGAGGCAACTCATCGATCGAGAGGAAAGGGCGCTGATGGTAACGGTGGGTAAAGAGAGCGTGGTGGTGGAGAACCCAACCATAGGCGAACGGATCAACACGCGAACAACACTAGCATGACGGACAACGAATCGTGTCCCCTTGGCTGCAAATCAAAAGATCTTCTCGCCTCCTGCCCTGTATATCAGGGGTCAACTGTCAACCAAAAATGGCAGATAGCGAGACTGAATAGAAGATATCCGAAGTGCCTAAAAGCGTCCCATCATACTAATGGCTGCAAAAGGGCGGTCGGTACAACATGCGATGAATACAAGAAGAACACCACCGTTCTCTGCACAGCGACAGGAGAAACGGACTCTTACAGTCCAATTTCAGTCCCAATGCAACGATCTTCAGTAGCCAAGGTACTCCACCTTAAGTCGAGAATTGCAGTATCCAAGGAAGGGATGATGAAAAGACACAAGATGTCAAAAACGATCAAGGGATTTGCCCAGTGCAAAAGGTCAAGACAGTGGCGGGAGGTTCACCGATTTACTTGCCATGTTGGATTCTGGCTCGAACTCGAGCCCTCTATCCAAAAGAGCTGCGAAACAGCATGAATTATCTGGTCCTCAAACGCACCTGACAATGAACTTAACTGGAGGACAAGAGAAAGGGGAAGTGTATATCCGGAAACATCTCCAAGTATACACAGTTAGAAAGCCCTGCAGCAACGCTAAGGCTATTGAAAGCTACTCACATCTAAAGTCAAGAGCAGACAAGTTACATCTCTCCTGTGGTTCTGTGGGCCTAATTATTGGTAAAGGAAAGGAAAGGGTCTGTCCACAACGATCCCTTTGGCATGGCTTTTCGGAAACGCTGAAACTGTTCTTCCTTATCTTGCTCATACTTCTACATCCAATGAAAGGAAAATAAGGTTCACAGGATCTACCAGAAGTTTTGGACTAGTTTGATCCGCGCAATTCCACGTTGCACAAAGCAACTTAATAGTCAACTGAAAAGAGATGCATGCGTATGAATACGCTTTAAAACTAAACGAATCGGGAAATGGAATAAACAATCTTTCTGCAACATGTTGTAGATATATTTACAATTCTGTAAGGCGTAATCCCCTTTTAAAACAAGCGATTTTCCTATTTTGCAAAGTCACGAATACACTGCTTTCAATCATGATTGCAATATCAGAACTCTTCTTGTCTTATCGTTTATTTCTGATCACGCAATTAAGAGCAAGCTGCAATCTGATTGGCCAAGCGATAATTATGTTAAAATGACAAACAAAGACGTGCTTGTCCGGTCTTAACCACAAAATATCTAAAAAATTAAGCTTCGGGCAACGGAGTGCAAAACAGCATGTCTCGGCAAACGTACGCCACGTTGATTAAACAAAACAAAGATAAGCTGAAAGGAATCGCAATCAACCGTACTGATATCAGTTAGAATTTACGACAATTTATTGACTCATAAAGAAAGGTAACATCCCCTAGTTGATAATTTTCTTAGTTTACTCTCTGTATCATCTCAATTGAATTCCTTCTTGAGAACTTCGAATTCGGTAAAAAGCGACCCTGGACAATTTACCCTCGACACTCGACATAGAACCCTCGACCCTACCCTCGACTCTCGACCCTTGACAAAAACTCAACATTTATCTACCAAGGATCTCGCGAGCCTGTATTGTTTCAAAAAAAAAAACAGGGACAAATGCTAGGCAATATGAAGAATTTTTGTATCAAATTGCTTCATGAAGAAACAGCGAACTATTCAACAACGCTGAAGACGAAGAGCATCTGTAAGAGAAAAATAGCGCACTGATTACATTTACGACCTTGAATCCAAAACGCGTGATTGAAGAATCCTTGCTGGAGGAATTTTAAAATGTTTTAGCCAATAAAATAGGGGACAGAACACTGTCAGACCAGGC
Organism: Montipora foliosa; assembly: GCF_036669935.1. NCBI lineage: Eukaryota > Metazoa > Cnidaria > Anthozoa > Scleractinia > Acroporidae > Montipora > Montipora foliosa. The sequence goes on from NC_090874.1 coordinate 64,420,997, forward strand.
ATTCATGACATTGCGTGCACAGGTAATATTGTCCGTGGAGACATTTAAGCGAGCGAACTTGAACCGGCTAGAATCGGGCAAGTTGTTTATTTGGTTGTAAACTTCTCTCGTTGAGTCAAACTCACTGGACTCCTTTCATTGTTACGTAGACGCACATTCCGTTGACGTTCTGAATTTTTAAAGAAACAACTAATTTTTCGCTCTTCGCTTAGTGAAACGAGATAAAACAAAGCTTTCTATAAAATTTATTAACTCTATAAAATTTATTAACTCGAGTTAAAGAAAGGAAAGAAAACTGCTTTTAGCGATCCGGCTTGAGACGTGCAAGCCAACTCTGTTATTTAAACTAGTTACGTAGGCAGAAACAACTTGAAAATGCCTTTCCCTATATTTTCAGCTCAGAAGTGAATTGAATATGATGCACTTTTCATTACAAGTGAAAGAAAATACAAAATGTAAAACTAGCTTGAAAGCAATGTTTACATAGTTACACAGGTGACACCTACAAGTTTGAATAAACATTGTAAATAAACAGCAAGATAGTACACTTATTTTATATATCTATTATGAGAATGTTGTTTTACCGGCCTAGGCTGAATATTCTTATTGTTTTGTTGGTTTTAAGTTGAAAATATTCTTGAATTATTTTATTACATAGCAAGTTATGCATGGCATTTCCGCTTATGTGACCTTAATCAGTTCCGGTCCAGTCCCCTTTCACTTGACAGGAGTAAAGTTAATGATGATAAAACATGCAAAACGCCATGCTGCAATACTTTTCATTTTAGTGTCTAAAACCTGCCGATTAAGATTTCGGGTTGAAATGTCAAGGGCGAATTTTCTTGAGTTTAGATTATTCCACCTCCAGTCGATTCTACCAGACAACACCGAGGTTCATTGCTCTTCGGAGCCGGGAGACACTATTTAAACCTGGAGCAGCCTGCAGAGAGCTTTTCTTTTCGTCCGACTGCACCTCAACCAGGGCTCAGCAATTTGGCGTTGTATTTTCCCACGCCATTCACGGTACCACAGGAATACAATCGTGGTACCAGCAGTACCAGTGAAAACAGTTGACAAACTAAACTAGCTTAAACTAGACTGTAATATAAACAAACACCTAAAGGAATGTTACGCGAGTGTAAACGTCCTATTGAAAACACAATCATTTTGGGTATTTTCTTTTTAAAATCCGCTGACCTAGCAGCCCAGCCGCATGCATCTTTCGCCCATGAAAATTGACTACTCAAACATTGTGAAATATGGAAACATGGCCAAGTTAAGCACTAAAGGTCACTAAAAGCTGCTCCGATATCTCAGAATTTTAGAAAACTAGAAATTGCTTACAATGCAAAAAGTTGTTAGGAATACGAAAAGTTGCCGAGCAACTTGTGGAAAGCCCTACTCTGCCTTTTTTGGCTGTGTGGGAGTCATTGTCTGGCGGGCGATAAAAGGCCATTGGATGCGATGAGACATGTTTTAAACACGTGTCCACCTCTGTAAGTCGTCAAGATCACAGAAGAGCGCAAGTGGAGCTCGTGTGTGGAAGCTTTAGATCGCCACCACTTTCGCAAAATCTTCCCTTTGGTGACAGCCACATGCCATCCATACGTTAACTCGGTAAGGGCTGCATGCTGGGAAGGAAAAGGAGCGCGCGCCAAAATTAAAATTTCCCGCCACCATTCCCGAAGGGGTCAATATGGCGCTCGTTGTCAGTCAGGTATGTCTTTTACTTCAAGTCATTTTCTATTCGACGTTTTCCAGGCAAAGGTGTATATATTGTATATGTATATATTTGTAACCTTTTCGCTTAGGCTGGTTGGGATTCTACATAAGCTTACTGAAACATGTCAATACCACCTTTGTTATCTCGCAATATTTTCAGTGAATGACTCGCTATGCTTGTTCAGCTCAGTTCAAATCCCCAAAGTATTTAGCCCTAAAGTGAACTTGGGTGCGAATCCTTGTTGTTCTATCGATTAAATTATCTATAAGGAAGGTTTTCACGTTTGTGGTTATTGCATTGGTCGAAATTTGGTCGTTCGCTAGTCGTGCATTCGAGTAACTCGATAGCGGTTGTAAGGCGATAAAGCGTTTAAAGACCGTTTACCTAACACTCAAAATAGACTTCCAGAAGACCTTTGGTCGAGTCGACATAATGTTAACATCTGAGTGGTTACTTATCGAGTAAAACAAAGTAAATCTAAGGGCGCGTTCGATTGACCCTATTCCGGAATAAGAATACGTGGAGTGATGATTAAAGCGGTATGTTTGGCGCGTGCAAAAGCAGCAAGGATAATAAAAATATGTTTAAAATAGCATTTTAGCAAATGTTTGACAAGCTTAATTTGAATCTCCGCAAAAACGAAGGATTTCCAACTTGTATTCTATGTATTCCTATTCCGGAATACTGTCAATCGAATGCACCCTAAATGTATTGATAAACTTGTGTAAATGACTGAACTTGTTTTGTGTGAAGGCACAAATTAATGAGCATGAATGTAGGTTGTGAAGAGCGGTTCCTTTGTCAAGCACTGCAGTGGGGAACTCCCTATCTGACTTTTCCTTGTCAAGGAATTTCCAGATATTATTAGTTTTGATAAAGTAAAAATTGGGCCAATTCCAAACAATGGTTCCCCTCCACCCTTAGCTTGGTGACTTGAGGGATGACTTTTTAGGTCTTCCATGATGGGACTGTTGGGGGGTTTCATCACTGGCCTGCCAGTGAAATTGTCATTGAGCTAACAAGCTACCCAGTCTGAAGTATTCCAATGACTGGTTCAATATGATAGTGCAAATATTGGTGGTCACTTGCAGGGTTACTGGGATATGTCCCTTGCCAGCTTGATCTTTATTAAGCTCACAAGCTCATCTCCATTGTTCTTTACTATGCCATCTTGCAAGGAAATTAATTTGGTCTCCTTTTCTCTGGCGGATCCATCTCGAAGTGTTTTGCAGTTCATGGGAGAGACAAGGTCACCCCTACTTTTTGTAAAGTGATTCATTGTATTCAAGGCTGCTCCCTAAGAAAATTTCCGGGAGCTCTTCAGGCTTCCAACATGAAAAGTTAGTGGCCCAAGTCATTTTTTCAATAGCCCAGGATTAATAAATTCCAGCTGGGATCATATTTACAAGAAAGTGAGGATGAATCAAGTAAAGCGCCCCTTCAGGCTACTTGTTTAGAAATTTGGTTGCCCACGCTCGTAAATAAGGCGCCCCAGGCGACCGGGCGACCCTTAGGCAGCAACCTTGGTATTGTTCTTTCTCAGTTGTTTAGTATTACTTGTTGGTTAGTATTACACTGCTCCTATCTCACCAAGGTTCATGTACTATTCAGCTTAATCATCTACCCTTTTCCTGTGTTCACTTACTTCCCTTACAGTGTGTGTGTGTCTGGTTCATGCAGAAATTATGCATGTATTTTATCCAAACAAGATCTCCTCTGGACACTCTTTATGTACTTGAAGGCACTTAGGGGAGGTTCATTGATTTAAATTGACATGAAAGAAGAAAGAAGACCAAACATGTAGACTTAAATGTTGTAATGATAATTACAATGTACACACTCAAGTCATAAATTTCTATTCTGGAGAGGCTTGCTTTATTTAGTCTTCCAGTGGGAAATTAAATGGATGAGAGGCATTCATTGATACAATGAACTCGTTAGCAATAATTACTCCTTTGGGATTGCTTTTTTCTCTTGTCATTGGCACTTCATGCTGAACATTGTCGGTCAATTTACAGATCCTTATGTGACTCAGATGACCAAAATATGAATTTGATCATTCACTTTCAAGTTTGTACAGTTTGCTTTCATCTGTTCAAAGTTTCATCCGGCTAAGACAGCATCTTTAGGTTTGATCAATGGGGGACAGTTTGTCCCCTTGGCTAAAATTATGGGGGGCATTTTCATTTTTTGGGGGACAGTCCATTTCTTTTCAGTTTTCTTACGTTCAAACATAGAAACAGGCAAGCCAACAAAAACATATTTTATTACCTGTTACTTGTAACTAAAAATTACAAGCAAGAAAAGTTAACTAAATGGTGTTAAACCAAGAATCAATGACTATGCTTTATACATGCACTTCAGATGCAAAGGGGTTTTGTTTATCCACAGCGCAACCAAGTTTCTGGAAAGATCGTGATTTTGTTGGTTTCCTTTGACCCGCATCTGTTTCTTCCTCATTAATACACTGTTCTTATTCTGTTTATTTCTCCAATGATTAATCTGGCTTCCATTTAAAGAGAAAAAGCTACCTATTGTACGAATATGTTTTCGCTGTGACGCTTTATGAAACAAAGATGCATCACACTTGGTTGAGCACGAGACGTACATGTTCAGTGAAGTGTGACTGAAAAGTGACTTTAAAATGAACTTGAAACACGCATTAAAATTTCTCCTACTGTCTGTGTTTAAGCTTGTAATTTTTTTTAATCTCTTCTTATGTGCTTCCTTCTGAGTTTTCCCCAGATTTTGAAGGGGACGATTTGTCCCCTTGGCCATTTCTGAAAGGGATGATTTCGTTATCAGTGTGGGACTGGTGCATTTGCGCGGCCTCTCTCATAGCTTGTTTTACTTCACCGCCTATTTTCTGTCCCTTTCAAGGTGTTTCCCCTAACTTCATGTCTTTTCCAGAAATAACTTAACCCTGGGGTGCAGGGATGGCGCAGTGGTGAGAGCACTCGCCTCCCACCAATGTGGCGCGGGTTTGATTCCCAGATCCGGTGTCATATGTGGGTTGAGTTTGTTGGTTCTCTACTCTGCATCGAGAGGTTTTCTCTGGGTACTCCGGTTTCCCCTCTCCTCAAAAACCAACATTTGACTTGATTTGCGATATTCTCGGTTTTCACATGACGTCATGGCCGCCATGTTGGAGCCTCTAAACAAAGAAACGGTGGCCATGTTGGAGCCCGACCAAATCCTCTGGGAATTCAACTCTATTATTATGCAAACGTTTTCTTTTGTTTTCGTTGAAAAACATGGCTGTTGATCACGTGAGTGAAAACCAACAATTTGTTAATTTCAGTTTACAGTGTCCCCAATTAGTGCTCCAGTGCTAGAACTACTAGACACTTAAATAAAGTTTCTTTCCTTTCCTTTCCTTTTTTCCACAGAATTGCTCTTATCTTTTATTGGTCGGTCCTTTTTAATAATGCAATTGCTTTGACATAGCTCTGCCTGCCTGAATGACTTTTGCACAACTACCATTGCTGTTTTTAATTAAACCAAAGTGTATGAAAGAGGTATCATGTACTCTGAAACTTTTAATATTAGCTGAGATTTGGCTTAAAGATCAAAATGATCAACCAGTGAAACCAGAGTGATACGTTTCAACTTTCGGGGAAATTTATTTGGAAGGACCTCCAGGGTGAAACAACTTCCAACATTGCATCCATGAGATGAAATGGCTGAAGCTTTCCTTGACATCTCCTTTGATTAAGTTATTATGGCCACTTTGATACAAAAAAACTGTACAATCTGTCCATATTAAATTTTACACATTCAACTAATTGTATGTAATTCGTGATGTGTTTAAACTCCCAAAACAGTTCCCACCCGCGTTTGGGAGAGGCAGCAAGAATGCTTATGAGATCTTAAGAACTTGCAGCTACAAGATTTTGTAGGACTGACAAGGGACCTGGTCATGATGGGATACCAAGACAAGTGATACCATCTGAAAAAGACTATGGATAGCACCAAGGGTGATCCACTGGGGCCTCATTAATCTGATCCTGGTGTGACTCTCTTTAACCATTGTATCATACAACTCTGACAGCGTGGTTGGAGTCTGGTTGTGCTGACACTCTTTTCTCTTCTTTCACTCTCTTGTTATTTGGCAGACCATATCATTTAAATTCACTTTTAATGATAGCCTAGCATCTTGTGTGGCCATAATCATTGTGGCTTTGTTGTTGGAATTGGCACATACATTTCTTATTTGAACGAGTAGATTTTGCTGCATGATCTCAGCATAGTTGCCCAATCAATGAGTAATTTGGTTTGGCATTATTGTGCTGACCTGCTCACGTTTCCCCAGTCTTAGTGCTACTTCAAGTGATAGTAAATATCTTGACAAAAAGTTTAAAAGATAAAGCAGAAGAAAAATCCTGTTTGTTTGTTTGTTTGTTTTAAAAAATGGACCTACACTTCTCGAAATGTGAAAGCTATGTACAAGGAAAATGGGACAAATGAATGATAAGTGTCTGTGTATCTTTTAAAAATTGCACTGCTGTAACTTTGAACAGTAATTTGTGTCCAAGTAATCTTTTCCATCTTTTCTGAAAGGAACCTGAGGAAACTTTTGAGCTAAAGCTAGAAATGGACAGTGATGAAGATAAAATTATTGACATTGAAACTTGTGAGGTAAAGGCATGATTGCAAAGCTGTTAACATGTTTACAATGTATTGCCATTAATGCTATCTCACCTTTGCTTTTTTTTCTTAATGGCAATTTCAAAACCACATAATGGGTTATAAATTTAAAGAGTAGGGTTTCTTCGTTTCAGGGCACAATAGACAGTGCTATTGAAGGTGCTTTCCAGGATGAACTGAAACTACCAGTTTTCCTTGAGGTATCAAACTGTTTGTGAATGAACTACACAACTCTACATTGCATAAATTTTGTGTAATCTCAAACTAGTTTTAATCATTTTGTTAAACTTTTAGGGCAAACTTGACAGTCACACAGAGGGTGCTTTGCCAGATAAACTGACTCCACCAGTCTCCCTCAAGGTATCACACTGTTCCAAAAAATGCTGCATCAGACAATTATTGACCTTTCTTTTTAAAAAATTAACTTGAAGTCAATTTTACCTTTTTTTCAATTTAATTGATAACTTTCATTCATGAAAAGTCAAAAAGCACGTTTTATTTTGAAGTCTGTGTTTTTACAGGATGCAATGGATATACCCACTGTGGGTGCCTTGCAGCATGAACTGACTCCACCAAATTCCCTCAAGGTAGGAAACTATTTCACAATGCAGTGGATTGACTAGCAAGTAGCTAAACCAGACAAAAACCCTTGTTATTTTGTGTCTCCATGACAATGAAGAGAAATTTTTGTGTTGAGTAAGAGAAAACTGCAGACATTTGTATTAACATGGAGAAATATTGGGTGGAATTTAGACAAAAAGGAATATAATGTATCACAGTAATGTGAAGGAAAATAGCAACAGCACCAAAACACAACATTCTGTCTTGAAATAAAAATGACTGGGTTTTAAGGGATAGCAGGTCAAGGAGTGTTGACATGAAGAGGGGCCCAAATTGAAAGCCAGGAACATCAATCAATCAATTCTTTATTGATAAAGCAGGTTAAAATTACAAAAATTACAAAGTAATAGTTGCATTGGCAGCTATCAGCTGATGTGGACCTGCATGTGAGAGCATGCACGATTTAGTTTTGGGTATTTAGGAGAGGGAAGAATTTGTGAGAAGTGTCAAATGGTGAGAGACATGGTCACAATAAAAAATGGAATCTTGAGCATTTATAGTGTATTAGGTAGGCAGTCTAAAAGGCCTTGCTTTGGCTGATGACAGAGTATTAAGACTTGCCCATTAATCAAACATGTCCTCTGTCAAATTTTTGATGTAGAAAAAAAAAAACAAGTGGGTAGGGATGCCTATTGTGAAAAAGGTAGTTTATGCGCCATTACTTACATATGAGGATGTAAAGGTGTGGAGTGACACTGGAATAAATCAAGTCCATTCTTTAGTAAATCTGAAGATTAGAACTACAAGAATCTATTTGCAAGGTGTATATAAGATGGGACTGACAGGGGCAGGGACATTTGGCTGAAACGATGTTCAACCAAGTTTCCAAAGATCCATTATAATGGAAGTTTTGAGGACTCCTTGAAAGGCTCAACTGGATCTCTGAAATGCATTGATGATGTAAATTATACTTAAAATACCTATATGTCACAAAGGTTACTGTTGCACACCGTTAATGCTTGCCTAATCTTTAAAAAGTACCGGCACCATTGACTAGTATTTAAAACATGGCATGATTGGTTTGAATCCCTTTGTCTTTGTTTAGGACTACGAAGAACTACTGGATTTTCCAAAAGCCTGGGATGCATTACCTGGTCATGAGCCAAAATTAAAAGAATTTACCATCCCCTTGAATGTAAGAGCTCAAATGCTTTATTCAAATTACTATTATATCTCTTGTCCACTGTGGGATTTCAATTCAACTCAAAAAACATCCAAATTTAACATCTTATTTTGACCAAAGTGTGGTTTTGCATAATTCAGCTTCTTTTTTTGCAGAAACTTAGGGTTTCTAGGAATTGCCGAAACAAGAAACTTGAACTCGAAGAAGATGAGTACATTTGTAAGCAGATGTTATTGTTTGTCTCTTCTTTCCAATACATTTATACGTATTGAGATAAAAAGGAGCAAGAGCATGTCCTCAACTACTTTGTGGTAGCTGTATTATTTGGGATGTATATTTTTCCTGGATAATGATGATAATGATAATGATGATGATAATAATAATAGTAATAATAATAATAATAATAATAATAATAATAATAATACTTTTTTTAAATTGGAAATAAAGAGAATCATTGAAATGCTGCATTGTCAGCCATCTGAACCTAGTTTTATAAAATTGCTAAAAAAGGGGTTAAAACTTATCTAAACTTTATTGGTCTGTAGCTCAGTGGTGGTTCATTGTCAATGCTACAAAGAAGTGCTTGGGTTTTATTGAGTATCCCGAAGGCACCATTGAAAAGAATTGTCACTTTAAGGATAATGTTATCAGGATTTGAGACATCACTATCACCTTCCCTTAAACTTTCTCATTTCATTAAAATTTTGAAGTAGGCAATTTAATTTAATCCATGATAAAATATATACTGCACATTTGAGCACACTTAACATTGGACCAAGTGATTCCCAGGATTCCGAGAACTGAGTGATAGGTTATTAATAATACTTAATGAATGAAATGAAAACTGAGATTTTGCAATGTCTTGTGTAACGTACAGTATTTACCAGTATAGACGTTCAGGTGTTTGATGGTGTTTTCATTTCTCAATTTTGCTCCATGACCAAATTGTTCCTTCTCTGTGTAAAACGAAAATGTACTTTGCCTTGCGTTACAACAAAGACTCATCTCCTATTCATTTTAATCATCGTAGTGTGCAGCAAATGCAACAAACTGCAAATTGGTGCATGTTCAATCCACTGTAATCTGCGGTGGGTCAAAGAACCTTTAGAGGTGTTGGTGACAGAAGGGCAAACGAAAGCAAGAGCTACTATTCCGAAAAACATGGATTTGAAGAGTTCAAGTATTCCAGGTAACTGAGCTAGCTCTTGGCCATACCCATTGAAACGATTAGATGCTGATTTGATGCTCACATGTCCTGGAATCTTAAAAACAAACTGATGGACTTGAAACTCTGTCAAACAATTAAACCAGCGTTTTTTCGGCAAAATGGTCCAATTTTGAACGTTTGTGTAAGTAGAGTGTAGATCTGGAAAGGAAAGGAAAGGAACTTTATTTAAGTGTCTAGCCGTTCTAGCGCTGAAGCATTAATTGGGGACACTGTAAATTGAAATTAACAATTAACACAATTCAAGTCAAATGTTGGTTTTTGAGGAGACTCAGAGTACCCGGAGAAAACCTCTCGGTGCATAGTAGAGAACCAACAAACTCAACCCACATATGACACCGAGTCTGGGAGCGAGTGCTCTCACCACTGCGCCATCCCTGCACCCCTGGTTTTGTGTGTGTGTGTTTATGGTATTATAAGTTACTGTTGTAATCGTAATAACAAGTCTCTGTAAGTGAACCTTTTCAAAATATATTTGTTTAAAAACTAAAGCAAAGCTAGAATATAGAAGAATATGTTGGAGTGTTCTTCGTTCACGCTATCCTGGATAATCTGGTTTTATTAAGTTCTTTCAGACTTGCATCTTTTCAATTTTCTGTGCCTTTATAAATATCCTCTCCACGGACGACTCGAGTGTCATAAGTTTACATTAAGTATTGCCTACTTATTTACTCACCTAAGCGCAGAAAAGGAAAGGAATAGGCAAAATAAATGGCTTTCAGGTAATTTACCCAAGAAACTCTTAATTATGGGCTGTCAACACCCATATTCTTTCCATCCATTTGCAGACGCTGGACTTGGAATTTTTGCCAAAGAAAGATTTGAAAGTGACGTTGTGTTTGGACCCTATTGGGGTCAAAAGATTACTGTAGCGGATGTCACTTCAAGTATGGATCAAAGCTATATGTGGGATGTAAGAACGCTTTGATTTTCGTTGAATTTAAACATTTTACAGTGGTAATGGCTTAGCATAGCTATTTATTTTTATTTATTACAATTCATGGCAAGTAACGATAATAATATAAAAATAAGTAGGTAAATAATAATAATAATAATAATAATAATAATAATAATAATAGCTGAGGCGCCGGAATATACTCAGGTTACTGTCTTCCTCTTCTTCTTGCTGCAACTTCTACGCTTTGCGGGCGGGTTCCCGCCTAGCTCTTTGTGTGTTTTTCTTATTTTATATCTGGCGTTCAGATGTTGACATACTACCTATAATAATACTAAGAATATTTTTTTAAACAACAGCCATTGGAGTTGTGCAAAAGAGCCAAAGACCCCATACAAGGCGCAACACCGTAGATACTATTTACAGAAAAATAGTGTATTAACTAAGATACTATGGCCTATAAACAAATAAAAACGCAAAACAGTCAGGCGCAGTTTGTCAAGTCATCTAGACCCGGCAATTCCATCAACTGACTAAATATCACCAAATCGACCCAGAAACCCTGCAACACCACGCCTAAATGAGTGCAAATCACTGCGACTTCACGCTTTAGACAGTTCCAGCTATCCACAATTCTGTTGAAATATGAATTTTTAAAACTGGTTGTCCTAGCAAAGATTTTCTTCAGTTTCAAGCAGTCAAGACTCCGAAAGGTATAACGATCGTCTGAACAATAGTCCCGTTCTCACTATCAAATTAATTAAATGTCATCCAAAATTAAGTTACTTAATTTTGGATCACATTTCATCTAGTGTTTCACTAACTGATAACTTTTTTGGCTTCCAGATAATTGAGAATGGTCTTGTGACCCACGTAATTGACGCTCGAGACGAGAAATACAGCAATTGGCTTCGATTTGTTAACTGTGCTCGCAACGAAGATGAGCAGAATTTAGTCGCCTTCCAGTATCGGGGAGAAATTTACTATCGATCTTACAAGGTGATTGAACCAGGAATGGAATTACTGGTGTGGTACGGCGACAGATATGCCTGTGATTTAGACATTCTTGACAAGGAAAACAAACCTTCAGGTGTGTGAAGATTTTAAACTAGGATAACCGTTCTTTTCTTTTTTCTTTTACAGTGGAATTCCAAAAAAGACAGAAGATAGCTCTTTCAGACATATTAACGTTGATATTTTAGTTTATACTTTAGCCCTTTTTCCATTGAAGTCTTAAATCGCGTACTTGAGTGGAAGTGGTATAGCTCATTTTAAGTCTGGTATTGTTTGACGAGATATTTTTGCTCCTTTTTTGCACAGGTGGCCCAATCCAATGTCAAAAGTGCTTCATGATCTGTTCTGGGCCCATATCTCTTGCCAGCCACAACAAGTTCCGCTGCCAAATGAATAGTGAACACAATCGCTGGCGCTGCATGCACTGTGATAGAAGTTTTAAATCCCAGTCATCCCTTCATTTCCATAAGAACATCCACAAGGGCTTGAGGCCATTCATATGCAATATTTGTGGGAAGGCTTTCACTCGTCCATCTTCAAGAAACAGGCATTACCTTTCCTTTCACGTAGATAAAGAATCCTTTGACTGCAAGATATGCAACAAAGCTTTTAGCAATGAGAATCACCTCAAGACGCACATGAAAAAAAGTCACAAGTGGCAACGGCAAACCGGCTATCATTCCTCCAGCATTCGTTATCAGTGTAAACAATGTCTAAAGTGCTTTTCTTCTTCTAAAAACCTGAATCGACACACAAAGTTACACGCAAAATCAGATGACGGCACTAAACTATGTGAGAATGAAATCCCTTTGCGAAGGAATGAAGCCACGCATAACCAGACTTCAAATGCCTTTGACTGCCAGCATTGTGGTCAAGGCTTCATGTCTTCAGTTTCGCTATCCAATCACATGAGAATGCACGAAAAGCAAACTCGTTTGAATGTCTGCTCTATTTGCAAGTTAAGTTTTGATTATTCTGGGAACTTATCTAGGCATATGCGAGAAAAACATCCACGGGTCAAAGTTATCAAATGTGGAAAATGTAACAAGGTTTGTGCGGACAAGCGTATCTTAGCTATACATGTCGCCATCAGGCATCCAGTGAAACGTAGCTTCGTGAAAGACCACCTTGGATTCCGACAAGGAAAAATGAAAAAACCGTTTCCCATGCTCACCTTCGTTAAATGCAACACTTGTAAGCTCGCGATGCCGAAAAACAAATTACCTGATCACATGCTGACGCATCACAAGACAATCACGAACAGCAAAAACAAGAGCATGACAGCCAGTGACACCAGTGGCAAATTTAGGTGTGAAATTTGTTTGGCAGTTTTCCGTACTTCAAAGCTGATGCACTGTCACAGGGCTTCCCACTTCAAAAAGCGTATTACTACACCACCTGGTGTGACCACAACGGAATCAACTGTGCCTTCAAGACAAAGTGACGACTCAGTGAAACTGGACAATAAAGAGTTAAGATGCGATGCTTGCGATGAAACATTTTCTTCCTTGGATAAACTTCGTTCTCACTCCTCTGTGCATTTAAGGAATTGGAATCTAAGTAAAGCTTCTAATGTGCAACAACAACCAAGTTTTCGCAACAAAGAGTCTACAAATCTCAATTGGTCTCCTACTACAATATTTTGTTGCCAAGTTTGCAAGAAAACTTTTCAGACAGAGACGTCTTTGCGATCACATAAGTCCCACCACAGCAGATCACATACATCGAGTGAAGCAAAAAGTAAACTTCTGTCGCAAAAGGAACAACAAAAGCTTCATGAACATCAGCAAAATTACGTAAATACAGAGTTGACAAAAACACAGCCCGCATCAAGATTTTGCTGTCATGTTTGCCAAAAATCTTTTAGGACAGAAAGGTCTTTGCGATCACACAAATCCCACCACAGTAGATTACATTCATCTAGTAGCTCACCACCTCAGCCTTTGTTGAAAAGCTCCCAAGAAAGCAACAAATGTCATCTGAAGAAAGATTCAAAAGATGCCTCTATTGGAAAATTCGGGTATAACAATTCAAGGACAAATGCTGATAATGGCCACTATGGACAAACCCTGGGAAAACCTTCTGGCAACTCTTCATATGAGAGCGCGAAGACTGCCAGCAAACGTGAACTGTTTGCTTGCGAGAAGTGTGGAAAGAAGTTCCTTTCCAAATTGAATCTAATTCGCCATAAAGCGCATCACGCAAGGTCGAATCCTCCCACCCAGTTCACAAAAACACATTCTAACTCCAAAATAACGGTGAATGGAAATTCTCAAAAGCTGTATGAATGCAGCACGTGCCTAGAGTCATTTCAAGAGAAACGTTCTCTGGTTTCTCACCAACGACGATCACACATAGGAATAAAGGCCAATTTCATCTGTCCATTCTGCGACAGAACATTTTCAACAAAGGCCAGCCTTTACCTCCACAAGCAAGACTTACACAATAGTAGTGACCCGTTCACATGTCGGCGATGTAACGGCCAATTCTCGAGTAAGTATTCTCGCAACAACCATGCATGTTGCGCAGAGGAGAGAGCGCATCCTGCAAGTCACAAAAAACGTCGACATGTAGAAGACTCATCGTCCCATCGGGAAGCTGTACGTAAGGTCAGACGAAGTGATACTGTGAGTTCTAAGAAAAGGAAGGTAGAGGGTACACTGGTAGAGGAAAGTAAAAAAGCAAAACGAGGCGGTGTCGGTAGTAGCGCTGACAAGCATTATCTGTGCAATGTGTGTCTTGAATTTTTCCCGACCAGAATCGGTTTGAGTAATCACAAGCGTTCACACTCTGGACATAGTGATCCTTTCGTATGTTTCACTTGTCATCGAGGATTTGCATCCAAACGAAATTTGCTGAGACACAGAGATTCCCAGCACAATGCAACCACTAGTACTCGTGTTTCGACTGATAGCAAACTCGTGTCTAAAAGGAACCAGGGCAGTTGTGGTGTCAATCTGACATGGAATCGTGGTACCTATTCTTTGGTCCAGAAAACCTCATCATCACCCAAGAATAACGTGTCCAAGTTTTCATGCTTAACTTGTAACAAGCAATTTGGGACTTACAATGGTTATTACAAACACAAACGCCGCCGTCATGCTAAAGAGAATCATGTTTCTTCTGGAAGAGCACACACCAGCATCACAATGAATGACCACCAAACGATAAGCAGTCGTTCTCTTTTTAAATGCCAGTATTGTGAGAAACAACTCCAAACAAGATCTACTTTACGCAGGCATGTCAGAGAAAAACACGGGAAGAGAGTAAATTTGCAGAGTGAACAGATGCGTTTACTAGATGTGAAAAGTACCAACACCCGTTGGAAATGTCAGCACTGTGAGAAAGGATTTAAGACGGAATTTGGTTTGAACAGGCATGTTGAGAAAAGGCATGACAAGAGAATATGGGTGGATCGCCACGACGATGGTAAAACATCGGGGAACAATAGCAGTTCTTGGAAATGCACGTACTGTAGTAAGGAATTTAACAGTATTCATGGTATAAGGAAGCATGTTTTAAGAAAACATCCGGGCAGAAAGAGAATTTATAGTCGGAAGTCTGATCAACCGGAAGTTACTGTCAAGTCGAGAATTGGTTTTGAGAACTCAGAAAAAGGAAAAGGCAAGCATGCAGTGAGGGCATTTGAATGCCAATATTGTCACAAAGGGTTTTTAACAATCAACAGACGTTACAAGCACATTTTGCTTGCACACAGGGGTGACTTGGTTTCCCTGCCGCTTGCTCTTAAAATAACCTCTGACAGCAAGTCTGAAAATCTCCAAAACACCATCCACCCAAAGTGCCTTGAAGGCCGAGATAACAGAGAAGCTGGGGTAAATGAAATAAATAATTCTAAGCTGCATGATGAAGAAACGAAGACCAAGTTGCTTCAACTTCCAATTAAAGCAAGAAGAAAGGGCGGTTCTTTGAAGTCGAATTTTTGTTGCCGGTACTGCAGAAAGCGGCTTTCTAGCAGATCTTCTTGCAGAAGACACGAGTTGAGACTTCACGAAAAACTAGTTGGATCTTCATTTGCTTTGCACAACGATCAAAATCGCAAAACTGAGAAAGAAAACGCATGTGACAAGACCGTCGTCTCAATGAAAGAAAAATCTGGTGTATTTGAAAACCGCAATGTTGAGCCACCTGCAAGGCCTTCTTTAAAAGGATGTGTTATCGGATCATTGTTTAGTCTTGGTTTGCCACCGGGAATCATGGCATTTCCTTGCCAGCATTGTCCAAGGAGATTTATCACCATAAATCGTCGTTACAAGCACACTTTGCTTGCTCACTCCGTAAAAGTAAACACGAGCTTCAGGGCTTTGGAGGGGGATGTACAGAGTGGTGGAGAAAAGTCAGACAGAAAGTCGGTTAAAGCCAAGTCTTGTCGTAGTGGCTACAGAGACGCTTCATTGTATCCATTCAAACAAACGTTGCCTGCATCCGAACTTGGTCAGGTCTTTCTAAAGAGATCCAAACCGCAGCAAGTGGAACAACATGATGAGTCTTCCCCCGGAAACGATTGTGAAGTAGCTTTGAGTATCAGCCCTTCTCATCTGATCACGACTAGTGTCAAAGATAAATCTGACGCGAAGTCAGTGAAAACCGTCCTACCATGCTTTGAGGGCAAGAACGACGTTGCAGTGCCTCCTGTCAAGGTAACGCCGCTTCCATCGAAATCACTTGGTCATTTTTCACGAAAAACATCTATACTCCATCAACAGGAGTCTCTCGATGGCCTTGTGAATAAGGTTAACCAACCCGTTTTCGATGACCCAAGTGAAGTCACCTTAAGTCTTAGTACTTCCCAAATGGACACGGAGACTGGTATACTACAAATCCCTAACGCCAAGGTTGTTGAAACAGTGGTTAGTGATGAAGAAAATAATGGCATCTCAGTTCCTTGTGCCAAAAGAGCATTTCCTGCGACAAAATCAACTGTCAAGCGATTACGAAAGGGATCCAGAATCCAGCTGTTAAATCCCCCAGATGGCCTGATTAATACAAATGGCAAGATTTCTGCCCTGTTCGCAGCTGGAAAACCTTTGAGAAAAGCAAAAGCATTCCCATGTGCATTCTGTGAAAAAAGCTTCTCTTGTAATGCTCTGCGATATAAACACTTCCTCTTTATTCACTCAAGATCTGGCGGTTTGGCAGAGAAGGAGTTGGTTACTTTGGAAAATACTTCAGTGAACAAATCTTCAAGGGCATCGTCGCATAAGGCCATTGGGATCGTTCCATTTAATTTCAATGAAACTGTAGGTTCGGGAGGAAATAATTCCGGCACCCGTCCTTCAAGATCAAGGAATGGTTTAGTCAGAGGAAAGCACGGTATTGGCAAAGCTGTATGTAGAATCTGTCACCCGAACACTTTTGGGACTGTTTTGCAAGGAAAAAATTCAAAGGACGTCCGAAGCAGGCCCTTTGAAAGTTGAGACAAAGCAATATTTTCCTTTTACATTTTGCATCTAGGCAAAATTTCGAAAGGCACAAGTTATGCAATCATAGCCATTGACCGAATGCAAAAATGGCCGCCAACAAATTTTTCTTTTGTCTTTGTGTTAATTAGCCTAACTAGCCTCGTTCACACGCGTAAAATTGAAAGAATTTGGGCTGTAAAACGAGGCTAGTTAGGCTACATAACACAAAGACAAAAGAATAATTTGTTGGCGGCCATTTTTGCATTCGGTCAATTCCAGTGCAAGGCTTGTGGGTTTTCCACCAAGAGGGAAGACTGCCTTAGTATTCACAAACGAAAGCGTTGTAACAAATGAATTGAAAGTTTTTCAAGAGCCACACAGCTGATTCCAGTTAGTGTAAATTTAGTGCGACGATCAAAAATTGCGAACTGTAAAACAAGAGTTTTAAGTGGAACTTCTTTCCATAAGCGTTAAACTTAACTTTTTGGAGCTTAATGGGAAGAGGCCCATTCCATCTTTACTAGCTACATGATAAATCGCCCTGTGAGTTTCAGTGTATCCATTTAATACTTCTTTTTGCTTGCTCCACCAAGTTCCCTTCAATGTATGAATTAAGTTTTAAAACCTCTTTGCAATTGACTGCATTTTAACACACGGAAGTTCCATCTTGCCCAGATAGTTCCTGCTTCTTTATATCTTTTAATTTTAAGTAAGGTTCAGAGTTATGCTTTTTAGTCTTGCTTTTAAATCGTAATGGAGACCATAATATGCGAAATGCATTGAACGTATTTTTGGCCATCTGTATTGGTGAGTAGAGACAGAGAGAGGGAGAGACCGTGCGGGATGTACAAAGAATTGACTTTGAAATACTTGGTCAAAATTTCAAGTTCGCACATGGTCTTTTGAAAAATGGCTTAAAGATTCGTGGTATTGATACCTCATCGTGTGAATTTTTTTCCCCTGGGTTGTTAGACATGCCTTATTTGTGTGCTAAAATGTTACTCTTTTTGGAAATTAAAATTGTAAAACTACCGTGA
>NC_090874.1:64443704-64468704 GCF_036669935.1 Montipora foliosa
GTGTATTTACCTGTCTTTTTGCAAAAAGGTTGCTCTTTTCGAGTGGCAGCCATTGCAGCCTTACTCTCAACGAAGATGCTCGAAATGAGATGGCGAGGGATTTACTAAATCTTGCATCATCCTTGCGCAGTGAAAACGATTTACCCGAAGATTTCCAGTGGATAGCAAACGGTAAGCAAGCTTCAGTCAAAGGTGAATCACCAAAGAGTCGGTTAGACATGGAATTGGGAAAGGCAGGATTAACATATCGCCAGCCTCCAACCCCAAAGATGGGAACTGTCTATTCCGTGCAATGAATGACCAGCTAATACGCCTCGGAAGGGTCTCGCAGAGTGCCACAAAAGTGCGATGTGACTTGGTAAATTACCTCCGTAGTAATCCAACAACCCTGGACGGGACTCATTTCAGAGAATTTATCAAACACGGAGCATGGGATACCTATGTGAGAAGGATGGCTATGGATGGTGAATGGGGTGACTGGATTGCTTTATGGGGACTAATTAATTATATATATATATATATATATATATATATATATATATATATATATAACATATTTGAAATCCCGGTGGCGGTAGTATCGAGCTTAGGAGAAACGGGATTGAATATTATCTACCCTGGAACTGGTTATGAAAATGAAGCCACTGGGGATATGGCCTTACTTAGCCATGAAGCAGTGCTGCATTACCATAGCCTGGAACCAATAGCTGCTCAGAATTTCCAGCTAACCATTGGTCAGGAATTAAAGCAAAAATACGGCGAAGGAAAAATAAAAGAGGAGATTTGTCCCAGATGTGGAAGAAAATTCGAGTGCTACACACAAGGTGTATTTAAGAGCGGTGGAGCATTGCAGGTCTACGCAAATGATAGCGTTTTCTGTAATAGTTGTTTAATGGACGAGTTTTAGTCAAGGACATGGGAAAAAATAAAACTGCAGTATTGCATGTTGAACCAAAGCTTATAGGCTAGAACATTGCGTTCTAGTTATTAATGTTACGATTGTTGCTAGCCGGGCCCGGGTGGCGTCCTTTTCGCCTCTTCAAAGAGACCAGTGGCCCGTTTCTCGAAAGTCCCTAAACTTTTCACATGTCACAATTCCCTCTTTATCTCAAGAAGGGAGAGGGTTTAAGTGTTTCACAATCCGCTTTTAGTTATCTCAAAAACAAATGCTAAAAGTCATCGAGACTTCTCGAGTAACGGCCCCCTGGTCACAATCGGTTTAGAATTGCGTCCAAGTTAGTTTTTGATGATTGTATCCGATAATTAAATGTGGCAAATTTAAACTATAATGAGGCAGAAACCTGTTGCTAGCCATGCATGATTTAAAGTGATTTTAATAAAAGACCTATCTTTTTAGACAAGTTTTTGATTTGAGACTGGAATATATAATATTTATAATATACCTATTATATGGTAAACTACTTAACTTGTTTGACGTAAGCAGCACGTCAATATCTAGATTTGTGGTTTGATACGTTAACGGACGGCAATTTAGCAATACCTCCTTGCCATTGAAGGTCGTTATGAACTCTTCGTCACTAATGCCGTTCACAGACGACGAAGATTGCCCTTTAGGTCGCCTTTATCGTAATTTCATATACTCTTCGAAGTAAGAGGCTGAAGGAAAAGTGAACATGCTACTTTATTCTCTGGGTTGCGACGGACCTCTGCATTATATCCTTGTCAAGTGCCTCGGTCAGGTCACGTAGTTCTTTCTCTGCCCCAACAAAATTCCTTCCGTTGTCCGAGATAATTTCCTTCGCGAAGGCCTCTGCGATTAATTAACCATACGATAAAAAGCCGTTAATAAGGGAGTTTGTATCTCATTCAAACGCGACTTCCAAGTGCACGGCTCTTGACAATAGGCAGTTAAACATGAAGGCATTAGTAGCAATGGCCTCTTCCATGGACCGTAAAAAATGGACCAGCAAGGTCTACAGCTCTTTTACTCTCTTGCTTAGTAGACGCGCCATCAATTGACCAGCAGGTTTGGCTTTACGCCTGCAGCGTTCATCGGTTTGCCAAGCCTGAATCTCCTCTCGCCCAGCGATTATCCAAAAACGTGAGGTTAAATTAGCTAAGGTTTGATTTCGGCAGCCTTTCTCGTGATAATGTGACAGGAGTTGTGACCCAGTGCTTCGCGGAAGAATTATTGGCAAACGTGTTTCGTGTGGAATATACTGGAGACCACCGTCGCTGCGATAAATCCCGTCGTCGCTTATTGGCCGGAGCTGGAAAAGTCCGCTCGAATGTAGAAGTTCTTTCCCTTTCATGATCAATCGACCCCTCAGAGCATCGTTGGGCTTTTGGTAAACAACAGTTGTACAGGAAAACATACACTCAGGTGTGAGTGTCCATTTTGAAAGTCGCACAAGATTTAGTCGCCATTCTAAGGAGTGCCCGTTTTTTACTATTTCTGCTTCCCTTAAACGTCTCCTAGTTCGAATTTCCTTTTGCGTGGATGATTGTTCTGGGACTTGAAATTTTGTGGTCATTCAGACTTGGAATTTTGGTCCATGCTACTAATCTCACAATTGGCCACTTGGAAAACTGCAATGCTTCTCGTTGCAAGATCAACAGGATTACATACCTCCACTGTTCAGAACTAGAAGCCGCTTGGATTTCACTGAGCAACTCTCTTCGCGACGAACGATTTCAATCTTCGGCCAGGGTTTCCAGTAACGTCCAGAGAACGTTTATGTTCTGAACAAAATCGTCATTCGCTTCTTGGAATATATTTCAGGTCTTTGAAATCTCTTCAGTCATCCTTAAGCCGGGAAGAGTCGGAAGAGCTCTAGTCATCTCCCAACATTCATGGCGGTAAGCCACGCGATCAGTCTTGTTTTTGCAGCAACGATGACGCTGGTAGACACTTCTGCAATTCAAAAAGGCATCTTGGGAAGCGTCCAAAACGGTTTGAAGAGAACTCCCGAACTCTCGGTCAGTACGGTTGGAGAACTGGACAGTCATTTTCCAGGATGTACTCCAGTCTCCTGGTCTTAAGCGCCTCTCCCGATAAATACTGTCGCAGCTGAAGAAGCTAACAGTCTGGTGAGACAGCTGCCTTAATCTATGCGGGCTATATACGCAGCCTTTCAATTTCACGGTTCTTGTTTCTCACAAATACTGGGATAGTGGTTCGCTTTATTTGTTTCCACATATCCTGCGCAATGTGTCCCGTTGTAAGAGCGTGCAAGAGTTAGATCCCAAGTCTGTTCTTGCATGCATGGAATAAACAACGGATGAGAGATTATATGTTATCTTGTCACCGAAAGTTAACACCGTAGCCAATCCAATCAGGAAGCTAGCTGATAACACACGCATTCCAAGACGCGAGAGAGACCAACGTTCGCATTCACCGAATTATTAAAAATGTCTTCAAGTGCCTAATGCATCTTGTTGGTAATGCGCAATACACCCTTGTCAAAAATGGCCACCATTTAGATATAGTTTTGTTTTTATTCAAATTAAACCTCGATGCCTCGTTCGAGGCAAAATATTATTTTGAATTTTAAGCTTAAAGAACGAGGCATCAAGGGCTAATTTGAATAAAAACAAAAGAATATTAAATGGAGGCCATTTTGGAAAAAGGTGTATAGAGTTTAAGCGAAGTTCATGACAACCGCCCTACCACGCTTGTTGGGCAAATAAGCATAAAAACAAGAAAATAGCTGATTTTGTTGACAAATGTTCTGTGACTCTTCTAGTTGCTTAAACAAACGATTGCATGAACACAATCAGCTGTCTCTAGAGATTTCGCGACCCGTTTGCGAGAAAGGGAAAACGTCACACTGAGAATTTACGTTTGGCGGCAATCAATGAAACTTGTTTCATTTTAGTTCACTTTTCTTCTGTTAGGTGCAGATATCAAGCAACGCTCTCAAAAGGAGCAACACAAGTTTGAACCAGAAGAGAATTTTCCATCAGTAGCGTGCTATTTCACGTTTTCCGTTTCGCGTGTACGCGATAGTAGAGAGATTTAGTATCACGTTCCGCGAAACGGCCGTTTCACGTTTCATGTAAAATGGAGTGAAGCTTGTAACTTAAGATTTGCGTGACACACGGCAACACGGAATGGACTCTGTTAATCTCAGTATTTATTTAACAAAACAATTTTTTCGGATTCTCTTAAACAGTGTTTGTCGAAAAAGACGCTGTCAAATTTTCGGAGTTTGGATGAAACTGTTTTGTGAGTCAACAGAGAGTTAACGTGATTTTATGAACAAGAATTGCGTTAAGGACTCGGTTATAAACGATTTATAACCACGAAACCTAATTTTTCCTTGTTTGACTTACAGGAGAATGGTTTCGGGGTTCTTCTTTTTTTCCTCAAACAACCTTTTATATAGAAGAAAAACGAAGAAAATTCCAAGAATACGGCAAACGAGAATGTCTTCTTTCACGTAGAAATGGCAACCGGCACACGCGAAAAATGGCAGGAAACTCACGCTCATGTGGTCACGTTTGCCTTTCGCGTTTCGCGTTAAACGTGATGCTAAATCTCTCTACTAATTCGCTGTAAAATCTCACAGAAATAACATTCCTCATTTTACAGGTTTACTAAACAGTTCAAATATACAACTCCTTTGACATGAACATTCCAAGCAATTAAGGAAGTTACGAATTAAAAATTCAAAAAGTGTAAGCTGTGCAAACTGGTGTTCACAATGAAAGCATTTTGCATTTACAAAAAAACGAAAAGCAAAATTTTCAACTTACATTAGTGATCATACTCGATTTACAGCCCCTCCAAAATCTCAAAATCTGAAATGGATCGAGTGCCCAAACCATTGGCAGTTTATATGCCTCATATTCAATAAAAGCAATTTCAGTTACATTTAAATACTGTGGGAACCGGAATTGAAGGCAAGAGGTGTAATATTCTCGCGTTCATTGCCGTTCTATCGCGCTTGATCGACAAAATCGATTTCAAAGGAGGCTAAGGTTGCTTGAGTAGAGGAAGATCATTTGAGGGATACTTTTTAGTTGTGTTTGTGTTGCGAAGTCCATGTGATCTTTTCCGATTACCTTTCGCGCGAAAATATAAGAGATATGCACGTTGTATGTCCGACATGACAGAAACGTGGCTAATTACCATATTTGAAAACAATGAAAACGACAATAGCGAATTTTAGACGTGGTCTGCCAAAGGCATCCAGCGTAAAAAGAAAACCATCATTTTGGGTAAAATCATGGATCGCAACACGAGAAGTGTCCGAAGAAGACGGGGTACTTCACAAATGATACTAAAAGATCTTGTGAGTTATCCCTTTCACTATAAGAACTTTCTGCGAATGGATCCAACGACATTTGAATCACTCTTGGCAGACGTCGAGCTACTGATATGAAAACCAGATACGAAGATAAGAACAGCCATCAACCAAGTAGAGCAACTCGCCGTAACATTGCACTGAAGAATCGCACACCAGCCTTTAGGACCAGGCAAGCAAAGGGACACTCTCGGCAATGATTCCTAACGCATGTGATGCTACAGACACCAGCCCTGGCCCGAGACATAGTATCTCTTGTTGCTGGCCGTTTGTCTATCGTTTTGAAATGTGGCAAGCCTTACACTCAAACGTGCTTCATTCCTTGATCAAAATTTATTTCTCCTCAACTTTGCATGCCTTTTTTGTGTTTTCGGTTGGACCTTGGTTTTTGTTTTCCGCCAAAGGCAAAGCAAATTTCCCTTGGGGGAGTCCCATAGTACCTATTTGTCAGCTTTGTAAAAGAAAATCCTGCTAAATCGCAGTGTAATTTCAACATGTTAAAACAACCGCGATATCGCAGCGACGCATATTTCTGAAATCGCAGTGAAATCATCGGTTGTTTACACAACGCGATATTGTATCGCCATGAGATCGCCGCAGAAATCGCAGCAGAGAAAACGCACCCAAAATCGCCCGTTTGAACGTTCCTTTACACACACCTGGCGTCAGTTGTTCAAACGAAACCATGCGTCAAAGCGCAGAAAATGCTTGAAGACACACTGCTGTGGACATGAGGCTTTTGAATGATGACATGAGACCGTGAGAATATTAAAACGATGAGTTGTTTTCATCGTTCTTAAAAGCGCTTCAGTGTGGATAGGTGAAAACAATATAAAAACACTGATGGGGATAAAAAATATTTTGCTTCGTTTTCGCCAAGATAAAACGCAAAAGTTTACAACGGTATTAGTGTGAATGGGGCTAAGATACGTTGTATTACAGCTTCAAAAATGTTTTGCTTTATTTTTTTAGCGCCATACCCACATTCTCTAGAAAAGAACTATATAGGCAATTAGCATCAATAGCATTGTGATCTTTCTTTTGAAACAAATTAGAAATAGGCCATTTTTAAAATATCAAATATTCAGATTGATAGTGGGGCAGTGAGGACAAAAACAATAGAAACACGTTGAAATGAATGTGAAAAATATTTACATATCACCACTTTCCTTTGTCTTTGTCCTCTAAACCTCTCTTTCAAGCTGAATTTTAATATATCGAAAAAGGCCTATTATCTACGTATTCCAATTACCCAGAAAAAAAAAAGGACTAAGGCGTTGAGCTGACCTATGACCGTAATTTTAAACAAATCAAAAAATTTCCCTGTCAAACAGTCACCATCAATCTGACCAATTTTGCATGTTTCTCTTTTTTTTCTAAGAATATAGTCGTTGGATTAAAATGTCAGTTGTCTCAGAACTTGTGAAACTGTTTCTTTACTTTGAATTGCCCACCAGCGATCAGGCTCTGATTTAGCACCGCTCTCAGTAATAGGTTTCCTTATGTCGTAGAAATCGTCCAAAACGACAAATGAAAACAGAGCCTGGCCACCGGTAATCACTTCGCCAAAGTTGCTTGGCAGTGTTCTGTCTTGATATAAAATAGCAACTTGGAAATGTTTTGGTTTCTTATCGACAACAAGCAGACTGCGTCTGAGGTGATCCCTCAGATCCATCGATAGGAGTAAGTGTATCTTCATCTGACAGCATCGCTCCCTGAAAAAGCAAGAAGTCAGGATCCCATGAGTAGGAGCCTCCATGTGCACTCTATCCTTGAGTCAACCTTTGCCCGTATCTTTCTATTTTTAGAACCAACCCTTCAGCAGGAGACTGACATTTACATTAATTTACATCAATTCGCACAATTTGCGTACATTGTTTTTGCTATTTTTGTCTTCGTTAGACAATGACTTTATTCTGATTGGCTATTTTAAACAGCGCGTGCAGTGCCGAACAACTCGTGGCGTTCTAAAAATAGAAAGATACGGGCAAAGGTTGACTCATAGGGCTTGTATGGGGGAGGCAAGCTCCTACTGATGGGCTCCTGAAGAAGTGAATGGTTAACCTTTCCTATGAGTTCTTCTTACTTTGTTACTCAATTAACAAACTTACTCTCCGAAACCATACTGTGTGGTTTTATGAATGAACCTATCACGTCGCATCGGTGCATATCGAGATTGCCATTTGGACTTTATCGATAGTGAGGCAGTACGGTCCAGTGCCGGGTTAGGGTGCTTGCCTTGAGATCCGGGGATCCTGGGTTCAAGACACGTTCTGACCACTGGTTGAATTTGTTCATGGTAGTCCCTGATTCAACTTTTCAGCCGCACTTGTACCATAAATAGCCAACTAGCTTGCCTCCGGCCAGTTGGGATTCTTAATAGCTGTTGTTGAATGTTCTGTGTTATCGTGATGATGTTTCATTGGCCCTGAAAAGCCCCTACGGGGAGTGGTCAATCAAGTATGTATGTTTCCCTGCGAAAAAAATTCAAGCCTACAACTCTAGTATAGATGAGGTTGCCTTGTATCCGTCAACGACATTAGTGCAACGTGTTGGACTCGTCAATTTTATGCTTGACGTCCAGTATGAAAACAGCAAATTGGGCAAACGCATTCAATGGTGACAAGAGTGAGTGTGGCTGTGCCCCAGGACAGTCACACATGGATTTATGTTTAGATACACTTTGCGCACGAAACGAGCAAAGGGCCGACAATTTTCACCAATCAGAAGAAGCCATGTCACGCGTGACTGCTTCTGCCATGTTTTTTTTCAGGGACATAAGAACAGATTTTCGCGGGAACGGGTATTCGTGACTGTGCTGGGGAGCCCACCCATTCCATAACAACACTCTTATCTAATTCACTCTTGATGGTGATAGAAATAAGGTAAAGTCTCTGTTACAAGCCTAGAAAGGCCCATCAGGCCGGCGCTTATCTCCGGTTTCTGTAGCATGAAGTGACTAGGAGTATTTCTACTGCTCCCTGGGTGGGATGCTAGTCAATCGCAGGGTTACCCCCGGCATTAGATTCGCCGGTACCCATTTATACACCTGGGTGGAGAGAGGCACCGTGAGAGTAAAATGTCTTGCCCAAGAACACAACAAAATGTCCCCGGCCAGGACCCGAACCCGGGCCACTCGATCCGGAGTCGAGCACTCTAAGCATGAGGCTGAGCATGTATTTAAATAGCGCATTTTCTACCTGATGTGCATATTCAGATTCCCTTTACATCTCTCATTTTTATTCGTAAGATAAGACATAAGCATGCATATAGGGATCTTTAGGAGCCGCTATCCGCCGGTCCATTAGCGACGTCAACCAGCCAACTTCCAACTACCATGTGTCCAGCCGCCCGCTCGCTCCTTTTCGATTTTTTTTCGGAGAGCGGACGGCTCTACACAGGCTAACTTCCAACTTATGAACGAATGAAGTCAGTCATATACGACAAAGTACAGACCGCAAAACGGGAACACCGTGGACTACTCTTTGGGAATTGAGTGTGGGTTTTTGTTTAACGTCCCTCAGTGTTAGGAAGGTTGAAAGGTTGTGAGGCTGGGACTACGGTTTGGAGTCCTTATCCAAGCACACTTGCAAGTCCAACCATTTACAGATGTCATAACGAAGGCACCACATTCTCCTCAGTTATTACAGACCCATGGTTCTTTTGTTCGGCCGGCCGGTTTGTCCTGACGTCTTAAACTTTGAGTCTGTACTCAGACGACTTTAATGTCTCGATGACAAGACCGACCAATTTTAGAAAACTCTAGCGCCCTGACTCCGTCAAGTAAACTGACCTTTCTTTCATGGGATTCTTTAATCTGTCTTGCAACGGCCATAAACGCCTGAAATTTCATGACAAATATGATCGTAGTAAATTACTTCAATCAAATTGAAAACTTCCACACTGGGTAATTTTTCATGAATGACCCATACGCTAATGTCAAAATTGTTTTCGTGAAGGAAAAGAAAAAAATACTTCAACGATTATAATGGTAAAAAAAGCAGCAGATATTTCAAATATTCCCAAGTAGAATATACTTAACTAGTCTACAGCTTCCCATCTCGATTAGCTCTAGCTGTTAAGTGCAGAATTAACAAATTTGTTTGGCCTGTTACTACTAAATGTACTATTAAATGTACTCTTACTTCTGTTACACCTTCTCCTGTTCGTGCACTTGTTTCAAAAAATTCTAATTCAGCATTTTCACTAATCTGTCAAAGAAAAAAGAGGGAAATAATATCTTGCATGACACCATAATGACAGACTTCAAAATTTCCTTTCCCACATACGGGGCTGTCGTAATGTTTTTATGAGTAGCAACTTATTCGGCCGAATGCAGGAAATGTTTGGAAGATACTCTTTGAATCAGATCCTTCAAGATCAGATCAAGGCCCTCTACAAAGACCTTTTTATATCCATACAAGAGAAGTCTGCCTGACTGACCATACAGGCTACTTGGTAACAAGTGCCATCAAGAAAGAGAATTGCAAGATTCATCGAGATAAGTACAGGCCATTTAAAGACATGTGCATGAGATGGAAGTGGTCAGACAAGGAAATCAAGCAGATCCGTGCAGGAGATACGTGCTAGGTTCGTCGAGACCACCACAGATAAGAACAGAAGAGTCCTTCAACAGCGAGCATATGCACAGTTACCCAACATCCATTAGGATCACCACAGGATTGTTGTGCGACAAATGCAGACTGCAAACCTGCAGATTTG
Source organism: Montipora foliosa (assembly GCF_036669935.1). Taxonomy (NCBI): domain Eukaryota; kingdom Metazoa; phylum Cnidaria; class Anthozoa; order Scleractinia; family Acroporidae; genus Montipora; species Montipora foliosa. The sequence goes on from NC_090874.1 coordinate 64,453,697, forward strand.
ACGACCGTGAATTTCATTCTCGTCCCCATAACCCCTTTTGGCTTCTCTTAGCCGGCGGGGCCCTTGCACAAAATAAGACAAGCGAAAAGACGTCGGGGACAAGAATGCCTGAATTTTTATCATATCAAATGGAATGTGTCACGTCGTCACCCAACTCTCTTTTTTCCCGCCAAATTAATCACGTGGTGAGTTGCTTCCCTCAACGGTATACGAATTTTGAGAAAAACCGTTTTCCCCATAGAAATCCTTATATTTCTACCCTTGCATAGTATTTAACTATTATCCTGCAAAATCGCGCGGAATATCGCCTGCCACTTAGCCGACGAGGCTGTAGACCGAGTTGGCTAGAAGCAGGTGATATTCCACAAGATTGAGCAGGCTACTTGTTTTATCATTCAACACATTGATGACACAGCGCAAATTTCTAAGTTCATTGGGAAAAAAAGCTGGAAAACTACCATTTTTCTCCGCGACACACAAAATTACGTTTATCGCAGGATATCTGTTGAGTACCCACGACAAATATTGAGCGCGCTATGACCATTGTTGGACATTGTCACAATGTGTTGAATAATAAAGCAATGACTGCAAAATTCTTGCGCACTCATTGGCTAATTTTTATTGCCACTAAGCGGACAGACACATAAATTTATAATTTATGCGATAATGACGCGATATTGCTCGCGTCAGATTGAAGTTTCTCGCATTTTTGTCCCGCGGTCTTCTCGTGTTTTGACTTAATTTTGACCCCTCTGCCTTTTTGTTATTGTGAAAAACAAATTGATGTCAGTTTTTCATGCGGCTGTCATGTTATTGATCTTGAATTTCGTCATAACATGTCAAAGTAGCTGTGGATCCACGAGGCGATTTGTTTTAAATTTTCAACCTCGGTTAATGCATTTCTCGTGCTCTGATTGGTTCACGTAATCTCGGTTCTTAGATCATATACCTTAGTTAAAGCTCATATGGTAAATGATTGTGCTAAGCGTTGCCAAGCTAAAAGCTTTTTTCGCCGGAAAGCGGAATTTCTCTCTGAATAAAGCAAAAAAAAAAAACCGTTTGGTGGAAAGTTTGGATCATTTCCGACGTTTAGGAGTACGCGAAAAGGTAAGAAATGTTTTTGTGATAAGCCTGCGTCAGTCTGACCACAAGGCATTACACAACATCGCATCTTCATCAAGATTTTTCGATTTCGCTCGGGTTTTCTCGCGTTTTTCGCTCGTATTTCGTACTTTCTAAACTTTTAGATTTTAAGAAATTTAATGAAACAATTATTCCACGGGCGAGCGTTGGATATGAGACTGGTTATAGCCAACTCGACGCTACGCGCCTCGTGTGCTATTTATGCGTCGATCAACTCGAACCTTCAACATCCCCCCCTCCTCCCCTCCGGGCATTTGAACTTTTGAATATCGAATTGTTCAAGTTCCCACCCCCTTGGGTCAAAATGGTGTTCAAATGCCCTACCCTATCGTCGGATTTGTCTGTCATACCATGGGCGTAGCCAGGATTTTTCAAAGGGGAGGTCACACTGTGTCAAACAGAGGGTACTCACATTTTTGCAACCTGAATATTGCAGTTTGTTTGCATAAAAAAAGGCTTACTAAGGGGGGGGTCACGGGGCACCCCGGGACCCTCCCCCCCCCCCCCCCTAGCTACGCCATTGCATACCCTACTAAAGAACAATCGTCGTCGGCTCCTGTCGTCTTAATAAAGCTTGTGTTTAAACATGCTAACACATATTTCGTTACCCTTTATATGATGATGCCGTTTTTTACCAGACTTGAGCTACTACAGAAACACAATTTTAACATTGAAACTATGAAAAGTGACTTGAAAATTGAATTAATTAAGTCGGACAATGTCAATAAGCAAGTCACCGAAACACGGCAAAGGTTGTTTAAAGAGGGAACTGTTTCCTTATTAACAACAGAGCCTAGAGCGTTTACGACTGCATGTGTTTTAAATCGTTCAGTGTCGGTTGATTTCCTCTAACAGAAACGTACAGCTTTCAGAGCTTTAACAATGAAACGGAGGGTGTGAAAACGTAGGATATTGTATTCACTCTATAGTATGAAAAAGACGAATTACGCAGCCAAAATTTCTTTGAAGACAATTTTTGAAGATCTCTTTTTAAGCCAATCGCTCACAAATGCTATATCTCTTCCTTTAAACTCTTCCATCTCGTCCAAACACGTGTTTTATAGCTTTTAATTCGGCACCTGAAAAAACAATCGTGACACTTCCGGTTCAATTTTCCCCACCCCACGCAGGCAAAGGTCAAATTCCCCATTCCCCGGGCACAGAAGATAGTGAAATGCCAGGCTTTGCCCGGAAGGGGGGGGGGGGGGATGTTGAAGTTTCGATTTGATTTACCATCTCACATCCAACGCACGCTCGTGGAATAATTGTTAAGCATTGAGCTTGGGTTACCTGTGAGATGTTCAAAGCACCTTGACTAACAGCACTCATGGGCAGAGAAGGGCATGTTTGCGTATCAGCTGAGACCTGTGCCACTTCAGGGGATACGGTGAAGGAGGTATTTCCTGAGGCCCTGACAGGGTAAATTCCGACAAGCAACATGGCCCAAAAAGTAGCGACAGCACATAAAATAAAATAATAATTCCGACAAAAGACATCCTTTCCCAGCAAAATTCCGATAGTGACGTCAAGGCCGAGAATGAGCCCATTAAACCCCGATACGAGTGATTTTAAAATTTAGACTAGTGTCACGGCATTAGTGAGTCCTGCATTTCCTCAGGACATGGTAAGTTTACGTTTCTCCATTTTACATTTGTTTACCTACTTAGCCAGAATAAAAACAACGTTGATACCAGGAGCCCATCAAGGGGAGCCTCTATCTCCCATACTTGGCCTTGGAGTCGACCCTTTCCCGAGTAGATCTATTATTAGAACGCCTCCCAGGGGAAGTTTCACACGCCCTTGTAATGTATTGATAACCTTTTAACCGGAAATAACTCTAGTTTTCATACCGGAAGTTTACAGAAATCGCGGGCTTACTTAGACCCATGGGAAATGTGAAACCATGCTCTTTTATGTGCCATGCGAGTGAAGTAAAGTTTACTGTTGTGTTTAGTTTAATCTGTGTGATTCGTTGGCCATCGATACGCAATCTTTACATTGGCGACGAGGATTCGATTCGTTTTGTGAGGTCGGGGATATTTTGGGCGTCATTTGCGTAGAGGATCTGAGTATTTTGTCAGGAGGATAATGACAAGCAGTGCACCTTCGACTTCGAGTACACCTTCGACAACACAAACACAGCCAGTTACCGCGTTTGTTCCTCTTCTTGATGTGGCCAGTCTTCCTCCCTTCAACCCGAAGGAAGACCCGAACACTCTCGCCGTTCGTTGGAAGTTGTGGAAGCGCTCATTTAATTTGTATTTGGTGGCTAAAGGGATAACGAAGGATGAACAGAAAACCGCGTTGCTGTTACATACCGGAGGATTGAACTTGCAGGAACTCTACTACACGTTAGTGCCCGGAACGGATATCGTATCTTTCGATGAGAGTATGGTGTTGCTGGATGGTTTTTCTTCGCCCCAGTTGAATGTTCCGTTCGAAAGGCATCAGTTTAGGCAAATGGAGCAAACTTCGGGTGAGTCGGTTGATCAGTTCGTTTGTCGGCTGCGACAGAAAGCGATCACCTGCGAGTTTGAAAAAGTTGATGAAGCGATAAGGGATCAGCTTATTGAGAGGTGCAGGGACTCCAGACTCCGCCGTAAGTTCCTGGAAAAATCAAACGCAACCCTGAAGGATTTGCAAGACCTAGCTCGTGTACATGAGGCAGTAAATATGCAGGTCAAGGCCATGGATCAGTTAAGCTTGTCAGGCCAGGTGAATGCTGTCTCGTTCGGCAGACCTCAAAATACGGGGAAAGGTAAAGAGACCGCTCAAGGCAGAGGTAGAGGAAATAAGTCTGGTAAACATTCTGGTGGTTGTCATGGTGCAAAGGTGATGAGATGTTTCCGTTGTAATTACAGTGACCACATCGCACGTGATCGGAATTGTCCAGCTCGCAACCAAAAGTGTAATTCGTGTGGGGAGGTTGGGCATTTTGCTATTTGTTGCAAAACGAAGGAACGCAAAGCTCCTTCTCAAGATTCTGAAAAAAGGAAAGCCTCCAGGGGCAGAGCATATCAAGTGTCAGAAAATTCAGCTACTGGTGCCCAAAATTACTATGCGTTTGCAGTGGGAGCTGGTGAGTTTGTAGGTGGTAGCGAAGTTGATTTGAAGGTTGGAGGAGTTGTGTTACGTGCAGTACTTATTGATTCTGGCGCTTCGTGCAATGTGATTGATCAGACGACCTGGGAAGCGATGAAGAAAGAAAATGTACAGTGTGATTCCAAGAAATCAAGCAAAAAGTTGTTTGCCTATGGTCAAAAGGAGCCTATTGAAGTGATTGGAACATTTGTGTCTGAAATTGTGTGCGGGGCCAATGGCAAGTCGTGTGTTGATGAATTCACAGTTGTTAAGGGTCCAGGCCGATCTCTACTGGGAAAGAACACAGCGGAGAAATTGGAAGTGTTGAGGGTTGGTCCCATGAAAGAAGAAATATGTTCGTTAATGACAGAGGGCAATGGTGCTGATATTCGTGAGAAGTACGCAGAAGTTTTCACAGGAGTTTGGAAGCTGAGGGATTTCCAGCTGAAGCTTCATGTAAGAGATGATGTCACACCTGTCGCACAACCGGTACGGAGGCTACCATTTGGACTGAGAAGCAAGGTTGACGAGAAGTTGGACGAGTTGTTAGCCAAGGACATCATCGAAGAGGTGTCACACAAACCTACTGAATGGGTGTCGCCATTGGTTGTGGTCCCAAAGGCAGACGGTGATATCCGGATTTGTGTGGACATGCGCAGGGCGAATATGGCAATAGAGAGGGAGAGACACCCCATCCCCACGCTTGAGGAAGTGTTATATGATCTTAACGGTTCAACTGTGTTCTCAAAACTTGATCTGAAATGGGGTTTTCATCAAGTGGAACTGGATGAAAAATCGCGCGATATTACAACATTTGTTACACACCGTGGCTTGTACCGATACAAACGTTTGATGTTTGGAATAACATCAGCGCCCGAAAAGTACCAGAAAATAGTTGCTGATGTTTTGCAGGGGTGTAAGGGTGTGGCTAACTTGGCAGATGATCTCATTGTACATGGTTGTGGTATTGAAGAGCACGACAGGAATTTGCATACTGTTTTAAAGCGGTTGGGAGAAAAAGGATTAACTCTGAATGGAACGAAATGTCAGTTTCGCCTTCCCAAGCTAACCTTTTACGGTCATGATCTGAGCAGCCAAGGTGTTACGCCCAGTGAAGAGAAAGTAGCTGCCATTATGAATGCAAGTCCTCCGAAAGATGCTGCAGAGGTCAGATCATTCGTTCAGCTGGTGCAGTATTCTGCAAAATTTCTCCCCAACTTCGCGCAAGAAGCAGAGCCGCTTAGGAGTCTCCTGAGGAAGAATGAGCCTTTCGTTTGGGGTGAAGCACAGGAAAGGTCGTTTCAGAAGCTAAAAGAGCTTGCTGCAGGGGCCAGCACACTTGCATACTTCAGAGGGGACTGCAATACACGAATCATTGCCGATGCAGGTCCACACGGTTTGGGTGCGGTGTTGACTCAACTTCAAGATGGGGAGTGGCGAGCAATCTCGTATGCATCCAGGAACCTCACTGAAGTAGAGCGAAGGTACAGCCAGACGGAAAAAGAGGCATTAGCCCTGGTATGGGCCTGTGAAAGGTTTAACATTTATGTATACGGACGCCAGTTTGAACTAGAAACCGACCACAAACCGCTTGAGTGCATTTTTGGCAGGCTCTCTAAACCATCGGCGCGTATAGAACGATGGGTTCTAAGGTTACAGGGTTACGATTACAAGGTCGTTTACCGTCCCGGAAAAGCAAACATTGCCGACGCACTTTCGAGGCTTAATCAAGTCAACCCCAAAGACACAAGCGGAGAGGAGATTGACTTTGTTATGGCAGTCGCTCAGGGAAGCCTACCAGTGGCACTCTCGGCTAAACAAGTGGAAGAAGTGTCTGAGAGCGATCCAGAGATGGTTAGCCTGAGACAGTACATTTTAAGTGGGGACTGGTCTCAATGTAGGATGTCTGCGTATTTGTGTGTCAGGAACGAGCTATGCGTGTTAGGAAAACTTGTCTTACGTGGCACTCGAATTGTCATACCGGAGGCTCTAAGGGGAGAGGTCCTACGTCTTGCTCATGAGGGTCACCAGGGCATCGTAAAGATGAAGGCACGCCTCAGAACAAAGGTCTGGTGGCCAAAAATGGACTTAGACGCCGAACGAGTCTGCAAGTCTTGTCATGGATGTCAGGTTGTAGGGGAGTTACAGCCTCCAGAGCCAATGAAAAGAGTGGAACCACCTACCGGTCCTTGGCAGGATATAGCCATAGACTTGATGGGTCCTCTTCCGACGGGAGAAAGTTTGTTGGTAGTCGTGGACTATTTCAGCAGATTCTATGAGGTGGAAATCATGAGGTCGACCACGTCCAAGAAAGTGGTAGATGTACTGGCACAGATATTTTCAAGATATGGATATCCTTTTACTCTCAAGTCCGACAATGGTCCTCAGTTTTGCTGCGAGGAGTTTAAGACGTTCCTCTCAGACCACGGAATAGAACACCGGACATCTCCTCCGCTGTGGCCGCAGGCCAATGGGCACGTCGAGAGACAGAATAGAACGCTTCTAAAGGCTTTGAAAGTGGCTCACGTTGAAGGAAAAGAGTGGCGGGGAGAACTTAATAAGTTTCTGCTCGCGTACAGGAGCACACCACAAGTAAGCACAGGAGTTACTCCTGCTTTCCTCATGTTCGGTAGAGAATTGAAAACTAAATTTCCAGAGCTGAAGAGAGCTAATAACCTGTTGAATGAGGGTGTAAGAGACAATGACTGGAATCACAAGTTGATCCACAAGGCATATGCTGATAACAGACGAGGTGCTGTAGAAAATCCTGTGATGCCTGGAGACCAAGTTTTACTAAAGAACACGAAAACGTCTGGTAAGCTTGAAGCAAATTTTGAGAGTGAACCATACACAGTGCAAACTAAGGAAGGCCGTGAGGTGACTGTTCGGTCGAAAAAGGGCGTGGAATACAGGCGGAACAGTTCTTTTGTTAAACGTTACAACCCACCAGAGGATACACAGGAGTTAACAGAAAATGTAAGTGAAAAGGCTGTTAGCTCAGCAGTTGGAGAGGCTGTAAGCCCAGCGGTTGCCCCAAGTACCTTGGAAGAAAGTACAGTAACATCACGACCCAGCCGGACAATCAGAATGCCGGAGAAATACAAGGATTATGTACTCTATCAAGTAGACTCTGTTGACGCATTGAACCTGTGTTGAACTTTGGTAGACTTCGTTTAGGTTTAAGGATTAGTAGAACTGGACAGTATCCTTCTAGTTGCGCAGTCCATGTGGAGCGGTTTTTCGTACTATGTATTTTGTTGACATTTTCCTTTCACTATATTCTGTTTCCAAAGAAAGGAAGGGATGTAATGTATTGATAACCTTTTAACCGGAAATAACTCTAGTTTTCATACCGGAAGTTTACAGAAATCGCGGGCTTACTTAGACCCATGGGAAATGTGAAACCATGCTCTTTTATGTGCCATGCGAGTGAAGTAAAGTTTACTGTTGTGTTTAGTTTAATCTGTGTGATTCGTTGGCCATCGATACGCAATCTTTACAGCCCTCAGCGCGATCAGTTCGAAGAGCCAATGAAAACAGAGCTATGACAGTCATTGTTTTACCCACACGCTTTTCGCGGTTTACTCGACAGAAATATGATACTTTTCGCGGGAAAAAGCCGTTCTTTAAATAATTCTACTCGGGAAAGGGTTGACTCAAGGAATTAGTGTAGATAGAGGCTCCCCTTGATGGGCTCCTGGTTGATACTAACTGATTTTCCCCTGATTGTGCCTATAATCCTTTCGTCTTCACAATCCAACTTGTTCCCGACCAGAATTTTACAAACAGCAGGTGAAGCATTCTATATTGACAAAACTGACATTTAGTTGTTGCCCAGAACAGTTTAAGCTTAATTTCGTTATTGCCCTTGACTAAATGTACAAAATCGAGATCAATTTCCCATTTGTAGTACGATCATTATCAGAAATTCTCATTACAGTAATTAAATGTCACAAAATGTCACGGGAGAGGACAAAACGTGGAGCCCTCTACTCCCCTACTCCATGGAGTACCTAAATGGAGTACCCCTAAAAATCATTTCTTGGTCAAATTAGATACTTTATCAACATGGTGAGGCATTAAGATGCACATACCTTTACTTATTTCCAGCCTTCCAGCTCTCAGCTCCGATTGTTACAGGTCAATGCAGTTCACGAATTGGCCGCCATCTTGAAATTTCGTACATGTAGGTACCTTATAATATTTTTTTATGTATCCCTTATTGTAGTGTATTTAATTTTTTGAAATTACACGTTGGCTCGAAGATATGAACTTTATGTTCGAATGGCAAGAACAATATCTCACGAGTGAGCGAAGCCAACGAGTGAGATATTGTTCTTGCCACGAGAACATAAAATTCATATCTTAAGGCCAACGTGTAATGTTCTTTTTATTATATGGAGGCTAAATATCGAATATTTCCGATTTTATTGTGTTTCAAAGTAGTCAAGTTTTACAAATACGGCTGGGCTTTTTAGCAAACAGAAAATATTCTTCTTTGTGTTCTCGTTTTCAAGTTTTTCTGTGAACTGTTTAACTTCTTCGTCGCTGATGGACGCTAACCTGCTCGCCATGCTTTTATTCTAAACAACAAACGCGACGCGAGAAACCAATTCAATAAAAGCAAAAGGCGGGAATTGTGACGTCATTGAACGATACGACACTCACAACCAGGTGATCTGGTGATGCAATTCGGAGGACTGGGGGAAAAAATTTTAACGCCGTATCCCACAACCGCGCGCGGCCTTATTTTCAAATTCAGCATGGCAGAGGCGAGGCTAGATCTTGTCGGGTCCACTTGAATGTTCATTCAGTAGCAGGAAACGTGGTAGACACATAATGATCTGTTGAGTTTTGGCGATGGCACTACTGCAAAGAGTTTGGAAACAATACCTAAGGCCGCGCGTGGTTGTGGGATATGGTGTTAAAATTTTTCTCCCTAGTCCTTTGAATTACGTCACCAGATCACCTGGAAAGGTGACATACGGAAAATATGCCATTCAGGTCCCGGATGAACTGGCGTATGGAATCTATGAGTGGTTTAGTTCCCAGTAAAACACTCTCCTCCATATAATAAAGACAAATATTTACCTCTGTATACCCACATAGACCCATGTATGTATGCCCATAATATACCCATATATGCCCATGTAGTGTACCTTGTACAAATAAAGTTTTCCATTCCATTCCATAAGGGTATATGTGGGTGGAGGGTGTAAACTGCAGGTTGCAGGTTGCAAATTAGAGTTGCAGGTCACTGTTTCAGCAAAGCTGAAACAACCCAAAAACTTTACTAATGCTAACATGAGGCCTAAAAACAATGTTAGCCTAAGGTTAGCATTTTTGTTAAGGTTTGGGTTGTTTCAGTTATAGTAAAACAATGACCTGCAACCTGCACTTTACATGCACCCTCCGTATATATGGGTACACACGGGCCTGAATGGGTAGGGGTATCCAATTTTTGTATGAATATTTGTCTAAAAATACACTATAATAATGGATACATGAAATACCTACGAAACTTCAAGAAGGCGGCCAATTGGTGAACTGCATCGAACTGTAACAATCAGAGAGCCGGAAATAAATAAAGGTATGTACATCTAAATACCTCGCCATGTTGATAAAGTATTTAATTTGACCAATGAATGATTTTTGGGGGTACTCCATTTAGGTACTCCATAGGGTACTCCATGGAGTAGGGCTCTGCGTTTTGTCCTCTCCCAAATGTCCCTTTCTCTTTCTGCGACTTCAACATCAATTTTGTCTAAGGACACAGAGTCAATTAAAGTGGTACTACGACCAAAAAAACAATTCATTTTTTTCTTTGGATTTCAAAACTATGTTAAGTAAACACTAACTGACCCAAGTTTTAAGTTCTGATTTTAAAAATACACCTGTTTATTTTAACTGGAATTTTCTTATTTATTGGACTGCCATTACTAACTTTAAAATCTTGAGAGAGCTGGGTCGAGGAGAAAATGACATCAAAGACTCACTAGTTTAAAAATGCAATGCGTGTGAATTAATGTGCAGCACGGGAGTTTCGGGCTTTCAGACTTTTAAGCATGTGTTTTGCATATGTAATAAATTGCGTTTACACGCTGAAATTTTAAGCTAGTGAGTAAATGACGTCATTTTCTCTAGATCCAACCCTCTGAGGTCCAATCGGGCAGTTTTGAACGTGAGTAATGGCCGACCGTGAAATCTAAAACTTACACTCGAAATAAACAGCCTTTGGATAAAACTCAAAGCTCAAAATTTTGCCAGTTAGGTGTTAAGCAAACACGCTTTCAAAATCTGAAGAAAAAAAGGAAATGATTTTTTGATCATAGTACCACTTTAATGTCACAAAAAGTCTATTTTTAGCTCCTAAACTATGTTTCTCAAGTAAAGATAAACAGCTACATTTACCAAAAATAGTGCTGACCAACTGAACTTACCTTACGTTGGAAATATAGGTAGCAAGTTCTTAGACTTAACAGAAGACTTTTTATTGCACCCAAAGATTTCGTATGCATATAATAACTCGCATTTCTGGACTTACATGTTGACAGCTAGTGAAAATGTGGGAGCTCAAATTTATTTTTAAAAAAGCCTCACTATTGACAATGTCTACATGTGCAGGGAACATAAACATTTAGTCTCCTCATTTGTAATAAATGAAGTCTTTTTTGTTTGAGGGTTGTCCAATACACCTTATTCCAAAATAGCCGCCATTTAAATATTCTTTTGTTTTTATTCAAATAAGCCCTTGATGCCTCGTTCTTAAGCTTAAAATTTAAAAGGATGTTTTATATTGAATGAAGCAACAAGGGCCAATTTGTATCCGCATAAATCAGCGGCCATTTTAGAATAAGGTTATAATTAGCGACATACCGGTATTAATAAGATTCACATAATACTTATTGGAACCCTGACTGAAATTACCAGTAAGTACTGCATGAAGTTCTAGATGTTTAGTTAAAGAAGACAACGTGTGACACATTAGCCGTTTTTATACTAGAGACACTATCTATCTGGAACAAACTTGAGAAAGCATTTTTTCTGTTAATTTTTCTCTTAAATTCGTCTAGGTTAAAGACAGGCACAAGATGCATAATAGAGACCTTAAGCAAGGATGACGACGATGGCTACGATAAAGTAGTCTAAAAATATTATTTCCCGTTACTGTATTGATTTTGCGATTGCTCCAAGTTGCTTGGCAAGGAGAATATGAATGCACAATCCAAGAATAAAATTGATGAGAACGGTGTGAATATTTTGAAAGAAAATTGAAAATTCATCTTCATGTGCTCTCGTCCTCCACATGACCTCAAATTTGTCGTTGTCCAGACAAGAACGGCAAAGAAATGTATCAAAATGTAAAACGCATATGCAGAGCATGAAAGGCTATTGTTTTTGTCCACTAAATATGCAAATTTGCAGCGTTCTGGTAGCCGTTGTCGTCATCCTTGCTTAAGGTCCCTAATGCATCTGGACGAACTATCCAGTACTTTTGTTCCTCTATGAAGACGCTCTAGGCAAGGAAGAGCAGGAGAGAAGGGAAAGCACATGGTTGAGTTGTTGTGTGTTTGTCTCCGCACTAGTTTTGCAACTAGTGTAACTCCTTTCGCATTTTGAGTACAGGAATGAACAAGAAAACCTCAAAAACAGCAAAAGTTCTTCTGACTGTGTATTCTCTTTTTATTATCACTCCAACTGCTCGGGCTTATGGGGGATTTATACTCATCTTCAGTCTATCAAACTGAAGCATTCCTAATTTATGGATTAAGACATGATAAAGAACATAATACTTAAGTCCCTGCAAAGTACTCTTTCTGGTTCACATCATCCTGCATTACCGGTATCGAGGAATCTGGTTTCAGAGATCAATTAAGTAAATGCAAAAAAAGAAAAAAAAACTTACATCTTGGATATTTTGCAACCATTGAGATATATGTTTGAAGGAGTCCTCAGTTGTGATATCATACACTAAAATTATACCCTGAAAATGTTTAAAAATAATGAGACATCAGACTGGATAACCATCCACTGAATGGATTTCAAACACAAACAACAAAGATCCTAAGACAGGAGAACAAGTATGGCTAGAAGCTTACATTTTTCGTTCTGAGCATTCCCTGGTACTTGAAAAACATGCTTTCCAACTTTGCAAACACAAAATCCCAATCGAAATTTTGAGGGTTTTGTGGGAAGTGTTAAACAGTCAATGTGTTTTCATTGGCTGCACAGTCTTTAAATAATTAATAATGATGATGATAATAACAGGCTAATAACACTGGTCACTTTTGTAAATGGCGACCACCTTAAAGTTTACATTCTTTTGTATTTATGTTAATTATACCTACTGTTACATTTTTTTTTTAACAAAAATTACTTTGAAATTTGCTCATCGTAGCGAGGCTAGAAAGGCTATTTGCATGAAATGAGAAGTTTTTTATTATTTTGGTTGCCATTATAAAAGAAGTATATAGCTGGTTGATTGTAAAAAACTCAAATGATAATGATAATATTTCCAAATGGTCTGGATAGCACAGGTGTTAATAATAATGAATAGTTTTTTGCTGAGCACATGTACAATTAAGTTTCTCTGCTGAATACCAGGACTATCAAGACTTATGAAACCAAAGCAGATCAAATCAGAAGTTGTTTTTGAGAAGTAGGGAAAAACCTCTCAAAGCAGAGCAAAGAACAAACAAAGTCAACCCACTCGTGATAACAGGGAGCTTTAGCAATGACGACAGGAACGGCAATGAGAATGTCATCTCAAAACATAAATTTGTGTTATTATAATCACTTTGCGACTATTCCAAGCTTTTGAACATGACAATGGTGTGGCAGTCCCTCAAGAATGTAACCGATGTGAGTCACACTTAATTTAGGGAGAAAGTGAAATTTATCTCCAAGTGCTGATGTCCTCCATAAAATCTCAGATTTGGTTATTTCACATAATTTGTTCTTTTGCTGATGACGGCCAAGAAATGGACAAAAATGAAAAATGCAGGTGCTGCTTGCAGGGCGTGCAAATTACGCTGTTGTTTTTGCACACTAAATATGCACATTTGTGACGTTCTTGTTGCTGTCATCTTAGTCGTTGCTATTGAGTCTAGTAGGAAACAAACCCCAGCCACAACTAGTGGAAAGTAAGTGCTGTCACGACAACAATGATTCTGCTACTCTAATCTCATGAATTATTTATAAGATTGAAAAAAAATTTAATCCCAAGTTCAAAATTCAAAGCAATGACCCTGCTACTCTAATCTCGTTATTTACTTATAATCCCAAATTCAAAGTCTTCTTTTTACAACTTTAACTGTTTTGCCATTTTCTGAAACATATGACAATGATGTGCAACAATGGAAAACAAATCATTATTTACACTGATAGCTAAGATATTGCAACCTCAACATATTATCACAAAATAATTAAGGATCAAATGAAATCAAAAATATATTTTTTTGCAGAGTCGTACCATTGCTCCCCTGAAGTATGCACTGGTAAGGGTTCTGAACCTTTCTTGTCCTGCAGTATCCCTAAAATAAAATAAAAAATGTAAATATTTTATGGCAAACGTCTAATACCAATTATTTATCAACTGTTCTAGCTAACAAATATTTTACCCAAATACTTTAATTAACTGTTTCACAAAACTACAACATTCAAGCTTGCTAGGGAATAATGACTTATACGAAATATGGCTCTCTTTTCAACCCCCCCCCCCCCCCCAAATAAGTTTGTTAGTTAGAATTAAATAATATATTAAGTTAGTTACTTTCTTTAAAATTTGAGTCAATAAAACGACAATTACTTGCATTGGGTACTTAGAGCATTAATTACATAAATCATTAACTATTTTAGGCAAAATCTGCATAATACAAAACCATTTGAATTCAATCAAATCTAAAAATGTAAGTTTGGTATTCTCTCTTATTTGGCGCACGGAAACTTGAAGAGCAACGTTCATTATACGAGTAATATCAGTAAATATTGTAACATTGCGTGAATTTCCGACGCTAAAATTTGTCAAAAAAGTCATTAAAGATTGATAGGGTACCACACAGCCAGAGCCAACAATAATTAGTTAATAGTCAAAACCTTATCTAGGATGTATATAAGCTTTTCTATAGTCAACATATGCCTGTCTTAATGAACTAAATTGCTTCAGTTTCAAAAAAATAAAAAAAATAAATAAAACGAGGCCTTTGTATTTACCAGATTTGAAGCCGCACTTTCTTGCCATCTACGTCAACAGTTCTGCTCCTGCAGTCAATACCTTTCGGAAAGGAAAAGGAAAGGAAAGGAACTTTTTAAGTGGCTAGTCGTTCTAACGCTGGAGCACTAATTGGGGACACTGTAAAATGAAATTATCAATTAACGCAAATCAAGTCAAAAGGAAAATATAATAAAGGAATAATCGATTGTTTGCGACGCAAGCTACAAAAGAACTGAATTATCGAACAGACGACACGCGACGGCGTTTGTGCTGATTGCCTCTAATTGTTTGAGACACTATACTCATGATTCATCCTGAAGAAATCAGTGGTCATCTTTTACTGTCAAATCGGATGCCAAGTCAACAAATTCTCGTCTAATAGCTCCAACCGTGATATCATTGCGTTTGATCGGAGCTTAATCTCGTCCAGAAACATGCAATGCGCATAATTTCAAAATCATTACATGATACAAACAGATCAGCAGCAATTTCAATCGGTATCACCCACGGATGTGAAGACACTTGTTTTCCACTTGAATATTTATGCGGAATATCGATATTTCTCGGGTTT
>NC_090874.1:64473704-64476204 GCF_036669935.1 Montipora foliosa
GTACTCAGCAGAATCATCGCGTTTGTGAAAAAAAGTTCACGCCAACAATTGTTGCAATTGTTGTAAGGAAGGGTTACGTTTTTGCAAACGTTGGCCGTGTAGCACTTGTACTTCAACAGAAATAACTATTAGAGAGTAATGTGAAGTGCTATTTTCTACCCACACATGGCTTACATGGGCAGAAAATAGCACTTCACATTACCCTCCAAGAGAGTGTTTTCACGTGATGTCACGGCGGCCATGTTGGTGTTCCTAAACAATGGAACGGCGGTCATGTTGGTGTACCCAACTAATCCTCCTGGAATTGAGCTCCATTATCGTGCAAACGTGTTTCGGTGGAAAAACAAGGTTACTGATCACGTGAGTGAAAACACTCCGAAGATTATTTCGAAGTTTGTAAGAACCGGAAATAGAGCCCAAGCATGTACGATTCTGCTTCCGGCTTGGTTACCTATTATTGTACAATGCGCAGTCGTAGTTTGAGGCCACGCCTGCCCAGTTCAACAGTTGAGAAAGTCGAGCAGACAGAAAGAGCAGAAGCCAGTTAGTGTTCTGGCATGGCCAAAACATATGATTTTCTGTTCAAACTGCTGCTTATAGGAGACTCAGGAGTGGGCAAAACGTGCGTGTTGTTCCGATTCTCTGAAGATGCTTTTAATTCGACCTTCATCTCCACAATAGGTCGGTGTATTTCGCAAGCTTTGCAAGAGTTTGTGCTTTGCTTTTTGTCATCATTGCTGTGGAATTTGGGCGGCTTCGGCTACATTTCACTCCTGTTGAAGAATTCTTTTGTGGGTTTTAGGGATTGATTTTAAAATAAGGACGATAGAGTTGGATGGAAAGAAGATAAAGCTTCAAATATGGTGAGTACGTACGTTAAAATGCACAGTTGATCTCGGTGCTTATTCCGGGCAATGATTGACTGAGCAGCTGCGTATACCAAGCGAAGCTATTGCTCTTTTTTATTACATACAGACTTACAACAAGACAAAGCGGAGCTAATTGATTAGACATATTATCATAGATTCCGTTGCTTAATAATTATGAAGAACTTTGTGTTTTGTGATAGTTTAAGCTGTAACAAAGTTGACCTTACTTATCCAGAAAATATCAGATGACGAAAAAGCTATTTGTTTTACTTTCAAGATTAAATGCACCCAACCAAGCTCAAAGGTTAACGCATTGACTTTTGGTTTATTCCTTGCGGAATGTTTCCTTGAAATGGCCTTCAATCTCCTTACCAGCTGATTTTGAATTGTTTACCCCATTGCTGTGTCAAAAGCAATTATAAAGTCATTGTCCGTGAGTACAAGCTATGCAAAAAGTAAAATTAACCGGTAATACCCTGAGCTCAGTGATCTTGTTCGACATGTGATATTCTCTTGACCCTACAGTTGTTAGTTAATGATACTTGTGATAGTCAATTCAAGTAGGTGACATGGAGAAAATGGTTGTTTGGACAAGCATTAATGTGAGGTTTTCTCTTATAAGACAGCTTTTGTTTTTGTCAGTATCACTGGGAAATATTAATTTCAATTGAAGTGAACAAGTTCATGGTTGTAGCTTTGCAGGTGTAAACAACTTCATACTGCATTTTTGTCATTTTTCTATACAAATGGTAACCGGTCGTTTCGCCTACTGGTCGTTTCGCCTACTGTCTGTTCGCCTACATATAATGTCGGTTCGCCTACATCCAATGTGTCAGTTCGCCTACGATTCATATGTAAAAACTTTGTATAAAAGTCCTTGTCGAACCTCACAGAAAAAACTATGAGTCCTTGAGTGGCCTATACTAAAGAATGTGAGACTTTTCATTAACATACTACTCAGCTGCTGCTCCCATCTGAATGGACCTGCTCGTTGCCAGTAAAACCTAAACTTCCCCACATACATTGAGTTTATTAGAATTAATCACCAATGATCTGTTTTAAGGGGCGGGAGTCACGCAGACAACCCAAATGTCCCCGCATGTAATAAGTAAAACTGTAATGATTATTAGGGTGCGTTCGATTGACCCTCTTCCGGAATAGGAATAACCGGAATAACATCTTCGATCTGTTCGATTGACCCGTATTCCAATTCCGGAATAAGGGGATTATATTCCAAACATTCTGCTCCCACGGGCAGAATGTTTGGAATAATCCAGAATAATGACGTCACACTCGAGGCTGTTTTCGTGCAGCGAAAACAATGGCGGACGCGAAGGACGAAAGTTTCAGCACTTTTGAGGAGGATGTCGAAGCCCTGAAGAAAAAAGGATACTGTTGGACCAGAGATGAGACACTTCTTTTGATATCCTTGTATCAACAAAACCAAGAATTGTTCAAAAACGTCAATTACAAGAAAAAACAAGTTTGGGAATTAATTGCTTCCCGAATGAAGAGTTCATATGGTTGTAATGCCAGAGCCGACCAATGCGAAGGGAAATGGAAAGCCTTAACTCTATCATTTCGAAAATGCGAAGACCACAACAACCAGACAGGTAGCAACAGGAAAGAAT
>NC_090874.1:64481204-64483704 GCF_036669935.1 Montipora foliosa
TTTATTTGAAAAAAGACAGGTTTGAATTTCACATTTCCTGTCCATTCATTTAAGTGTTTGTTGAGGTAATGAACAGTCAGGGATGTAGATAATAGCCGGGGGCCAGGAAAATTACCTGACTGTGAGCATGATTTTTCTGGCTGTAAAAGTGAATAAAAAAGGACTCACTCTATCCTAAATATTTCCAGAGGAGTTTCAGCAATTTTACCTAGTTACAGCTTCGTCTCTCTTTTACTTGAACTGATATGAATGGAAACACCCCATTTTGTTGGGTTTGAACTATCGCATGCAGTTTCCGTTTGCAGGCTCTACCCGTTGAGTCAGCAGTATTTTACTTCGTGTATACAAAATAATGAATGCCAAATCACGAATTCCTAGTGGAACAGATCGAGACTTGACAAAATTTGCTTCACACAGTACCGCTCAGATATACGTTAACTGCGCATACGCAGTGTATACTCGTATACGCGTATACTTATACGCACATACGCTTATACTTATACATACGCACATACGCATATATTTATACGCACATACGCGTGTATTCATGTGCGTCTGATTTTCCTTTGTTATTCAGTACCATAAATTTCCTTTGTGTTGTATTGTTGAGTAAAACAAAGAACTTTTGGATCTGAACAAAGCCATGAGCCGATAACAGAAAATTTACATACTGCAAAAGCTATCATGTTACAAACGTGCAGGTCGCTCCGTCGCGAATTTATTGGATAACAAGCAAAAGTTATTCAATGTTTATGAATCAGAAGGGAAACAAAAATTGCCTTCACGCAAAAAGGGCCATATGGATTCATTGAAAATCGTGAAATTTTTTCACAGTCCCGCTGCGTGAATTTCAATTTTCACGGCGTGAATACGCCGTAATCACTCTACGATAAGAAACTTTCACTCTTGGCATGAAACTATTCATGCCGTGAATGATCGGTGAAAACTTTCACGTTATGAAATTAAGGGTAAAAATTCATGCGGTGAAATTGGGAGTGAAAAATAATATTCAGGGTGTGAAATTGATCCAATATCGAAAGATAAATCAACAATTCATTTCCATTTTACCTTCAATTAAAAACTTTTTATGAAGAGAGGTGACCAACTCATAAATGGGAAGCAATTTCTTTAGTATCGTATCATTTGATACTGCTGGTTTTAAACTTATAGCAAATTAAAGTAGAAGGGAATGCCCGAACAACTATCTATCAAAATTTGTATACGACTCACATCAAGAGGAAATCGTGACAGGTAATGCAACACTTTTCAAATAGGAGTAGAACTTCCGTCGTATTCGGCGAGGTAAACTCAAACATTTTCCGAAAATTACATGTTTATTGATGGTGTGCCTTTTGTATATTATTAATTCTCTCTTTTAATAGTGTGGAACAAAATAACTCTGAACCTGAATGTTTATCAATGAAATAAACATCCTTGCGTGGGTTTGTCGTATTCCGAACGCGACAGTTGTTTGTGGAAGTGCATCTTTGTCATGTAGTTCGTAGCCGTGTACTATTTTAGTGCTGTCAAGCTACATGTATTTATTATAACAATAAGCAAAACAGTAAGCAAGCTAAT
Source organism: Montipora foliosa (assembly GCF_036669935.1). Taxonomy (NCBI): domain Eukaryota; kingdom Metazoa; phylum Cnidaria; class Anthozoa; order Scleractinia; family Acroporidae; genus Montipora; species Montipora foliosa. Next base: position 64,482,783 of record NC_090874.1, read on the forward strand.
GAGGCAGACACGTATATTGGTATACGCGAATATGCGTATGGTTATACGCACATACGCGTATGGATATACGCACATATGCATATAGATATACGGGTATTGTGCGCATATTTTGGTTAACGTATTCTGAGCGGTACTGTATGTCGGGGAAGAGGGCAAAGAAAAGTGATTCCAAGGTCACTGGAATAAGGAAATTTTTTAATATGCCCGAGAGTAACACAAGTTCTAGAGAACCAGCCAAAACTGGTTCAGACAACAGTGGCACCTACTATCAGATGTTCAAGGTAAAGAAAAAAATTGCTGCCGCTTTCAACAGTTGCTCATTGTTGCACAACTACTATTTGTGTAAATTAAGTGATTGTTGCTTGATCTCGCTAAAGGGGGAGCTGCAAGCAGGAAAGGGGAAATTCTCCCACAGCTGGTTAACTACCAAGGGTGTTAGTTTTGATAAAACCTCTGAGTTATGGTGGCTGGTTTGCGAAGAAAACAGGGGAATGTTCTGCCTGCTCTGTCGTAAGCACAATCTGAAAGGCAGTCGCAGCAAGTCCAATGTCTGGAATGTAACACCATCTATATGATTACGCAGTACAAGAAGCAGTACAAGATTATCTTTCAATGAGCCAACACAAAGAAGCCATAAAGCTTGAAATGTTGCAACGGATCTCAACATTTCAAAGATAAGTGAACAGAAAGAATGAGGTGAATGAAAGTATGTTAGAGAAGACTTACACCTGTACTGCTATTTATCGGTTGACCAAGGAAGAAATTCCAAATCAGAAGTTGATTTTCCTTCTTAATCTCCTCAAAAGTCTTGGAGTGAGTGAATTACTGTGCGTGAAATGTTTGTCACTCTCGCAGAGAGTATGCAAGAAATCATCCTTAGAAGAATTGGACGAGCCAAGAGTTTTGGAATCCTCGCAGATGA
>NC_090874.1:64486204-64501204 GCF_036669935.1 Montipora foliosa
TTGACATTTGAAAGAAAAACGAAAATCAAAGAACAAATAAATTACCTGCACATGTTCATATAGTTGGATTTGAGGTTGGTACGTGACATAAGGGACTGCGCAATAATTATCAGGAGGGGGACTGAAGAACAAGATGGGAGAACAACATGTAAACTCACATCCAAAGGGAGGGGATCACATGTAACTTTTTATGTGAAAATCAAGGGGCTGGTATCAAATTTTCTTGTGGGACCTTCTGATGAGTAATTTAAGTATAGGATTTCACTGAGCCCTGGGACCTGAAAGCATTGGTTATAATGTAGTGTTATAGAATATCTCAATTTCACAACTTCATTTATTTGTTTTTTTCTCGTGAAACATGTTCTCCTTCATGGCATTGTGCTCTTGCTGTGGGACTTTACCTTATGTCACCACAGAGTTTTGGTTCTTTCCAATGCCCATGCTAACAACTCTTCCTGTTTCATAGATGTAATTCCCCAGTTTTGAGAGATTGCTTGCTGTAGAGCTCATTTGTCCTTAAGAGAGAACATTTTAAAGGTTTCATCAGTTAGATAGTCTGGAATGATTTTCCTAATCCTGCTTAGAAAACATCATGCATGTTTTCAGATGTCTTGGTTATTAAGTGCCTTGGTTTTTACCTTTTTGACTATTACTGCGTACATTTATGTGCACATTCTTTGATGTTCGCTGCTTTTGCCCCATTCCAAGAAATCAAATGCGCTATTTTCTTTGTTACAAAATGTTCGGAAATGTCATTTAATTTTATACAATTCAGACAGAACAAACATATCATGGGCTTGCTTTGAGCAATCTTCAAAAGGCATGTGTCATGGCATATTAAACAAAAACCCTAAAAGTGCTTGTACATTTCTATATCCCAGGGGTATTGCTGGTTAATGTGTTTGTAATGTAGACTGTTGAGTTCATGGTCATACTTGAAAAAATGTGAAAGGCAAAAACATCACAATGCAGGGTAAGTGTTTTGTAGAGCCATTGAACTGCTTAGGTGGTAACATTTTTTCTCTAAATTCAAGGGACACTGCTGGACAAGAAAGGTTCCGTACCATCACCACTGCTTACTACCGTGGAGCTATGGTGAGTGAAAGCAGACTTGCAGCAATTCTTAGATAGTGAAATTTGAAATCAAACAATGTTGCAGCATTGTGTGCTATTAATTTTATTGAACAGATGTTTAGATGCAAGTTACCAGCAGGGAATAAAAAAGCGTCAAAGGGGGGGGGGGGGGGGGGGGTGGGATATGGGGGTGAGATCAGGTTTCCAACTTTGACTTAAGGGAAGCAGCATGTGGACATTAAAAAGATGAAATTCATCAAACTATTTTTGCAGAAAGATTTTGTACAGTTTCCATTGTATGCTTGAGTATTGTCTCTTTAAAACACCTCCAGCTATTATAAACAAAGGGCGGTACTTGTGACCTATAATGTCATCGTGTGGATAATTTTAAACAATATAATTTTCATTCTTAGGGAATCATGCTTGTGTATGACATCACAAATGAAAAGTCATTTGAGAACATCAAGAACTGGATCAGAAACATTGAAGAGGTGGGAATATAAATGTAATACATACACAAACTTGCTCATGTGGGCCTGTTAAATGCTAGCAGCATATTCATACAAAGCTCTTGATAACTCATGAATGAAGGGGTAGTTTCTAAAGAAACTGTGGTGCTGCGTCGGTGGGGAAGTAGTATACAAAAATTTGGTTTATCAACGGAGTTGATAATGTAAATTGACCACCGTACAGAGATTCTAAAAGCTGACGTTTCGAGCGTTAGCCCTTCGTCAGAGCGATTCGCGATTCGCTCTGACGAAGGGCTAACGCTCGAAACGTCAGCTTTTAGAATCTCTGTACGGTGGTCAATTTACATTATCAACTCCGTTGATAAACCAAATTTTTGTTGATAACTCAACCTGTTTTATCCATGTCAGTATTACAGTGTATGTTCTTGTTTTATTATGTAGACATGGAGGAGGCGGTGCGGCCCAGTGGTTAGGGCGCTTGCCTTGGGCGTGTACTAAAATCAGGAACACCGGAACACCCCAACACCCTGGAACACTCCGGAACACCCCGGAACACCCCGGAACACCCCGGAACACTCCGGAACACCCCGGTTTTTAGGCCTAGGGTTAGCCAAATTGAGGGCTAACCCTAACTTCCAGGGTGTTCCGGAGTGTTCCGGTGTGCTAACCCTAGACCGAAAAACCAATTTAAGGCCTAGGGTTAGCCAAATTAAGGGTTTTGGGTAACTTCCAGGGTGTTCCGGAGTGTTCCGGTGTTCCTGGTTTTAGTACATGCCCTTGCCTTGAGATCCAGAGATCCAGGGTTCAAGACCTGCTCTAACCACTCGTTGAATTTGATCCTGGTAGTCCCTGGTTCAACTTCCCAGCTGCACTTGTAAATAGCCAACTGGTTTGCCTCCGGCCAGTTGGGATTCTTAACAGTTGTTGTTGTTGTGGTTCTGTTCTGTCGTTTCGTTGTGTTTCATTGGCCCTGAAAAGCCCCTGTGGGGAGCAGTCCATTAAGTATGTATTGTATTGTATTGTATGGTCTTCTGTTTGCATTGGCAGCATTCTTTAAATTGTGAATTTGATATATTGTAGCATGCCTCATCTGATGTTGAAAAAATGGTGCTAGGAAACAAATGCGACATGGAGGACAGGAGAGTTGTATCAAAAGAACGAGGAACACAGGTACTTAAATTGGTTAACAGATTATGCTTACCAACACCATTAGTGGAAATATTTTCAAAACCCTAAACCCTAATCAGGTGTTCTTACATTTGGCATCCCTTTGGTTGCATTTCAAAATATTTCGTATTTGTTTTTGAGTTACTGAGAATTTGCACCTACATGTACATGTAGTAAATAACTGGAATCATAAGGAATGGGGAAAACCACTGTGAGTGTCAACCCACAACAGCAAGACCCTCCTGACAACAAGCTTCCATACAGTGTTGTCCAGGCACTATTCACAGAGAGCATCGTAGTAAGTTGATAAAAGGAAATGGACCACAATCCATTTGCTGACAAAGTGTCAGCAAAGGAAAAAGGGGAGATTTGGCAGTCTTTAAACCTTCTTATGGTGGCCAATTCACTCATCGACTTATTTGTACCACCTAGTTTGTGCCCTATGGACACAGCACCACGATTCCCTGCATTTGCAAGGGACAAGAAAAGGGGATGGATGAGAGGCAGCTAGGAGTGGCTAACAAAACATGGCCTTGTCACCAATAAACACCTTTATAATAGAGGATAAATTATTTTAACAGATACCTTTGGTGATTTACAGCTTTTTTGATGAATTAATTAAATCGCAGTCAACAAAATCGTGTACCATAAAAACTTGTGTGTAAGCTGCATCTTTTTCCTGAAATATTGGGCTCAAAATCGTGGGTGCGGCTTATATTATGAGACCATTTCTTTGAGGCTGTAAACTGGCTGGTATGGGGTCACAAATAACACTTAAAACCTTTAGTAAATAAAGATTGAACATATTCTTCAACCAATCACCCAAACTCCACTGTGTGCGAGAAAATACTATGCTATTCGAGAGACCTCACGCGGCAAATGACCAACTGTTTTGTTGCCCTTCATTACTTGCGTGGCATGTTTGCCCATGAGGTGGTTAAACTAGACTTGTTAAGCGACACCTTTTTTTCTGATCGATGGCTTCCATACATTTTTATAAACATGGTATACACGCATGGCTGACATCCATGTTGTTTACAACGTGACTCGGTCCAGACTTCCTTCTGCAAATGACTGTGTGGTTACTAAGCAAACGTATTGTGTCCATGCGCTTTATTTTCACTCAAATTTCATCGTTTTATTTCAACTTTGGGCTTTAAAAATGAAGACAAGTGTCATCAGCACCAAGAATTACAGGGAAATCAATTAAAGATACACACTGTAAGCTTTGAAAAAGGTATTTTGAGAGTTGATTAACATTTTGAGGTCCCTGCAAATACACAGCTTTAGATTTTGGCACGTTTATCACTAACAACTGACAACAAACAAAACTTTTTAGCGAGAGTGCTTTTTTCAAGTTTTTATTATTTTCTCAAAATCATGATTGAAATTTTTGGGGGTGTGGCTTATCTACACATTGTATGAGTGTGGACATGATGAATGTTTATTCATACTGTACTGTATTTCCTTCCACCTCTTCAGTTGGCCACAGAATATGGGATAAAATTCATGGAAACAAGTGCAAAAGCCAGTATTAATGTAGAAGAGGTGAGTAAGGGCTTTGTTTTATCTCGAACGCCAAGTACATGTAAGGTGACCAGGAAATAATTATTATGGAACAAGTTGTACACTATATGTAAATATGTTGGCAAGACTTCATTAAGAGTTTTGTTCATGTGTGAAACTGATGGCTCTTATAAGGTCCTTGATGTATTCATCCCTGAAGCGACCCCCAGTGACAAGTAAAATAAAAGAATCATCTGGTGTTTGACAGAGTAAAATATGCAAGACTCACTCAAGACTGAAAGGGTTAATTAGGTCATAGAGATGTTGCTAATCAATTTACTTTCCTGTGGGGTACTACGCCACCGATCTGAATGCTGCTACTTTCGTTAACATTTTAACGAGATTCCTTTCCCACAGGCTCAACAACCACAACAGCGGAAAAACACGTTTTCAAAATTTCTGTTTTCTTTGGCAATCGCAGAAAAACTTCCCACAAAGAAACCTGTGGTGAAGTGTTCCCCTTTTCTGATAATTTTCATTCTCAAGTCTTCTCCAAGAGCTTTTCCACGATTATAGAGCCTTCCATACAGGCTCTGCAGTTCTGCCAGTACCTCTTAAGAATTTGAACTGTTTACAAGCCAAAGTGCGCGGGGAAGAGACACATAAATTTTCAGTCCACAGATTGGTGGTTTTCGTAGTAGATTGCATTTTACATATGCAGCTGTAGGCTGTAAGTTACCAATGGTAGTGATACCTGCCAAGTTTTAGATTTATGGAGTGGTATTGGTGAGCCATTTCTGTAATTGTTGGCAGCCATAATTGTTTTTCAAAACTGCACAGAAGGGTCAGAGGTCATTGATTCTGTTACTTCACACTCCTGAAGAATGTAGAGGTTTTTTTAATCGAAGACCCAAAGGATTAGGCCCTTTGGGAATGAAAATGAAACAAAGAATATAGCTTTAGTTAAGTGTACCCTTTCTCTTGAGCAGTAGTAACGTTTTAAGTGTCTGTGCTCAGAAGAAAATAGGCAGTCGTAGTTGTTTGTACTTGTACGTCAGTCTCAAGGTTTGTCTTTGTATTCCAGATGTGACTCGGTGCAATCCAAATGATCACGTGCATGTGTACACGAGGTTAACTGTGTTTGCTATCATTCTACAGGCATTTTTTACTCTTGCAAGAGATATAAAACTTAAAATGGACAAGAAACTCGTAAGTTCAATTTAAAACAATATTATGAAGAAGTTGCTTGTGGTGTGGTGAACATTGCAAAATCCTTGAATTCTCTTCAATCTCTCGTTTTCTTTGTTCATAGGAACAATCAAGCCCACAAGCTTCCAACACAGTCCAGGTCACGCAACAGCCTAAACAATCAAAAGGGTTTTTCCGATGTACGATATTGTAGGATAAGAAAGAAATTGCCATAGAAGAACGTTGTTACTTCTGTGCGTGTCTATAACCCTTTCTTTGCTTTTAGTCCATTCACGATATCACGTCAGTGAATTTATGGACACAGTTTAGACACAGGTGTACATGTATTTCCATTTGCCATTTCTTCTTATCGGATGACAGCCAAAATTTCTTTGATGGCAGGGCTTCAGGTTATGTGATACTCACGGTCAAGAAATGGTTATTTGAAATTACAAAGCTTGGAAATTGATAGTTAGGCAATTGAATGTCCCAGCCCTCCAGCCTGTGTGAATTTCCTTTCATTTCTTATTCATTGTTTTAACATTTTGCTTCATTTTCAAAGAGAGTCTTCCTCGTAGGAGTAATCTTTCTCAAGATAGAAAGTTGTTTGTTAAAACATGTGGCTTTGGATGATGTTTGTCTTCAGGGCTTCAAGGTTAGAAGAATTGGTGGGCATTGATTTCATTGAAGGGCTGTGCTCTGGGCAGTATTAAGGGACCCACTTTAAATTACAGTCTAATACTAAATTGAAACAAAATTTTTGAGCCCAGTTAAGGTCTTGTCATAGGCTTAAGGTGTCAATTTTAAAAATGTTATTTCATCAGTATTTATGCTACGGAAATAAGATTTACATCCTTTTAACATTCACTCCTCTGAAGGCGGCCCAAGACGCTCCCAGTTGACAAGTAAAATCGTCTGGCGTTAGACAGAGTAAAATCTGTGAAGTGTTACTTCCAGGAGTCAACGCATTAAATTGCGTTTTGGATTATTTTTGTTATCTTCCATCAATGTTTGGACTGAGAACCCAGACAAAGTATGGTATAAAAGCATAACACTCCTCAAACTCATTAATAATTCATGACATCAACAGCCAATAAATTATGCCTGTTTTGGTCAGGTGGATGGTCTTGTTACCCAATGAAGCATTAGATGAAAACCGGCGCCGTGTTTGATATCAAAACACACGTGTGTTTATGTCAAAAAAACAAAAAAAGCAAAATTCTGAATACTGCTATTTATTGTCATCAACTCACAACTATACTGATCGCTTTTTCAGTACTCTGTCTTACACCTCCTTCATGCGTCTTTAGCCTCCCTTCATATTTCCACCTCCTGGATAAATTTAACAAGCCAGTAGTTCAATGATAAAGCATCCATTTCCTCCACATTGTCCTCGACATTACACACGAGATGAAAGTCGTACTTTGAAATTCGAAAATTTGTAATGTTCTCGTCCTTTGCCATTCTCGAAGAATTTCCACCTCGCATTTATCTTTGTACTTCGTGCTCCTGTGACTAAAGCAGACTCTTCTTCGACTGTTCTTGAAAATCGAAAACGGGAGTTAGCTGAAGTTGCACTCATCTCTCGCAAGCACATAAAAAGTCACGACCAGGCCAACTTTGAATAATTTACATACTAACTTTGTAAACAATACAATACAATAATATATAACAAAAATACAACAATAGATGCTTGAAGAAGCCACATAAAAAAACTAGTGCTTCGGGTTTCATCTGGGTTTCCAAACACCTCGAAACAATAAAAGCACTCGGCCGAAGCAGCCTCGTGTTTTCATGTGTTTCTCGGTGTTTGGAACCCATAATGAAACACTCGCACTCGTTGTTGAGAGGATTACATGAAAAAATTGAAAAACTTTGACAATCTCCAAATCGATTACTAGATAAAATTTCAGTAAAAAACTAAAATCTCTTGTAGCTAAAACCTCTGGCATAGGACTACCTATTTTTGCTTTAGAACCTAACAGGGAAAAATAGGATTAAAAAAAGAAAGGAATGCTGTTTTTTGATTCAAAACTACATTCAAGGTGCATTAAAGTGATGTTACCGGCGATTTCATTCTCACGGCGTAAATGCTGAAAAAATAAGAACGTTTTTAAAAACTGACACTTAAAACCGATAAGGAGACCCTTAGGGCGCTGCATATTTTAAATAACTATTATCCTGCGAAATCGCACGGAATATCGCCTGATACTTAGCCGACGAAACCATAGGCCGAGTTGGCTAACATCAGGTGAAATTCGGCAAGATTGAGCAGGATAATTGTTTTATTATTGAACACATTAATGACAAAGCACAATTTTCTACGTTTATTGGAAAAAAAGGCAGGAAGAACATACCATTGTTCTCCTTGACACAAAATTACGTATATCGTAGGATATCTGTTGAGTACGCACTATGACCATATTTGGACATTGTCACAATGTGTTGAATAAGAAGGAAGAATATATGTGTGCCCAACAAAACTCACTAGTCATTCCACTATGATAATAAAACTTATTAGACGTTTTGTTGTAACTCTTGTGCTTGATTTTGCCTAGCTTTTTTTAACCTCTTCAGAAGTTTTATTACAAAATACATTAAAATGTAAATTGAATAGCCCCATGGCCCCGATGTCATCTTTAAATATAAGCGTTTGGTTGCCTGTTTACTTATGCATTCAGTGTAGACCGAGCTTTTGATTAAGTTATCTTCTGAACTGAAAAACATCGTGGTATGACCCAGCAATTCTGTCTGATTTAACTCTTTTAAGTGGTTACTGAAACTCGTAGAAAGCAGAGACAAATATGTTTGAAGTGTTGTTGTAACATACCATACATTTATTGATCTCGTTTGGGAATCAAAAAGAAGAATAATATGACCCCAATCGAGGTCCGTATGAATGGTGGCTCGTAACTTTTATACAGTGAAATTATGTGGGATTTCATTCCCATTTTTACTTACTATTGAGAAAAAAAAAGAAATTATACATTAGTAAGAGCAGTGTAAGGGTAGACCATATGCATAAATAAAGAACGTTTCTTATCTGTTGTGTATATGTAATTGAGGCCAACCTGATGGATTTCACAACAGACATTTTATTAAATTTGTTCAAAATTTGTAAACAGACAAAACAATGATTTATTGGCTCCATTTATGCATAAGGTCTGTTGCTGGGAAAAAATGTAATTGGGTCAACAATCGTCAGTTCTCCTAATCCACCATCTTCCCATCATTTGTATGAAGACGGTTTACATAGACTTGGTGGCAGGCAAAGGTATGCTTTCGTTAACTTTGCTACAGAATCACGCAGGTTCTGTGACTAATTTTTATTCCTGTAGATGTCTTAAGAACCCAGGCCAGGAAGAGCAGGATAAAAAGGATGTAAATCAGTGATTCTTTAGACTGCGAGAGCACTCTCTCGTTTGCTCGAAAATCCGCCAAGAGAACGTGATATCCGAGGGGCGAAGCCTCTCGGCGGAATTTCGAGCAAAAGAGAGACTGCTCGCAGTCAATGATTCTTGACCAAACTTTGTGGTGAAGTGATTATATTCATCTGTCGTGCCTCGCCCGATACCTCGTTCTTATTGGCTCTTTCCTGTTGTATGGAAAACCTTGTTGTTCCGGTTATATTAAAATCAAATGGAACGGACGTTTCCAGTAGAAACTTTTCGGGAAAAAAGAGTACCTTTAGAGGTGTACCTCTAAAGCGTCCCACTAGTGCCACCCTCCTTGATAAATTAAAAGCGCGGCTTTTGGTCGCGAAAATGTTTATTGTAAATCGTTAGTACAGTATCCAGTCTCGTATGAATAAAGAGAGAAAAAGCAACTCCTTGCGAAAGGAAGACTCTCGTCCTGTGCCGTTTTGAATGACGGAAATTGTTCTGATGCGTTTAATAGAAAAATTCTCCCCAGTTTTTCCATTCAAATGGAAAGCGCTCATTGCTTCCAGCCTTGGCCAGTAGCAATAACAATTTGTGACTAGTATTTCGCGATCTTCAGGAATTTTTTTCGTGCGCGATGATCTGTGGTGTATGCAGCATGTAAGATGAGGGGCAGCAATTGCCACGTATGTGCACGCATAGCCCAACCTGGTTTGGCCTTTGAGAAATATTGTAAGTATTCATTAAGGTCTTTCCAGGGGAGAACAATGCTCTTTTACATGTGTGTTGTGCGCAAAGCCGTGTACAGTGCGGAATTTGGATTCTTCTTGAGTGGTCCAAATTTTAATCAATGGAGACGGTTAAATTAAGCTGGATGCTTGGCGACGACCTGCGAAAGGACATCAGAAAAATCCCAGTACTCCGCAGGATTCGAACTTACGACCACTGTAACACCGAATTCTTGAAGTGAGAGTATCCGACCGGAGTTGCGGAAGGTCGTAGGTTGGAATCCTGGCTGGGACTGCCCTTTCGGCCGTTGCCAAGCAACTTGTTTACAACTTGTTTATCTTCAAAGTGGGGTCATCGCAATGGACTGTCCATTCCCGAGTCCCCGGGACATTTAACATGGGCCTGATGTCAAAACGCCGCTTATTTCTTCTCCAACTTGCATTTCCTCTTTTATTGGCGTTTCCTTTGGTTTATTTGCATTTTCTTTCTTTCTTTGTGTTTGAGCCTTGTGGGCCACCGTACGTTACCGGTTAATTGAGCAACGTTGACAAATGCGACAATGTAGAAGAAATCTTAACATTAACATTACAACCTAATTTTGCACCTCTGTGCGTGACTTGCACGATTCACATAATGAAACAAATTGCGGTTTGTGCACGGTAACAACGAAACTCCACCGAATGGTTAACGTGGCCAGCTTCTAGAATCCCACGTCACATTGTGTCCAGTTAGACCCCATGTAATTACTGGTTGTACATAGAGGCCAAGGGGTTGAAAATCCTAGGTCACTTTTGCGTACGTAGTACTACTTTATCGTTCGTTAAAACATAGTTAATAGATGGAATGGTTTGGAAGCTCTGCAAACATCAAAGATTTAGGTTGGAAAGTCCACGATCATGCACAATCTTTCTATTGGTTTGTTGCTCAGTACGGAGTAAACAGCTATTGTGTTCACGGTCAAAGCCAAAAAGAGAACAAACACCTACAACAAAGAAACTTGTCGCGTTTCATAACCATTCTCCTGTATTAACTATGGTTAAAACTAGAAGTTACTTATAGCAAGCGAAGTGCTGCGAAGTTAGTTATAAAAAGAAAGGTAACAATAATAAAGATGATGACTGATGTTTATAATAACAATTTATTCCTGGACATTTTGTTGCGCATTGAGTGAAAGTAATGCCTCAATATGAAAAATGAAGAAAGCTAGTGATAGCAAGGGAAGGAAAGAGTGTAAACATAATAGGTAATCAACAAAAGAATGCAACTATAATAACTTGTTTTATTCCACATATTCTCCCAGTCATGTAATAACCATGTAACAGAAAGAAAACGTGGTATCAATGTTCTCCAAATAGACAAAAGAGTTTTTCGATACACAATGTGAACAAATGTAATCATACTGAGGTGAGTGTTCTCCTTTAAATATGAAAATACCGGATACATTTGGAAATACAAGACACCGCCCTTGCATTTTAAAATACAAGTTGAAAATGTAATCACAGTGAGGTCAATGCTTTCTTTTAAAGGGTAATGTGAACATTCATTTGCCTTAGAAGGCGATTTTGTTACCTCAACGGGCGATTGATTTTGTTCTGTGACCTCAATGGCGGGCGATTGAACTGTCGAGCGAGCTTGATTTGGCACGTAAATCAGGGACAACGTGTCTGTATCTGGAATTCTTTGACTTTCAAGTGTATTCAAGTACATCCTGTCTCCTTCGATTAAAATTTGGTCAACTGTAGCAGTATCCCAGTGCTGCACTGGAAGCGACTGTGCACACAACAGCGCTGAAAAACCCATAAAGCGGGTTCGATCGAACCCCCTACATTATAACACCTAGGGTCAAAAACTTGTAAAAATATATAATAAGTACATCGTATTCCTAGTTTGGCTTAATTCGCTGCTGTTCAATGTAGCTAAAACATTTTCTGATTAAGAAACAAATGAGTACCGGTATTAAATATTTTGGTTCGCTGCGAATGTGGTTTTTTTTTTCACCAGGCCTGTGACCCAGACATTTTCTCTAACATGAACTGTTTGCTGCGAATTGTTTGCACTACGCCAGTCACATCAGCGACAATGAGACACGGCAAAGGATATCTGCGCACCATTATGACAACGGAAAGATTGTCGGGTTTGGCTCTGCTGAACATTCACCACGAAAAGCCCGTCAACTATGCTGTGGTTCAGCGTATTGCTGAAAGATATCCCCAAAGAATGCTTCTTATGGATCCCGTCTTTGATGAAACATAAAATTTTTAAAAGTTTAACTCCAGTATACTTTTATCAGTTTTATAAATGAAAATTTAATCTGAAGTATATAACTTTTTATCTTTTTGCGCAGCTATGTTATATTTCAATGCAAAAAATAATGAAATTTTAACTTTAAGAAATGAGAAACTTTGCCTCAGAATGCCGGAAATCGCGTTTCTGAGGGCTTAAAATTCCAAAATTTCCCAGGGGTCCCGAAACGGGGCGCCGCCCGGCACCTTTAATCGGACCCCGTTTCTAAAAACCTGGATCTGCCCCAGGAAACGTGTATTTACCAGAACACGAGACAATTCAGAACTGCAAGTTGGAACAATTAAGACCGTCATCACTTAAGAAGTACGTAGCTAAATGACCAAGATGAGTTTTGAGTCTCCTGATTTATAGGGGACGGGAGCAGGACTGAAAAGGGCGGGAGCCGGGAGATATAAAGGAACGGGAAGTGGGAAAGCAAGGTACAGGAGGCGGGAGGTTTTAACCCCCTTCACCCCCACCTACACCACTGTTGTGCACCAATATGGCTGCTAGAAATCAACACGAACGATGAAAGCGCTTACGTTTAGCTCATGAAATAAAATAAATGTGCATGAACACATCTCCTAATGTACTTGAAACGCTCATACTGCTGAGATTCATAGGCATAGACATTTTTTCAACCAAATAACTTTGTATCATGATATGACGCAAGGTGTCATTTCGGAAATTCAAAATGCTATATTTTCGAAACGAAAGACGTCATGGAACTCTAAAATTGAAAAAAGATTTATTTCTAGGTCATCTTCAACCTCCTATAGATAGAAATTCAAAGCACCTTGCGATTTTGATTTTAGAATCTGATGATGTCATTGAGAAAACCATCTATATACCCCAGCTTCTTGGTCCCAGTATCCTCTCTTGGAGTAAGAATATCGTTGCAAGCGTCATAAAGACAACGGTCATTTACTACTTACAGTCACAAGTCGAGACGCAAAAATGCACCAACAGTCGGCTGCCGGATCGGGTAATACACGCTCTCTTGACAAGCTGTAGATGTGCCTCATTTTCGGTTTCGTTGTCATCAGAATCTCATATTCTTCAATTTGTACCTCTTTGTGATCCTCGAACATCTTGATCAAATGATATTGATTTCCTCAGGGAATGGAAGTCTCTCTTCAGACTCGTTGCCGGTGGGTTGAACAGCGTAGACAGCAGGCGGCAAGGCCCCAGCTTTATCTTTTGTTGTCTCACTCCTAACAGTCCGTTGGCGTACTGGTCTGTACCTCTCTAACCATTCTTTCATCAGTTCCTCCATTCCTGGTGTTATTCCTTAACTTGGCAAAGGTGCCATCGCAGCAACCGCTGAAAGGGGCACGGCAGATTGAAGCATAGGATAGTACGACCTGTCATGAGTATAGTACTTTTCTGCCCATCTAGATCTACGCTTTATAGACTCGTTCACGATTGCACTAATACTATTCAGACTAATAGAGCGTTCTACGAATTACTGTTGCGCTCACTGCTGCCTTCATCAGATATTAAGTTTGCGCTTTCTAGTTGCCACTGCCCATCTGTTATTATAGCAAAGTTCTCGCATTTGCCCGTGGACGATTTTGTCAAGCGAGAAACCACCAATTCCAAACTGAAGAGCTTGCTCCTTCAATCCCAAAAATTCTGTCAGATGTTTTTTTCAATTCCAATACTCTTGTGTGTTTATCTTTGTCGACCGGAACCCAGCTACGGTGGCGTACGAATACGACTTCTTCGCTTTTTCGGAAAAAAAAACTCATTATCACTTTTACGATATTTCAGGGGGAGATTTCGTGGACTGGAGTACCGGAAGTTGTTTTGCGAAACTGGAAATCGCGCTCTTCTCCGGCCTAAAAGTAAGAAGATGACAGGAAATTCTATAGTTACCTTCAATGTGGTTACTTCATAAACTAGAAAAAAATACAAAATGCTCTTCTGATCTCTTCTTTCTGAAAACAAATATCGATAACGTCGGCAGTCGGTTAATTTTTTTTCTGTCGGTAGTCGGTAATTTTTTTTTCTCGTTTTGTTGGTGGTCGGTAGTATTTGCTGCCCTTTGTCCGGCTTAGTCGGTTAACCCCATTCAGACCCTCAATAAAGTATGTTGGAAGTGTTGGGTTGTATGTGATAACAAAAGGAATGGTTTCAGTTCGTCTTGTCATTGTGTTCCTAAGCGCGTCAGACCGGGGAATGTCAGAGGCCCGCTGTATTTGGGCTTTGAGGAAGTTTTTTGTCGTAACCACGGTTAGCTAGGTAGTTTGTTAGGTCATTTGTGCGTTGTAAGTATGTGTCAAGGCTGGAACAAATGCGGCGTTGTCGGAGGGCCAAGCTGTAAGGGATGGAGCGTTTGGCATGATGGGGGTGACAAGATGAAGTGAGAAGATATTGATGTTTGTCAGTGGGTTTGGTGTAAAGATCTGTTTCTATGGAGCCATCCTTGACTGAAACCATGACATCCAGGAATTGTCTGTTAGCCTAGAAAGGCCGTGAACATGTGATGACTTTGATAGTGGAATGCAGGTTGTTAAGATAATCGACAAACATTTTTAGTTTCTCTGGGCCTTCGGTCCAAATCATGAAAATGTCATCCATAAATCTGAACCATATGTGGGGTTGATAAGGTGTGTGACCGAGAGCGTTTTGTTCGAATTTACCCAGAAAGAGGTTAGCGTAAGAAGGGGCCATCCTCGTTGCCTTAGCAGTGCCATGTTTTTGAAGATAATGTTCTGAGTTGAATGTGAAGTTGTTCATGGTAAAGATCATGCGAATGAGATCGCAAATGGTCTCTGAAGGGATGCGTGGATTGGCGTGTTTTTGAAGGAAACTACGACAGGCGTCGATCCCTTCATTATCTGGTATGTTGGCGTACAGTGATGTTACGTCGAGTGAAACAAGTACAACGTTGTGAGGAAGTCTGTTGAGAGAGGCAAGATCACTTGTGTCTTTGATACAAGACGGTAAAAGGAAGACTAGTGGTTTGTGGTAGAAATAAACGAACTGTGAAATGCTTTCAGTGGGGTGACTGTTGGAAGAGACTATAGGACGTTCGGGATTGTTGTCTTTATATATAAAAGCGTCCGGCTTTGGGTTTGTTTTGTAGGAGGTACTGTCTGTTTTTCTTGCCGATAAGTTCGTTTTATATATGTATTCTGTAACTCGTTTTTGTATGGTGTCAGTAAGTCGGTATCTTATCGTTCGTAAAGGGTGGGGTT
>NC_090874.1:64508704-64513704 GCF_036669935.1 Montipora foliosa
ACAGATAGCCGGTTGAATTACGGAAGTTTTTTAAAGCTCAATATACACTGTAAGAGGTTCCCATTTTTTCCTATAACCAACTTTTGTCCCCAGCTCGTACCTTGATTTCAGAAGAAGCAAATAATGCTCAAAGTGGGGTAAAGTTTCGTTTGTTTTGGCAAGCCAGATGTGATATCGTGCTAGCAGTAAACAGTAGTTAATTTGGAGGGCATATTTCGAGGTGTCAGGCTTTAGTCCGAGAGCAGTAGTATTCAGTAGCGTGAAATTGTTCTGTATAATATTCATATTTTGTAGCCATTCCATTACGCTTTTCCAAAGCTTAGAAGTTTTTTGACATGTCCAGAATAGGTGTATTAGTGTTTCAGGCGCGTTTTCACAAAAGGTGCAATTTTCATTTTCCTTCAGCTTAATTTTGAACAGAAAATTGTTAGTTGCCAGACGTCTGTGAATAAATTTAAAATTAAATTCTATTAACTTTGTACGTGACTTTTGGTGCACCGCAATGCCAAAGATATGCCGAGCTCCAGTCGAAGTTTTCACTGCTCAAACAACTGCAGTCCATAAGCCATTTCTTTTGGCTATTCCTCGGCGCTTCACCTTTGTTTCTGACTAAGGATTTGTATACCAGTGCACTAACTTTTTTGGACTTTAAAAATTTTGTGCTAAGAGGTTCGTATTCTTGTTTATTGTCGTTCACTTGCTTGAGGCAGCTATTGCCAAGTGCCTTGGCAGCTGATATAAGACCGTAAAAACGATGTGGAGCAGCATTCAGATCGTATTTTAACTGGAAATCTTTTAGAGAAAGGTAGCTATTGCACTCTGGTTTTTGCAAATGTTTTACTTTAGTAATGCCTTTTGAGCACCAGTCTTTAAAGAAGATTGGTTTGTTTTCTATTCTTATTAAGGAATTGTGCCATAGGTTTTGTTCTTGGAAATGCTCCAAAGACGCTAATTGCTGTTCACAATTAACTTCCGCCCAGATTTCCAATATTTTTTCGAGAAACACGTCGGAGACTTTGATCGACTTTTTTGTATCTTTTGTATAGAGGTAACCAGTAAATACGTTTTTGCATCCGTGATTTTTCAAAGCTAGGTCGATAAAAACTTTCCATTTTCCGTTGTTCGTGGAATCCAAGTATTTTTTTATCCAAGTTGTTTTAAGCGATTTATTGAAAGAGACATGGTCGATCATTTTAAGGCCTCCCTCGCCGTAGTCATTAATCAGAATTTTTCGTTTGATTTTGTCTCCCTTCCCGTTCCAAAGGAATTGATAGAACAATGTATTAATCTCGTTTATTGCATGATAATTGGAAGGCATAGGAGATAACAAATAGACTAGTTGCGAGGCGGCTAAGGACTTGAGCACGGTGATTCGTCCCAACAAGGTTAGCCTACGGTACTTCCAGCAACTCAGAATTTTTCTTATCTTTTCAATCTTTTCATTATAGTTTAAGCATGCGGATATTTCAGGTTTGACTGACAATCACAACCCTAAGGTTTACACTTTACATTTCGGCAACTTAAAATCCCTTCCTGGCAAAACAAGCTGTTCATTGCCAATGCTGGAACCTATCCAAAGAGCTTCCGTTTTTTTATTATTTAGTCTGAGACCGGAGACTTTACTGAAGTCCTGTAGCAAATTAAGTGCTGAAGCAAGCGCTTCTCTTGAGCCATCCAAAATAAGCGTGGTATCGTCTGCATGTTGGCTAATTTTAATTTCGTTTAATTTCAGTAATGAATTTGGTACAACATTTTCAGAATATATGTGCACAAACATCTGTCACTTATGAGATTTTATTTTGTTCACATTACTAAAATATAAAGCAACAGTGGAAACATTGTTCATTCATTGTATGTTCGAGACCAAAATTTTAGACCCTAGGAGCACTTAAATGATGTTTATCTTTGTTCTTGCAAAGAATGTTCTGCTGTGTCATTTTTATTCTATTTGTTTTTCCACCTCAAAAGTCCTGTAACTATTGCACCTCTCAAATAGTTGATAGTATCATTGAGAATGAAAGAGCAATTTATCAGAAATGTTACTCCAGCAAAATATGTTTTTATTTCTGATTTTCTAAAGAAATTAGACGTAGGCCGCTGGCCATGCAAAAGTTATTTATAGAGCAAGATGTCAGGGAAATTTATCTTGAATGTGGTTCCCAGTAAACAACAGCTTAAAACTGCCATTTTGGATAATAAGGAAAGCAGCACAGGCTTTTTGATCTGAATTTCTAGCTACTGCGTTAGTTGTGTATGCAAAGCAAAAGATGAGTTACCACGTTTTTGTATACAATGGTTGTGAACCAAAAAATGTAACAAAAGTATTTTCAAATGTAGATTCTTTTATTGAACTCTTTTGTTCTATTATTCAAAGTAAATTTAATTATTCTGAAACAAACTATGAGGTTGCATTTCTTAGATGTCTATGTGAATTATCAAATATAGAAAGGAAACAAATAATAAGAAAGCATAAATCTACTTCAGAAATTGCAGCAAACTGGCAGAAAGAGGAGAGAAATTTACAGCCCAATGGACCCAGAGAAAAACTAAGAACTTCCTTCATATTGTTTTGAAAAGTACAGGTCTATGGACCCATCGAAAAAAACACTCTTTCAAATAAAGATGAAAACTATACGTCAATGAACTCACACAATAAAGAGCAACTTCTCTAAAATAGATTCTTGTAACACCTCAGTATATACCTTGTTTTGTGGTGTACAATAAAGTTATTATTATTATTATTATTATTATTATTATTATTATTATTATTATTATTATTATTATTATTATTAAACTGTCAACAAAAGTACAAATAACCTGACAGCGCATGAGTATAGGCTACTTAGAGCCTCTTGTTGCTTTTAATGATCATATCATAACAATACTCTTCAGCCAAGTTCTTTGCTAGTACAGTTCGATGACATAGTCCACTTTCTAGCGCTTCATAAGTGGCTTTGCCCCCAGAAGTATCTTTCCATAACAACAGTGCTTTATAGGCCTTATCAATAAGTTTGGGGTTCTCCTCGATAATGCCGTCAATTTGGGCTTCTGAAAATCCAAAAGATCGCAAAAAATTTTTCCATTTGGTTCCAAGTTCTGCAGCCAAATCAAGCAATTCTTTTTCTGATGGGCTTCCGGCTTTCCTCCGCATAGCTGAAACAAAATTAGAAACCATACAAAATATAATTTGCAAGAATATTAATTAAATCTTGCTGGTGAACGTACAACAGAGTGACTCATGTTGCTACAATGTGTATCCAGATAATCCACCTCTCAGACAGTTAAAGCCTCTCACTTCACTGCCAGTCTTGATAACCTAAAGCACTAATTTTAAGCACTTAGTATTAATTAAGCTATAGACCACACGTTTCTATGGTTTATAGGCTGACAAACCACGCGGGATGTTGGAAAAACACGAAACGAATCGTGGACTGGGACTGGGACTGGGACCTAATGGCGTACACACGTGTCTCCATTAGGCTCCTTGGTTTTTTGCCTTTCTTAGCTTTGCCATGTTCGTTATCGTTCAGGGAAGTACGCCATCCTACACTTAAGGAACACAGTTCGCTACCTTTCTTATCCTCCGTGCTTTTCACGGTCAAAGAACAACGCTCTCATAGGATAAAGGCCCCAGTGTTGAGATCAACAAAGCATGGCGTACTTGTGCTACGACCACCAGAAACACCTTTCTTCACAAGAAGCTTGGGTCTTGAAGTCATTCTACTCTGCGCAGATGTGCACCCCCTCCCTGGTCCTCAAGAAAACGTTTCCCTTGGCCCGGTGGGAAAACCCAACAGAATTACATATTTGACCGCCAGGCTGACTGAGTTGGGCAAAATCGACCGATTGTCAGCAATCAACAACACGCGATGCTTCGACTACAAAATCTTGGACTATGGAATACTGCTTTTAACCAGAGATACCGGTCATTAGCACACGACGTTTTAAAACAAATACCTCACTACAAAGCTCAAAGTTTTTTCGATCTCATCACAGGTAACCCAGGCTCACTGTGTGTAGGTAAATATAGAGAACATATGAGGCGAAGTTTAGGTCTGAAAATTTGCTAGAAAATGGAAATAAAAATCGATAAAACTTACCATGTGGTGAGCTGTTGTTGTCTTTAATACGTACACAAAGTTTCGGGACAAAATGATCCCCGTTCACCTTCCTTCATAGTATAGTGACAAGGTAGGAGACGGAAGCCAGCGTAGGAACTCCGATCGAACCAAAACAAGCACGATTTTTTTCGTGAAAATCGAATCCAGTCGCTAAATAAATACGCCAGGCTCATGGAACATGAATTTCTCTAAACTATGAATCCACTGAAGCATCTCCAGGTAGCAACGCGAAACAACCAGACTCCGTAAAACTTGTAAGTTAACCCGCTAAAATGGCGGCCGGAAAGCGTTGTACTCGCGAAGTGTCCAATTCAAAATGGCACTGAACTCTGGACGCCTGGTGACGAGTTTAATAAGTTCTGGAGGGAGGGGATTCTCAAATTGCTAAAAACATAACTCGTCACTGAGCAATCTGGGACTCCCCTCCCTCTAGGGGGACATATATTCCCCTCGTCACCAGGCGTCCCGAGTTCAGTGCCATTTTGAATTGGACACTTCGCGAGTACAACGCTTTCTGGCCGCCATTTTAGCAGGTTAACTTACAAGTTTTACGGAGTCTGGTGGCTTCGCGTTGCTACCTGGGGATGCTTCAGTGGATTCATGATTTAGAGAAATTCATGTTCCACAAGCCTGGCGTGTTTATTTAGCAACTGGATTCGATTTTCACGAAAGAAATCGTGCTTGTTTTGGGTCGATCGGAGTTCCCACGCTGGCTTCCGTCTCCTACCTTGTCACTATACTATGAAGGAAGGTGAACGGGGACCATATTTCCCCAAACTTCGTGTACGTATTAAAGAAAACAACAGCTCACCACATGGTAAGTTTCATCGATTTTTATTTCCATTTTCTTGCAAATTTCCAGACCTAAACTTCGCCTCA
>NC_090874.1:64518704-64548704 GCF_036669935.1 Montipora foliosa
AACAAGAAATTGCAGAAAGGAAGAAAGCACACTATAAAACAAAGTCAAGCATTTAAGACTGCCGCAGGTGGTGGGGAACTGTCAACAGACTGACCGGCAGGTCCCAGTAAGCATCGTCTTACTCGCTGGAATGTGATGGTAAAGTCCTGAATGAGGTGGAGTTAGCTGACCCCTTAAACAAATTTTGTTTCCGTTAATGAGGACATTCCACCTTTGGATGCCACTACAATACTAGCTTCCTTGCCGGCCGAGACTTGTGTTCCAACTATCCAACCCCATGAAGTTTGCAGGAAGCTCTTGGCAGTTAAGCCTTTCAAAGCCCAGGGACCTGACAATGTGCCATGTCGTATTCTGAAAGAATTCGCCTATGAATTAGCGGAACCTGTCACCACAATTTTTAACATCCCTTTCTTCTGGAATTGTTCCTGTTATTTGGAAAGATTCAAACATTACACCAATCCCTAAGACCAAGTCTCCTACAAATGAAGGTGATTTTAGACCTATATCCCTTACGCCCTGTCTAAGATTTTAGAGGACTTCGTGGTCACGTGGATGATTGACGATATCAGGAATAGGATCGACTCTACTGAACCAGTTTGGCTGCTTAAAAAGTACATCCACAGCTTTTTGCCTCCTTGACATGATGCACACCTGGTTGTCCTATCTAGATTCACCTCATAAACACCTCCGACTTTGCTTCTTGGACTTTTCGAAAGCCTTTGACCGTATTGGTCACAATGCCCTGATTAGAAAACTGGTAGATTTAGGTGTTCGACGATGTCTTATACCATGGATCATTAGTTTCCTCCCAAACCGAAGACAACGCGTAAAAAATGGAAAAGCGTTTTCGGATTGGCTGCCACTCCATGCCGGGGTACCCCAGGAACTAAACTGGGCCCTATCCTATTTCTCATCATGATCAATGATTTATCCATATCTACTCCTGAGACGAATCTCTGGAAGTTTGTAGATGTTTCTATTTTGGAACGTCTTACTAAGGATGGTGGTGCGTCCTTTCAGTCTATTTTAGACACTGTCAGTTCCTGGGTTTCGATGAACCTGATGAAGCTTAATGCTGAAGAGTGTAAAGAGCTGCGACCCCTCAGCTAACCACTTTACGAATTGATGGACAAGTACTCGGAACAGTTCGTTCGCACAAGGTTTTAGGTTTGGTTATCCAGGACAATTTCAAATGGAATGAGCACATCTGTATGATTGTTTCTAAGGCATCCAAGCGTCTGCACATTATCCGTGTTCTACGTAGAGGTGGCGTCAATGTGGCTGATCTTGTTATCTACGTCGCTCTCAACGTTCCGTCCTAGGTATTGTTGCGTTTGGCATAACGCCCTTCCCGCCTATCTGCCTAGTGAAATAGAGCGGGTCCAAATGCGAGCTTTAAGGATAATATACCCTCGATACTTATACCAGGAAGCCTTACAACTTGCTAAAATCGCTAGACTTGAAGTTAGGCGCAATGAACTCTGTATGAGGGCTTTTGATAAAATTACCAAAGGCGGTCCCTTGTCAGAACATCTAGCCCCAATAACTCTACCGCTTGGACGTCTTTTAAATGTAAATTACTGTCCTAATGGCAAACGCATCATCTTTTAAAATTAATTGTTAAATGTTTAAATTTTAAAGTTCAATTCTTAGTATAAATTTTCTTAGTAGTTATGATTGAAATATATGTAACTCTTGTAGGTTTTATAATTTTTTAATTATTTTGTAAACCCAGTCCCAATAAGGTTTTTTGTAATTTTCCGAACCTTGTAAGCACATTGTAATTCATTTCTAATGCAAGAATGCGTCGATTAAACATCTTTAATCTTTATCTTATCTTATGATCACCAGCCGCAGGCGAGTGATTTACGAATTCTTCGGGTGTTCTTCCAACATCCCAAGTGTTTTATGAGGCCTATAAACCGCAGATACTGGTGGTCTATTGATTTTATAATAATTCAGAAGGGGTGCGAAATTTCCATGGATTTACTGGCACAATAAACCATATACCTGATTGACCAATCAGAGTGCGCGCATTGATTTGGTTATTATATAAGTATAGGTAATGATTTCGATTGTAATTTGGAATAAATGAGCACGAGTAAAATCTTCAAGACTAACAAAATTGCACGAGTCCGTAGGGCGAGTGTAATTTGCGTCCTTTGAAAATTTTACAAGTGCTCATCTATTCCAAATTGCACGAGAAAAATCATATGAATACGTGCTAATAATATCCATGAAAAAATTTCGGGATGGTTAAGCAGAAGCAACGCACGTGTATCACGCAATCACGGAAAAAATGCACCATGAGTTGGGTCATCCAGGCTTGCATTTGATTGGCTATCAATATGCACCAATATCACTTTATCACATTATTTCACTTTTCTCCACTCTGTTTGGGATTAATTGACGTGCTGTGAGCCAATCAACACGCTGACATTTTTTTCATGTACATTATTAACACAATTCTTGGACGAGGTGTTTTTAACAACCACAATAATCAAGGCTGGAGCAGGAGAAATTGGCAGAGGCTAATTCCAATTGTCACGACCTTGATCATTCAGACATCATAAAAAAATAAAATTTATAATATTCATTAATAATGATGATAGCCAAGCTACATTATTTATGATTTTTTTGTGCAAGTACATCTATATGGATGAAATCAAACAAGGAAAAATGTATGCAAAGAAAAAAAAACAACTTTGGTACACATGGTCAATAATGAATAGAATGTGTAACCTGCACATTATCTTTCGCACATTGGATTCTTCACCAATTGGAATATTGAGTGATTACATAGGGGGGTGCAACGAATAATAATAAACGAGCAGTAGTAACAAGGATTAGTGAGGTATGTTCGTTTCCCGCTTTGTCATTGATGAGGCATTTGAAAGTAGTTGTATATTTTGGGGAGAATAGTTTTGTACCCTTTCCTAGAATTTGTTCAATAATGAAGGTATCGCACTAAGCATTTTAACTGTTATCTTTTTGCCAATAATTTTTGTTAAAAACACTTGTAGAATACATATGTTATAATGCAATATCAGTTCCGTGGGATACCAGTAGCCTTTCTTGCTGGATAGCCATACAGCGTGACTCCTCAGTATGTACAGCCGGACGGTCACCCATCCAGATATTAACCCCGTCAAACAAAACTTTACCTCCTTTGGGCAAGCCGTAAACTATCGAGGTTATTTGTGCCAGAATAAGATGGTGTCCAAACTTGAGTGACTTCAGTAAGTCACACAAACGCAGGCTTCATTTACATTTTGTAGTCACGCAAAAGAATGACCTTGTTCAAAATAGTCCTTTGAGACTCACCCGGGATAATAGGTTTTTCGCGCGGTTCTGGAGCGTGTTGTTGTTGTCTAAAACCAGCACGAGATAAATGGTATAAGATCTAACTAACTAATTTTTTTAACACTGCCAATACGTTCAAACTGTCAAAAATATTTTAAAATTTTGACATATGAAAATCTCTCTGCCTGTCAGTGAACCATGTAACTTGCAGAGAACTGAAACGTCTGCAAATCTGTCTGTTTGTCAAAGAATTATATAAATAGCAGACAATTGAAAGCAGAAATCTCTGAAGACAATTCCCTACTTTGCGAAACACTGAGGCTGGGAAGGTAGCCTGCGTAGCTGGCGGTATTGTTGGCGCGAGAGGAAAACTAACGAGCGGCGCAGCTGCGCGAAGAATGGGGAGGGGCGCTGCCGGTCCCCATTCTCTCTCTTCATTACGGTCAGTGTAAAACGCAGACTGCAGACTGCAGACCGGGGGTAAAATGCAGACTGCAGATTGCAGACCAGGGATAAAATGCAGACTGAGGGTAAAATGAATATTTTCAATAAAAAACGAGTCATAAGCATAAAATAAAGAGTGTTTGAAAGACAATCCTGTTTTACATATCTGTCAACAACTCACATTATCATGACTGCAAGTCGCTGGGACTGTTGTTAAGAGTCCATGGAAAATGCGATCGCTGAATGTTTTTGCGCTTCCAGATGCACTGAAATGTTCAAAGTTATTTCTCACACCAGTACATCGAGGGATATCGATCGATAAACCAACAATTATTACTCGGAATACCTGAAAGGTATCCGAGTTATAGGTTGTTCACCATTTACCACAAAAATCCGTCAATTTCGGTTGGAATGTAAATGGTAAGCCTATTTTGGTATTCCCAAACGAAACATTTCCGGAGAAAACAGGATTTCTTGAAAGGTAGTCAAAAATTCCCAAACGGAATTTCCAATCGGAAAACGTGTTGCATTTGCATACTCCCATGTTTTTGCGTCCCTCCAGACTCTCTGGTAACCTTGAAAGGATTTTGTAAATGGTACACGCCGTTTCCAACTAAATTTCCCATTCGGGAGTTTTTGCTTACCATTTGAACAAACCTAGCACCAACCGGTTTCTGCTTGTAAATGGTAAACGTCCGTACTTTCGGTGCAACGAAATGCACAAAGAATTTCATGTATTCCGAGCAATTAGGACACGGGGATTTCATTGGTTAAGCTATGCGTGATAACCCTTAGGGAGAAGTTGTAAAATAACATCTTCCAGATGCAAAACAAACGAACTCTTGAACAAAAAAAAAAAAACGTACACGAAAGCGAATGAAAGGATCCTACTAAGAAATTTTTACATCTCAGCGATACTGGCTTACAGAGTTCGATGAAAATCCGGATTTATAACATGCGATGGGGCAAAAAAGCGATTGTGTTGTGTTGGAGTTTCAGTGTCAAAGTACAATCGGTTACGAACACTCTTTATTTTATCCGTATAACTCGTTTTTCATTGTTATTTTATTTTACCCTCAGTCTGCATTTTACCTCCGGTCTGCAGTCTGCAGTCTGCGTTTTACACTGACCGCTCTTTCTTTATTCACGGAAAAGGTTCTTCAGAAAAGGGGTTGATCCTGAAGTGAGAAATTTATTTATTTGCATACTGTATGATTTGTGACACGGATTGTGTTTCTTGTTTTGCTCTCAACTCTGCAGAGTCTTCAGGTAAAAAAGTAATTGAAGATGTGACGGTGAATAATTATTTAAAAGAAAGCTTGTTGTCTATTTTGTGCTTCATTATTCACGGAAAAGGTTCTTCAGGAAAGGGTTTCATCCTGAACTGTCAATTTTATTTAATTGCATATACTTTGTGACACGGATTGTGTTTCTTGTTTGCACACAGGCTATTGAAATACACCTTATTCCAAAATGGCCGCTATTTAGATATTCTTTTGTTTTCATTGAAATTAGACCTTGCTGCCTCGTTCAAGGCAAAATATTCTTTTGAATTTTCCCGACTGTTTTGTTCTTTGTTGACGATTTTTTACGACTCTGTGAACATTTTCGAGAACACTTAATGTCCTGTTGCGGAAGGTCATCACACTACTAATGATGCTTAACAAGCTTATAAGGCACAAAGATGGTGGGCTATGTTTTGAACTGCAGATTTTAGGTCCCTAAAACAAAGGGAAAAATGTCCATCCAAGACCGATACTTTCTTTGGAAGGGTAAGCCTGGCTTTTCCCAGCCATTAACCCATTGACCCTTGGGAATGAGATTTTAAACAATTATTGGATGAGGTTTTTGTGATATCCAGAATAATCAAGGTCGAGGTAAGGGTTATCAGCCGAAGCCGAAGGCTTCGGCTGATAACCCTTACCGAGACCTTGATTATTCTGGATATCACAAAAACCGAATCTAATAATTGTTTTATTATACATTGAAGCAAACCTAGAAGTCATTGTTGTGCTTCTTCACTGACAGCAAGCAACACAAAGCGCGCGAACTTGACATGATTACCCTAAGAAATCATGCACTGCGGTCATACATGACATGATTACCCGTGACCTTGGCTGACCTTGACATGATTAATGTATAATCTGCAGTTATGACGTCACGGGCGCTGATTTCGAAAATTCACTGTAGGCTTTCGGCCAATCAGGAAAGAGATAGTGAGCTCAATGTATAATAAAATAGATTATACTCTGTCTAATGCCAGACGATTCTACTAACACTAACCCTAACCCTACATCAGTGGGGCACGGCTCAGGAGTCAATGGGTTAAATTTAAAATTTGCTCGAGTCTAAGAGAGATTGCCATTGGTCAGTGTAGAATAAGTCTTCCCACCCCAGGTATTTCACGTTAATTCTCACTCTGGATAACAGATAACAGGATAGCATTAAATGAATTTACCTGGAGCATCAACCTCTTGCTCGCCAGATGGATTAGCAGTAGCTTTTTCTTCTGGTTGCCCTGTTGAGACATCAGCAATTAATCAGATTTAAAATCCTGGTTTTTTCCCCTTTAATTGATTGCAACTCTCACTGAAAGACTACCTCTCAAAAAGTACGCACCTTATGATCATTTTAAACTTCCCATTAAACTAAATTACACAAAAATAATGTGACTAAGTTGTAGGAAAAAGGAGAAGAATAACTGCAAAAACTTAAAACACTTCATTATTTGCCAAACAAGCAAGCAAACAGCAAGTTCACACACTTTTAATACTGAAATATGTATGTGTCTCCGTTCAGGACACAAACACCACAAACTATCTCTTCTACTCTTGACAGTAAGACTAAGGGTGTGTTCGATTGACCCTATTCCGGAATAAGAATACGTGGAGTGATGATTTAAAACGGTATGTCTGGCGCTTTTGAAGCAACAAGGATAATAAAGATATGTTTAAAATGGCATTTTAGCCAGTGTTTGATAATTTTAATGTGAATCTGCGTAAAAACGATTCGGATTTCTAACTTCAATTCCATGTATTCCTGTTCCGGAATACTGTCACTCGAACGCGCCCTAAGTGTGTAGGCTTTTTCCTATCCCAGAAAGTTTTAGGACTACTGAAATACTTTAGTAAAGGAGATCGTAAATATCAAACCCAATAAATGATTGAATTTTTTAGGTAAGACATAGTGCTCAGGCCTAACAAGAGTCAAACGAATAAGTTCCTATTAGCTAGTTGTTGCATTTGGACTGAAGTGCTGTGAGTGAGATGTGGAAGTATCCAGTTATATTTGCACAACTTTTAAAACTGCCAGTAGTATTTGAAAATACATTGAAACAATTCAATGATTTAAGACAAAAACGTTTGTTCTTAACTCAACCGCATAAAAGATGTCTTATAAATGAATGATGAACTCTTTTGCAAAATTTCTTTTTCCAAGTATTCACTTGAAATATTATTTCTCGCTAAGTGTAGCACCTTTTATGCTCAATTAAATGCTCAAAGGAAAGGAAACGAAAGGAAAGGAACTTTATTCAAGTGTTTAGTCGTTTTAGCGCTAAGAGCAACACGTGCTCTGATTGGCTAATTGTAACTGACTTGTAGGGCATTATTCTCCCGTAATGCCCACGGGCCGATTACGGCCTTGCAAAAACAAAGCAAAAGGTTATTAAAAAGCCATATAATAAACAACTTACTAACCTCACTTGCTCGTGACCTTACCGGGGAATATTGGCCCTTGGTCGTTTTTGTACGGACCTCGCTGCGCTCGGTCCGTACTGCCACGACCTCGGGCCAATATTCCCCAGTACGGCCCTCGCGCTCGGTTAGTAAGAAATTAGGATGGGTAAGCCTGGCTTTTTTCAGCCATTAACCCATTGACCCTTGAGAGTGAGACTTAATAGATTATACTCTGTCTAATGCCAGACGATTCTACTAACTCTAACTCTAACCCTACATGTACATCAATGGGGGACGGCTCAGGAGTCAATGGGTTAAATTTAAAGTGCTACTGTGATCAAATTTTTATCCCTTGAGTTTTTTGGTTTATCACATAGAGTACCATGAAACATTAAAAACGCTGTTTACCGTTTGGAAATATCTGCATTGGTTCCAGAGATATTTAAGTTTGAAAAATGTGTTAAATATGCAAATGAGAAGGCTAATGACGTCATTCACCCAACCCAGTAGAACATCAAGAATATAAATAGAGCTATCTCGGTCAATTTGCAACAGAGACCATTGAAACTTGGTGAGCTGATAGTTCTGAAGGCAACACACCTACGACTGTAAAGAAATTGGTTCCCATGGCAACTCACTCGTTTCCAGTTTCCTCCAACCTGATTTCAATATTTTGGTGATCTCAGGCTAGAAATACATTAACCAAGGCCACAAACTCGACCTAACATCTTTATATGCTGGCAGGATCATGCAGATGAGGCACCATTTGCAAATATCAAAACAGAACGCCAAAGGTGGTCTGCAAAGCTTTTAATATCAGGGAGGTCTGGAACCCAGTATGTTGCCATGGTAACAAAAATGGTATGCACATATTGTGGAACACATTTACTAGAATCTTAGTGCAAAGAACCAAGTATTTCTGATACAAATTGGCTGAGATATCTTTCTCCATCATACTTGATCAAAATTTGGTAGGGTTTATGACGTCATCACTTGGCTAATTTGCATATTAAAAAAACTTGAATATCTCCAGAACAGAAAGAGATATTTGAAAATGGTAAACAGCATTCTTCTTCTCGTACAGACTACGTGTTTATGTGCCAAAATGGCTTCGATAGGGAAGATTCAAATTTCGTCACAGTAGCACTTTAAAATTTGCTCGAGTCTAAGAGAGATTGCCATTGGTCAGTGTAGAACAAGTCTTCCCACCCCAGGTATTTCATGTTAATTCTCACTCTGGATAACAGATAACAGGATAGCATTAAATGAATTTACCTGGAGCATCAACCTCTTGCTCGCCAGATGGATTACCAGTAGCTTTTTCTTCTGGTTGCCCTGTTGAGACATCAGCAATTAATCAGATTTAAAATCCTGGTTTTTTTCCACTTTAATTGATTGCAACTCTCACTAAAAGACTACCTCTCAAAAAGGCACCTTATGATCATTTTAAAATTCCCATTGAACTAAATTAGACAAAAATAATGTGACTAAGTTGTAGGAAAAAGGAGAAGAATAACTACAGAAACATAAAACACTTCATTATTTTCCAAACAAGCAAGCAAACAGCAAGTTAACGCGCTTTTAATGCTGAAATATGTATGTGTCTCCGTTCAGGACACAAACACCACAAACTATCTCTTCTACTCTTGACAGTAAGACTAAGTGTGTTGGCTCTTTCCTATCCCAGAAAGTTTTAGGACTACTGAAATACTTTAGTAAAGGAGATGGTAAATATCAAACCCAATAAATGGTTGCATTTTTTAGGTAAGACATAGTGCTCAGGCCTAACAAGAGTCAAACGAATAAGTTCCTATAAACTAGTTGTTGCATTTGGACTGAAGTGCTGTGAGTGAGATGTGGAAGTATCCAGTTTATTTGCACAACTTTTAAAACTGCCAGTAGTATTTAATACATTGAAACAATTCAATGATTTAAGAAAAAAACGTTTGTTATTAACTCAACCACATAAAAGATGTCTTATAAATGAATGATGAACTCTTTTGCGAAATTTCTTTTTCCAAGTATTCACTTGAAATATAATTTCTCGCTAAGTGTAGCATCTTTTATGTTCAATTAAATGCTCAAAGGAAAGGAAAGGAAGGGAACTTTATGCAGGCGTTTAGTCGTTTTAGAGGTAAGAGCACTAATTGGGGACGCTGTAAATTGAAATTAACAATCAACATAAATCAAGTCAAATGTTAGTTTTTGAGGAGAAGGGAATTCTGGAGTATCCTGAGTGATTTAATTATGCATTCAAGGTCGATCATTTGATACCTCCTCTTTCATAATAACTGACTGCAGAAACTCTTGTTACTTTATCTAGGCCTTTCCACAGAAAGTTATATATCAGTCGATTCAACTCATTGGTTATATTTTCCGGCGTTGGCAATAATGAAGCATTACAAAAATATATTTAGAGATGAGAAGACTTTTAATAAGAGTAACTTTTCCAAAAATGGACATTCCTGTTGAAGACCAGATGTTAATTAGTTTCTTGAAATTACCTAGTTTGTCAGAAAATTGTTTTTTTTGGTTAAATAGTTTTTTATCATAGGTGAAAATACTCCAAGAGCTTTGATTGGTTTAGAAGGCCACTTAATCCCTTAAGGGGCTTCAACCCATAATATCTTTCAGAGGTCCAGTGGTTGAGCACTAGCTGAAATTAGTGCAAATCCCATGCAACCCTCCTTGGTAAGCTCCTGTGGTAAGCTGTGCATCAACTGCTGCCTTTTCCCACAAGACAAGACTTTATTTCACACTTCTTAAAACATGATATTGAAATACAAATGTACACTTAGTTCATTCATAGTTTAAATTGACATTTATTAGATCAAAGATGGAAATGTCTAGTGCCTTTAAAGTGAACCAAACAGTTTTCTAGTTAGACACTAGTCTTGCTTAGTAACATTTGAAATGTAGACATCTATCAACATACTCATGACACACACTACACACACACACTCAGTATTACTTAGTTACACATGACATGAATTCTTGCTGTTTACTCTGCTGTATATTCCTGAAGGGCCGGGTCCAAACCATGGTCCTAGCGCACAACAGGGCTGATAAATTTGATTTTAAGACAAAACTTTCTTTAGTATGTGGGCTGTTCCTACTAAAGTTATTTTTTGTAGCTCATTGATGTTGATTGCCCCAGGGATTTTTTCCATGTGCTTTTGCAGTCCCTTCTTGATGAGCCCAAGAGCACCTATAACAAATGCTATTGTTTCTGTATTCATTCTCCACATTCTGGTTGTTTCAATCTCTAGGTCTTTATATTTGGAAAGTTTTTCAGTGGTCTTTATTATGGAGGTGTTTCTGTCTGATGGTACTGCCATGAGTTTGCAAGTTTTGTTCTTAATATGGTCTTTGATCACTATATCAAGCTTGTTAGATGCTATTTGAATAATAATTTCATTATTATTATTATTATTATTATTATTATTATTATTATTATTATTATTGAAGGTGCTTTATAGAAGTTACCTTTTGATGCACAGTTAAACAATTATCCTTCGAAATCGCACAGAATATCGCCTGATACTTAGCCGACAAGGCCGTAGGCTGAGTGGGCTAAAATCAGTCGATATTCCACAAGATTGAGCACAGTAATTGTTTTATTATTCAACACATTGATGAGAAAGCACAATTTTCTATGTTTATTGGGGAAAAAAAGCTGGAAAAACTACCATTTTTCTCCGCGACACAAAAAATTACATATATCGCGGGATATATGTTGAGTACGCACGACAAATATTGAGCATGCTATGACCATATTTGGGCATTGTCCCAAAGTGTTGAATAATAACTAGTGTTATATTGTGAACATCACCGGTGTAATGAAAGTGGTTGTCGAAGGTGGAGGGTAGCCGCTTTTTGTGCCACTGGCAGGGTTGGACACTTAATTATGTGAGCACTCGCCATTTGGGCTAGTGACTTTCAAAATGCACTCGACTGGATCAGTTTTTACTTGCCCAAAAGTTTACCCACCCCCACCCTCCCCCCCTTCATCCCCCAATCTCTCAAAGCAATTTAGTCATCTTTCATTTTTACTATTTAATACCATTGAAATTTACTTCAACACTGAAAGGCTATTAAAGTAAATAGGATGTCTGTTTTAGTTTCAACACGCACTGCCATACCGCCGATGGGTAGTGGGAGCAGCCAGCTGCGACCCAAAGATTGATCGCCAATCATGACACTGCCCCAATACATGCCTTGCCATGTGTGGTTTGGCACAGATGAAACAGGAAGTCGGAATACCCCAGAATAGGCCTTACGCGTGAAGACATCATGACCACCTAATTTCACCACCAAGCCTCATTTGTACAAAATTATTCACATCACTTGGATATGCAATACTGTTCGCACATGCGTTTTCTTTACAAGTTTGCTCCTTTGGGGTTAATAGCTCATGCTCAAATTTACAAGTTTGAATTTTTGAATTTGAGGCTTGGTGGTGAAATTAGCTAGTTAGACGTCATCACGCATAAGGCCCATCACTTGGGTGTGTGTTCAGTTGCATTGTTGAACTTAATCCTTTGGTGGGAAGGGAAATCTTACTTATTTTGGTACAAGTCCAACAATCAGGGAGAATGGGGATTGAGATGGCAGTTCAAGAACCACCAATCACAAAAGAGAGGAACAAATAGGAAGAAGACCACTTTAATCTAAATTTAATCTAATTTAAACTATTTTTTGGATTTTGGATTGTCACATAATTATTCTTACTTGACAACAAATTAAATGACTTGAAATGAAATATAAATTAAAAAAGCAAAGGTCTGGAATTATTTTTCTTTTTTGAGAATTCTTATTAGTATACAGTAAGCTTTATCACTTCTTGACTATTATAACTTTCAACAACCACATTTTATTAGCCATACCTGAAGTATCATGGCTTTTTATTTCTCCATTAGGAAAGTGAACACTTGCCTCTTGTTCTGCTAGAGATTTACACACAGTTTGTAAGGAAAGGAAACATAATTTAAATATACATGTAGCAATTCATATGACAAGGTGGCTCATCTCATTTTTGTACAGTAAAGAAATATCTTGTTAAGCCTTGATGTGCAAGACGTACTTAACTACCGAAGGCCACTCTTCCATGCTTGGATGGATGCCTATTACCCTATTAAAACAAAATGTTGCTAGCACAGGAAAAGTCAAGATTTTTTACAGATTAGACAGACTTCTCAAATCTTAAAAAAACTCTCCTGGGAGTGACACTTGACAGATTTTACTCTGTCTAACGACAGACGAGTTTACTAGTCAACTGGAGGCGCCCTAGGGTGCCCAAGAGGTCAGTGGGTTGACTCAGTAGGGTGAGTGCAATTGGTGGTTTTTAAAAGGTTGTTTATTAGGCATGCCCATAAAAATTTCAGCTTTTTGGATAAATTTGGTCTTCTTTCGAAACAGCATTGATCAGCTATGAGTTGTCACCCCTTGTGCTCAATGGCCAATTGCGAAAAAATTAATTGGGTTCTAAAAATCAAAGGCGGGTCTAAAACACAGATCACATTCCACAGGTCAAGACTAGATGTCCCTACTCCACTGATGAACAACTAAAGCCAAAAGTTTCCCCAAGACCTGAAACATCGTTTTTGTAGAGTGATCAGGGCTAGGAGATACTTTAGATATTGTTTATTTATCTGTAGCACTGTGACATGTACACTGACCTGTGACCCATGACCTGTGATTTATAGACTCGTCGAAAAATCAAACCCACAATGCAGCTTAATTCACCAAATATTTCATTCGTAACAAAGTATGGACAAGGCTCTCGTTCCTCACTGAGTCCCACTATTCCAACGACAGAAAATCTGGCAATGTAGGAGGATGACTTGACTTTTTGCCTTTCGAAAATGATTGGAGCTCCAAGAAGACAAGACCACTCCAGCTTCTGGCTGTCCTCTTCACTTGTCACTAGTTTATGCAGCTGGGTGTCTCCTTGGAACTCTAATTTCAGTGGAAGTTTCTCAGACCCAACAAAACAATAAACCTTCAAGTTCGAAGTAAGTTCTTCTTTTTCTGGAGCTTCAAAACCAAGAATGAACATTAAATCGTTCCATTTGGAAGGTTCGGCATTACTATTGATAATAGGACCCACTTCCAGAAAAGAGAAAGGACCATACGTCTTAACGATTGAATTCGAATCGACTTGAGGCGAGTATTCTCTAAAGTGATCTTTTGAAAAGCGATTTAATTGAGCTGGTTTGTTGAAGTCTCCATTGATCATGACACCAGACCAAGATACAAAATACGCCACATCCCTGCCATCTATTTTGACCAAGACAGAACAGGCCATTCCTTCAGTTTGGTAGATACCTTGAATCTTCTCCTTCCTCACGCTATAAACAGCCTTGAATGGATCAACGACGTCTTTCGAATAACTCGAACTCTTACCAGCCAGGGACCAAGAGCTCCCAATATTCGCCATCATGAGTCAGAGACTGAAGAGAAAACACATGGGAATGGAGGCTTACAGTTTTTGTTCGTCTGTCCCCTTAGTTTAGCGCTGTGTATCAGGAGACCAAGCATAAACGAGACGAATTCTAAACACAGATCAAGTTGTATTTCCGCCATGTGCGATATCTACGTACAACAGTCATATCCCGGATGAGGGACCGAGAGGGGTCTCGGGGCTAGTTCCCAACATCTCCCCCCTTATGGAAAAAAAAAATGTATACAACAACAATAACATAACAAACAAATACAGCAATGAGCGCTGTAAAAGGTGTAAGAGAATGAATAATTGGCAGTCCATGTGGACCACTAGGTCAGTTCATAGTCTTTTAATCTCAAAGGAGGTTTGATGATCCTCATTCTTGTTCTTGTGTTCCCAAGAGTGGGTGCCGGAGGGTGGTCTTGGCAAGGTAGAGTTGCAAGCTTCTCAGGCCCATTGCTTGGGTGAGGTGTGGTGGTAGAGTCTGCGCAGGAGGTTGATTGTTGGCAACAGTTTCTTCTGCTTGCGGTCTTTGGACAGGGTACCGTTGTCCAGTGGTGGTTCCTGGCACGATAGAAATGATTAAATTATTATTATTATTTTATTAACTGCCGAGCAAGGATTGCGAATCTTGGAGCCCTGTGGCACTTGCCTTCAGGAAAAGGGACTTTACATCGGCAGAACTTTGGTTTCAGCAGGAGGAACCAGCCTTGTACCTGTGTGAATTCTGAACACATCTGATCAAACACAAACCCTTGGTGCTCAAACTGTTGTAGCCGTGGCCAAAGTGCCAGTGGTGGTTCCTGGCACGATAGAAATGATTAAATTATTATTATTATTTTATTAACTGCCAAGCAAGGATTGCGAATCTTGGAGCCCTGTGGCACTTGCCTTCAGGAAAAGGGACTTTACATCGGCAGAACTTTGGTTTCAGCAGGAGGAACCAGCCTTGTACCTGTGTGAATTCTGAACACATCTGATCAAACACAAACCCTTGGTGCTCAAACTGTTGTAGCCGTGGCCAAAGCGGTAACTAGTGTTGCAGAGTTGGAATTGCCTCAAGTTGATTCAGAGAGCACCACAAGTGAAATTCACCGAAACTACCCAGAGGAAGAGTACGAGGAACCATTACCAGGTCCATTGAAAGAACTGTGGGAGCGTAGCGAAGAACAGTTGATGGAGGAGAAAAGCCATGCAGTTGTTGCAACGACACAAGGGCATATTTTCCTTATCAGAACAGGACCTTGGCAGAACCAAATTGATAAAACAACACATCGATACGGGCGACGCAAGATCCATTAAACAGCAACCTCGACGTGCCTCACCATCAAAGCATGCAGAGATTGAAGAGGAGGACTTATTGCAACGAGACATCATCAAAAAGTCAAACAGCTCATGGTCGTCCCCTGTAGTGTTGACGAAGAAGGATGGCCCTCAAAGATTGTGTGTAGACTATAGGCAGGTCAATGCAGTGACCATTAAAGATGCTTATCCACTCCCACATATTGATGACTCTCTGAGTGCCCTCTCAGGAGCAAAGTGGTTCTCCACGTTGGACCTAGCTTCTGGGTATTGGCAAGTCCCAATGGACCCAGCTAGCAGGGGCAAAGCTGCTTTTGTAACCATCTCTGGTCTCTATGAGTGGGACGTCATGCTCCTTTGGCCTTACCTCGTCACCAAGTACTTTTGAGCGAGCAAATGGAATTGACTTTAGCAGGACTGAGGTTTGAAACCTGCTTGATTTACTTAGAAGACACCATTGTGTATGGAAAAACCTTTCTGGAAGAGCTGGAGCGATTGGAGGAAGTCTTCGTTCGGTTTGAATCTGCTGGACTTAAGCTGAGACCTAGCAAATGTGTGCTGTTCCAGAAGAGCGTTGCATACTTGGGCCACATCGTCTCTGAAAGAGGTGTTGAGACAGATCCTTCTAAGGTTGAACGGGCGTGCGAGTCGCTGGTGCCAGAGAATGCCACGAAAGTTAAGGGCTTCCTAGGACTTGCTAGTTATTATCAATGTTTTGTTCCCACCTTTGCTCAAGTGGCCACACCTGTTCACAGGCTAACCGAAGCTGAAATTGACTTTGTTTGGACGCCAGAGTGCCAGTCGGCATTTGACATGTTGAAGAACCTGCTGTCTACTGCTCCTGTAGCAGTGGAGTTTGTACTTGACTTGGATGCCAGTAATCATGGAATCGGAGCTGTCTTAAGTCAGTTGAAGGACGGAGTGGAATATCCTGTTGCTTATACCAGCAGAATGTTGACTAAAGCAGAAAGGAATTATTGTGTGACACGGAAGGAGCTACTTGCTGTTGTGGAGTCTGTAAAGCATTTTCATTATTACTTACATGGCCAGAAGTTTCGCATCAGAACTGACCATGCACCCCTCTGCTCGGTGCTAAAAGTTAAAGAGCTAGAGGCACAATTGGCAAGGTGGATAGAGTTTCTGAGTCCATTTGAGTATGAGATTCAATATCGGGAAGGCCAACGGCATACCAATGCAGATGCCATGTCACAAAGACCTTGCAGGCTGTAAGTGGTGTAAAGAGTGGAAGAAAGCTGAACAACTGATCAGCGTCGCTGTACATAATGAGATTTCGATTTCCAAGACAGATGAGCTTTCTGAAGTGGAAGCGGTAGTCCTCACATTGAGAAGAGTGACGCAGAACCATCTTCAGTTACTGGTGAGCATTGCCTGCCAAACGATCTACTTAGTCCCAGCTCCAACACCATCAAGTTAGAACCCACCTGGACCTGGGAATATCTTCGTCTTCAACAGGCAACAGATCCAAGTCTGTTAAGGAACAAAGTCCTGGCAGACCAAAGTGGGAAGACGTATCCCCATATGATCAGGTTGTCAAGTCACTCTGGGCCCAGTGGGAACAAGTGGAAATCCATGATCGAGTACTGTGTAGGAGATGGGAGGAAGGAGGTGGTGACAGAAAGACGTACCAGATTATACTGCCATGGAATTTGCAAGAGACTGCACTTAGGGTGCATCATAAGACATAACCACACAACTGCCAGCCATCAGGGGTGAGCAAGACACTTGCATCCATGAAAGCACATTATTGCTGGCCAGGGTTTACTTCACATGTCAAGAAATGGGTCAGGATTTGTCAGGAGTGTGGTGCTAAGAAGAGCTGGGGGAAGAAATGGCGATCTCCGTTACAGCAGTACATAGTTTGTACACCAATGGAAGGGTTCGCAATGGACATATTAGGGCCCTTGCCTCTGACTCCTCATGGGAATAGATATGTGCTTGTTGTAACTGACTACGTTACAAAGTGGACGGAGAGTATACCCAACCAAGAAGTTGCAACAGTGGCTGAAAAGCTGGTTTCCGAGTTTGTTTGTCGATTTGGAGTACCTCATGAACTGCACAGTGATCAAGGGACCAACTTTGAGTCCAAAGTCATGGCCGAGGTATGCAAACTCTTGGACATTGAAAAAACCAGAACATCCCCCCTCCACCCACAGTCAGATGGCCAGGTGGAGCGCTATAATCGCACGTTAAACTTCAAGAAAACCAAGAGGACTGGGACATCCAACTTCAAACCTGAATGATGGCTTATAGAAGTTCAGTCCGTGAATCCACTGGTGAAACCCCAAACATGTTGATGCTAGGCCGGAAGATTGAGGTGCCTTTGGATGTGATTCTGGTGTATTCTGTCTTAAAGCATTTAAAGGTCCTTGATGAAAAGAGGGTAACAATAACAGAGACACTTAACCCATTGACTCCCAGGTGTTCCCATTGACAAGTAAAATCATCTGGCATTAGACTGAGTAAAATACTGGCCGGTTTAGGCCGGTTTGGACGTCAAAGGGTTAACACACCTTACTAGTGATAAGATCTGATTCAGACACGTCATAAATAGTTGAAGAAGGCAAAAGACGTGAATGGTAGATCCATCCAGCAACCTACAAGAATTGTGAAGAAGGCAGAATGAACATCAATGTTTAAGATCAATAGTACAGATAGACCCTGGATAACTGAAAGGCTAAAGTCATCCATTAAAAAGGTGCAAGAGGCTTTCATTAAATATGGCAAGGACTCTAACAGCTATAAGATGTGGAGAAATAATGTCCAGAAAGAGGTTGAAGTCTGCTAAACGTTCTTACTTTATTCTTACGAATAAAGTTGATGATCTTGAGCTTGATAATTTGTCTAGTACGAATTGGTGGATCCATTTTAAAGACTTGTCTGGAAAAGACATTACGCAAGATTGGCAATATCAATTCCTGGATCAGAACTGCCCAGATATGCTCTCCCTTTCAAATAAGGAGAACAATTTTTTTATCAGTTTGACAGATCACTTTACACCCCTGGAGCCTCCAGCCCTGGTCCCTCAGGAAGTTCCCCCTGAATTCCAGGTATCTGAGTGGGAAGCTTTTCAGGCCCTCTCAGCTGTGAAGATCTGAAAGGCTATTGGTCCTGACTGCATCCCGAACAGAGTACTAAAGGACTTTGCTCAAGAACTGGCACCAGTTGTCAAGGATATTTACAATACATCCCTGACGGAGGGTTATTTTCCTGACGCTCTGAAGGCCTCACTGTTGAATCCAATTCCTAAAATTTTTCCTCCGCAGCAGATAGAAACTGATTGCGACCGATCACTCTAACGTGCACTCTTGCTAAGGTGCTTGAAGGATTTACGCAGGATCGCTTGATCACATAAGTGTCTCCTCTGATTGACCCACGTCAATTTGCACGTGCTGGGCATTCCACCACCAACGTGTTAGTGTACATGTATTTGCTTCAGGCGGTGTATGAAGCAGTGGATACAGGGAACTGTGGTGCTAGACTGTTTTTCCCTGACTACTCTGAAAGGTTTTGATATGATTGATCACAGAGTTCTAATTGAGGAGCTAAGGAAGATGCATGTGCATCCTGTCCTAGTAAACTGGATAACAGCGTTTCTGTGTAACAGGACCCAGGCTGTGAGGATCGAAAACGTTATATCTGAGTGGAAAACTCCCAAGGGTGGTATACCACAAGGCACCAAGCTAGGGGTCATCTTATTTACGATCATGACAAATAATTTATTGCGCTCATGGAATCTTAGAATAAAGTTTGTTGATGATACAACAGCCCTTGAGATAATTCCCAGGAACAGTGTCAGTCTACTTAACCTTGCTACAAATGATATTTATGCCTTTTCTGAAGATCATAGAATGAAACTGAATCCCACTAAATGCAAGGAAATGCTAACTAATTTTATGAGCAATCATAATCTTATTGTGAATCCTATTGTAATTGGTGGTAATCCAATAGCCCATTTCCGAGTTGCTGCATGCCTCAGTTTCAAAGCGAGTCCTGGTGCACAACCCACTTCGAAACCGAAACAAACAGCAACTCGGAAATGGCCCATTGAGAGAGTCCTGACATATAAGTTATTAGGTGTTAATTTAAGTAATGACCTGAAATGGAACCATCATGTAGAACATATTGTGAAAAAGGGAGACAAGAGACTTTACTCTCTCTAAGGGTCCTTAAGCA
Source organism: Montipora foliosa (assembly GCF_036669935.1). NCBI lineage: Eukaryota > Metazoa > Cnidaria > Anthozoa > Scleractinia > Acroporidae > Montipora > Montipora foliosa. The sequence continues at coordinate 64,538,070 of NC_090874.1, forward strand.
ATGTGGTGCGCCTCCAGCTTCATTAGCAAAAGTTTATACAACTGTTGTTTGTTTTATCCTAGAATACGCTGCCCCCATGTGGCAAAATATACCAGATTTTCTATCCTATAAGGTAGAGAGCGTTCAGAAAAGGGCTATGCGCATCATTTTTCCTTTAATGAATTACAATGAGGCATTAATTGCACTCAATCTAACAACATTAAGTGAGAGGCGCGCCCATCTGTGCCAGGTTTATATATATTGGTATATATGAGAACCATCCCTTGCACCTTATACTTCCCAAACAGGAGGAGTTTGTTCACAATTACAATCTCAGATCTGGCGTTAGTCGTATCACGCGTCCTTCTTGTAGAACAAAGCGCACGCAAGAGTTTGTCACCTATTCTCGGTTTTCACATGACGTCACGACCGCCATGTTGGTGCCCTAAACAAAGAAAAGGCGGCCATGTTGGTGCCCCGACCAAATCCTCCGGGAATTTAACTCTATTATTATGCAAATGCTTCCTTTTGTTTTCGTCGAAAAACATGGCTGTTGATCACGTGAGTGAAAACCAGCAATAAGTACATTAAGTAGCTTCTATTGATTTATTCTTAATATAGTTGTAGTAATTATATTTTAGGTATATAATATTGTATATAGCTCAGTAATTAAGCCTTATACTGTCTATATTGCTGCACTGAGTCTTAAAATAAACTTTACTTTCAATAAAAAAATAAAATGTAGCTAAAAATAGCTGAAAATAAGTTTACAACTTAATCCGCACTCTCTGTAATGGGCTGTAGGTATATTTATTTCTTCAGATATTGTCAGAGTATTATTTTCTGTCTGAATGCACTTTTTCTGTGTGTTCTTTTGCTTATGAATAATTAATTACAAAAATTATTGCAGGTGCGGGGAAACAAATATCACCATGCGGTAGCCATTTTTAGGGGAAGCACAACACTAATGATTTCTGCATTTTCACCAAATTTTCAGATTCTTCCATGTCCATAAATATTCCAGATTCTTGGTGGACAAAACACTGACCCCCAGCTCATGGACTACCCTGATGGACTAACCAAATGGACAACCCTGAAAATACTAGTTCAAATGAGTACTGTTTGTCTATTTGTAAGCAGTGTCTCAAATCATGCTTACTTAAGCCTAAACATCCATTTTAAACTGCGTTGATCAACAGTATTTAATTCTAAGCACCCATTTTAAATACGTTAGCTTTCGATAAATGGACGATTACTTCACATAAGTGAAGTAAAACCGGTGCAATTTCTGGATTTAGTTGCATGTGGCCGTGCAGACAAAAAATAAACAAGGTATGTGCAATGTACTTATAAATCAATTCAGTTCTTTAAATAGCATTCATTTGAAATGGTATTTTTACAAGTTAGTCCATTTTAGGGTTAAGGACATTGGGGTAGTTTTGTCCACCACCTTCTCTTAAATTGCAACAGTGTTTGTTAGAGTTGTCATCCCTCACTCATGCTCTTGTAAAATTACGAAAGAATGAATTAGGTATCTAAATATCAAAGGCAGGTCTAAAACACAGGTCACATTCCACAGGTTAAGACTAGATTTCCTGCTCCAGTGATCAACAGCTAAGCCAAAAGTTTCCCCAAGACCTGAAACACACTGACCTGTGACCCATGAACTGTGATTTAGCCCCAACGAAAAATCAAACCCAACTAAACTCACCAAATATTTCATTCGTAACAAAATATGGACAAAGTTCTTGTTCCTGACTGAGTCCCAGTATTCCCACAACAGACCATACGCCAATGTTGCTGGATGACTTGTACCGTTTGTTTTTGACAATAATGGGGGCTCCAAGCACAGAAGACCACTCCAGCTTTTGCCTGTCCTCTCCACTAAATGTCACTGGTTTATGCAGCTTAGTGTCTTCTTGGAACTCTAATTTTAGTAGAAGTTTCTCAGACCCAACAAAGCAATAAGCCTCCAAGTCCGAAGTAAGTTCTTCTTTTTCTGGAGCTTTAAAAGCAAGAACGACCAATGAATCGTTCCGTTTAGAAGATGGGGCATTACTAGTACTATTGATAATAGGACCCACTGGAAGAAACGAGAAACGGCCAAACGTCGCGACGGTTGAATTCGAATCGACTTGAAGCGAGTATTTTCCAAAGTGACTTGAAAAGCGATTCACTTGAGCTGGTTTGTTGAAGTCTCTAGTTACACCAGACCAAGTCACAAAACACACCACTTCCCCGTGGTCTTTAATTTTGACCAAGACAGAACAGGTCATTCCTTCAGTTTGGTAGATACCTTGTCTCTTCTCCTTCCTCACGCCATAAAGAGCCTTGTACGGCGGATCGTCGTCTTTGGAATAGATCGAACTTTCACCAGCCAGAGACCAAGAGCTCCCATTGCTCATGTTATTCGCCATTATTATCGCGGCCAAATAGAAAATCGACCTCTTCAAAACACACGCTCACCGGGCCGCAAAAGACTGAGTCTGACTGACAGCGGGCTGCTGATGCATTATCAGCCCTACAGCTGATTGGTTCTTGCTTCAACTTTGCGATTCACCGGCGAAAAGTGTTTTTAACAACAACAACAACAACTTTATTTAGCTAAATACAATAATTAATGTATGGCTTGCCCCGCAAATAGCTAGAGAAAGCTAATCAAGGCGGGGCAAGTCAATTACAAGAACACACCTATAAAAGACAATAAGGTTACACAAAAACACTAGTTTAACAAATTAAAGATACTGATTACAAAAGGATTGATTGTTGACAAATATGTAGTAACTAATAATTAAATAATTATGCTGCGAAACAGGTGACTTTTTTACGCAGTTTTTGATGTGGAAAGTTTGTTGCCACCGGGTACAAAAAGTTACTGTAATGTGCGGAAAGGAGGATTCCAAGGTTTCCGTTCATGTGTGAATTGCCTTGTACCAGGTGGCAGGGAAATGGCAATATTGTTCAGCGTGAAGGTTATTTTTTTCTGCTTTACTCCTTACGATCGGCACCTCTACATGAATGATTAATGATTCGATCAGATGTGAATTGAATTTTGAATGTGATTGTGTCATTGGGAAAGTAAGCCTAGTATCAAATATTTTAAATAGCTGCTTTTAAGGTCATTAATATTCCCTTTTCTGGTGAATGTCTAAGTTATTATACTTTTTAGCCGTCACAACTCAACGATCCTTGCGTTCAAGTAGTTACCAGGCCAAGTTATGGATTTGCAATTAATTTGAGTTTAAAATCAAAATCAAAATCCATGTTAGTTAACACAATGTTTGGTATATAGATATCTATAGATTCAAGTTCGTGACTGTTTTTCAAATTTTTTTTTTTTAAGACTATTGTTTTCTGGAAGCATTAATGATGTAATTTTGGTTTTAGGGGACTGTCATGTGTTGTTGGATCAAGGAAATTCTGTTTTGAGTCAAGTATGGTTGACAGTAGATAGTTGTTCCTTTATTGCCTTGAACTTTTTTTGGTTACATCCCACATGTTTGTTCTTTTCTGAGATGGCAAAATTTATTAATGTATTACGTGATTTGGAACTGCAGCTAGAAACAGTGTCCCAAGCATAAGGTCTCATTGGGTTTGATGGCAGTAAAATAATCTTGGTAAAAAATATGTTTAAAGTTTTTATCATAACTTCTCATCTTGGTCTTGCTGGACTTCAAACATGCTCTACCATTTTGCACAAGGAACTTGTCGATCAACTGTTACCTTTTGGTGTATTTGCAATATGATCTTTGGATAGCAATTGATTTATTTTTCTTATTCCCTATGTGTAGATATCCTATGTCTGTCACATAGTTAGTTTTAAGCTTTTATTGTAAGTACTGTAGAGATGTCAGGTAACTCAGATGGAAATTTGACAGACCTTAGCTGTAATTCAAATTACTACTACAGTTTTGGTCGTTAGTGGAACATAGTATTTTATTGGGACATTTCTTAGTGAGTGATTGACTCATTGACTCCTGGGGATTCCCCATTGACAAGTAAAATCGTCTGGTGTGACAGAGTAAATGCTAAGTATGGCCGGTTTAGGGGTGAAAGGGTTAAATTAATTAAAGTGCTATTATTAGTTTGACTTTCTTTTTCTTCATTTGAACCAAAACAAGTGATTAATCATCACCTCCACCATGCCTTGCTTTGCGTTGCTTTGGCTTTTAGAACAAAGTATCAAAGTTGAAGCTGGTGACTCGAGGAGTGAACTATAAAGACTATAATGGTATTTGAGTATTATTGTAGAACAAATTTGCCTATCTCGTTAAAGTCATTAAATCAATGGGAATCCAAACATGAGGATGCACTTTGCTCAGGAGGGGTTTTCCCTGACAACCCTTAAAGGTAACAGAACCTTGTTTTGATGATGACTGGCAAATAACTTTTACTTATGAATTATTCATAAGTAAAAGTTATTTGCTCGTGTACCAAATTGTCTTACAGTTCCAGTCATTCCAGCTGTTTGGTCTCAGCATCATATTAAGCAGTATAAATCCACAATTTTTTCTCCAAAAAGGAACAAAAAGAACCCCTGTCATTTTCGTAAGGGAGTCCCCCTTGAGGCAGTTTGTTTACTTACTGGTATTTATGATCTGGTTTGTATTTGCGAAACATGGCTTAATGATACGGTGTTAAGCAGCGAACTACTTCCAGGCTATTCAATTTTTCGCCGAGACAGGGCTTGCAAGACTGGTGGTGGTGTCCTCGTTGCTGTTAAATCAGATCTGCAATCCATACGCCGTAAAGATCTTGAAAGAGACAACACCGAAATGGTAGCGGTTGAAATATTTACATGCAGCAAATCACTTATCCTTTACACGTTTTATCGCCCCCCAGAGGAGCAACCCTGAATCTAGCTGTGTGTTAGTAGTTGGCGATTTCAACATTCCCGTCTTGGACTGGACGGATTCATCTTCTCCTGTTAATATTGGAGGAAATGCAACTGGTGACAATTTTTGCGACAACTTCCTATTTCAGTTCGTTCACGGTCCAACCCATATTGCTGGAAACAAACTTGATTATGTTCTGTGAAATTGTCCTGAAGTAATCGAAGGTGTTTCCACACACAGCCCGGGAGTTGACGAATTTCCGTCAGATCATTATATTATTGATTTCTCGATTAGAGTAAAGTTTCATCGTGCAAACCCGGTACGCCGTAAAGTCTATGACTTTAAAAGAGGGAACTTTGCCGAACTGCGTCGCTCTTTAGAGCACGTTCCTTTTGACGTTGCTTTTTCTGATAATATTGACGAGTACTGGCTCACTTGGAAAGACCTATTTCTGACTGCTGTCTCTAAGTGTATTCCTATCAAAACAGTCAAGGACACTAACTCACCTCCTTGGATAGAGACTACGAAGCCCGTCATTGTCTAAGAAAATACCGGCGCAAGAAAACTGCAACCAACAAATTGAAATTGCGCACTTTAAGCCAGGAAGTCAAATATGTTATTAGAGCTAAGCATCGAGATTATTTAAAGAAAATCGAGTCTTCGTTCAAAGACAATCCAAAATTGTTCTGGAGCTACCATAAGGCAATTTTGCACTCACGAGGAAAACCAAGTGTTATCTCTTACAAGGGTGTTACCGCAACCAGCTCCGCTGATAAGGCAGAATTATTCAACTTACATTTTCCCTCTGTCTTTAGGCCACAGTCGACTACAAACGTAAACACTAGTTACTTGAATATTCATGATCAATCGTTTGCCTGGACGCTTATGTCTGAATTAACTATTTCGGTTAACGAAGTCGCAAAGTGTCTAATGGACCTTGACATCACGAAAGCCTGTGGTCCCGATGGGATTCCGGCCAGACTTCTTAAAGAATGTGCTAATGAGATTGCCCCGAGTCTTTGCATGATGTTTAACACTTCGCTCAAAACAGCTTGTTTGCCCAAGGAATGGAAAGAAGCTAACGTAACACCTGTTCATAAAAAAGACTCTAAGGAGCTTGCTTCAAACTATAGACCTATCTCCCTTTTATACCTGGTAAATAAAGTACTTGAATGCTGTATCTGGAATAGTCTCTACTACCATATAAAAAACGTCATCACCCCATTACAACACGGTTTCATGCAAAATCACTCTTGTGTTTCTCAGTTATTATCAGTCCTACATTCTATTGGAAAAAATCTTGACAACAACATTCAAACAGACGTCTAGCTTGTATTTGGACTTTGCCAAAGCGTTTGACTCTGTGGACCACACCATCCTCCTTGAGAAGCTTGAGAGATATGGAGTAGTTGGACATCTGCATAATTGGTTTAAGAACTATCTGCAGGATCGGTAGCAACGAGTTGTTGTAGATGGATTCACCTCCAGTTGGGCCACCGTAACCTCTGGAGTGCCCCAAGGAAGTCTGCTTGGCCCATTACTCTTCATTATCTTTATTAACGACCTGCCAAGTGCCTTGCCTGATGGTTCTGTGACAGCCCTTTACGCAGATGACACCAAGCTTTATGGAAGTATCTTATATCCAGGTGCAAATAAATTGCAGCAAGCTTTAACAAACCTAGATTCCTGGAGTCTTCACAATAATATTAATTTCAACGCATCAAAGTGCAAGGTCTTAACAGTGACACGGAAGAAAAATCCAGTGCGTTTTGACTACCACCTTGGCCACGTTGACTTACAACGCGTGAACGAGGAGAAAGATCTCGGTGTCGTGATAACAAGCAAATTAACGTGGGAAACTCAAGTTCTCATGGTCTCTGCTAAAGCGAATAAGCTACTCGGTCTTCTTCGTCGCACTTGTCCCATGCTGACCGACGTCAAGGTTAGAAGATCCTTGTACCTGGCACTAGTGAAGTCCCAAATGAGCTATGCAACTGAGGTGTGGTCTCCCAGCCAACTCAACTCTAAGGCAGAAAGCTGAAATGGTTCAGAGACGAGCTACACGCTGGATTTTACAAATTAAGCAAGGTGAACTGTCCTACAAAGAAAGACTGATTCATCTGGACCTGCTGCCGCTTACCTATGACCGCGAGGTCAAGGATTTAGGAGGCTCTGACTGTAAATATCGAGAATCCGCTGACCGTTGCAAAATTTCACAATTTATTTCATTCTACCTAAAAGACCCATTTGGTGAACTATTTTCAAAAATGGAAATAAAAAGTTCCATAGCGCTTTGCTTTTTCCGAAAAATCCAAAAGTTCAAATTACGCCGAGGCGGCCCCCAATCCCCCGGAAAAACAATGAAAAATTCTGCAACTTCGTTAACTCCGTATGCGACAACGCGTTGAATTCTTGGTTTGCTATTTTGGATATTGGTAAAAGGACCCTTTGTCGTTTAAAAAATGTAAACTTCATGTAATTTTGTCAAGTTTAAGACAACATAAAAACCCGTTGAAATAACCCACTTTCAATCTTTTGGGTTGAGGTGAAATAAAGGCCAACTTTAAAGGCCTATAAAAATCCTAGTATATAAATTTACGTGTCATATTGTACATCAGCTGAAAGCTTTATCCTTGTAGGTCATTTTCTCCAACTGTCGTTTTTGGCCCGCAAAAATTAGCCCATCCAGTTTGAAAAGAGTTCGGGCTATTTTGACCAAAAATTCAATGCAAATTGCTGAGCGGATGCATGTCACGCAAGAGGTCATGGCCAAACCTTCAGTTTACAAATAATGCATCTTTTTTCTCTTTCTGATTGAAAATGGCAGCAAAGAGCGCATTGAAGTACTTCAATGACCTTTCAATATATTTAACGATCATACAAGCACACCACATATCATTTTATTTATCTTAGGTCTAGACGAAGATAACAGTCGTCGATCGCGTTGATGCGTAGTCCAATAAATTGAAGTAAAATTTGATTCACATACACAGCGAAACTTATTACAAAGTTGAAGAGAATTGGGTAGACTTGCTGTTGTTACTGTTGGTTTAAAATAACGCGATGTAGTCCTAGGAGCTCTCTATCTTACCCAATTTTTGACCGAAAAGGTTAACAAAACATGATCAATGAAGATGTGCGTCTTACCGTAATTCGTTCATAAATGATAAATCCAATCACTCAAATATTTTTCTTGCCTGTAGAAAAAAAAAATTAAGAAAAAGAAACCAATCAAGAGTAAAAGAAAAACTTACGACCTTTTTCACCAATAATTCGCATTCCAAAACGAATGTCACGCAAAAGAGTTGCACATTCCATGACATTCTGACAAAATTATCGACTCGTTGTTGTAAGGTTCTTTCTTTTTTTGAACGTTTTTAGCACGATTTTTCGTTTTGGAATTCTCTTTTAACCATGAACAACACTGTTACGAAACGGCACTAGTACCATTGCGTCGAGTAAAATATTATCTGATTTGTGTTATAACATCACGTGACGAAGCCGTCCCACGGAGTTGGCTGCAGAACAGCAATTGACCAGATGGATGTTCAGTTCCAACCGAGACCACAGGACATATTTAAGTCCTCTACAGCTAAAGGGGACTGTGGAATTAGTAGCAGTGAGTCAACTTTCGTCTTATCAACCAGCGAAACCCTTTCTTCTAGTTGGGCATGGTAGTAAATCCCTTTCAAAGAATACCCGGGTACATCGGCTCTGGGATACCCCTAGACGAAGAACTTTTTTGAAAATTTTGGATAAATAACCCGGACAGACTTCAAGCGACGGAAGTGATCCAAAAGAATGGCTATCAATCGATCATCCTTGTCACTTGAAAAACCGAAATGCCCCGATTACATATTCATAACAAAAAGATATTGAAGATAAAATTGTTTTGATCACTGACAGATATCGGTATTGGGGTTTGCGTAAAAACTCAGAATAGAGGCGTAGTAAGAAGGTAGGGGAAAAAACGAAAAAGGCGGAGGGTACAGCCACACCTTGGCAAAGGGTAGGCTCAAGCGAGCTATTCTTTTAGAGCGGTGAGCGATGCAAGCCAGCAAAGAGCGCTAAACCGGAGCGACCGCACCGCAGTCATTTCGCATTTCTCTTTCTGGTGCCCCTCGCTTCTCTCCTCCGCAGAGGCTCCCGCTTGGTATTCCAGTAATAATAGCAAACATGCTTCTGCGGAGCAGACAGGCGAGTGAGCACCAGAAAGAGACGCGAGATGGCAGGGACGGGGTCGCCCTAGCCTGCCACTTACGCGTTCTGTCTTTACTCGCGCGCATTGCGGGCACTGCTCGAAGAGGATAGCTTGCTCGATGCTATCCGATCCTATTGCTTGGAAATAAACATCTGTGGGTGGGTAGAAAACGACCACATCAGCCCTAAGACCCAAAAAAGACAATCAACTGAAACGGCTATCCTGATCTTATTGATCTACAAGTGTAAGGAACATCAAGATCTTCAATTATCAATGAATCTGATCAATTTCTTCGTTTTCTTCAAAACCCCACCTAAAGTAAAAAAGGGAAAACCCCCTCAAAATCCCCTTCAAATCGCTGGAAGCTCGCATGAAATGGGAATCTCGACCAAAGCAAAAGCAAGATACAACAAGATGCAATTCTGATTAACAAGACGAATAGACAATTCACTTGTTGCCAGGGTCCCTGCCTCCAGTTCCGTAAAAGGGGCTGTAAGATATATCTTTGGAGCCTCTATTCTCACCAATTTTATCACAGTCTATCTTTACATAATGTTAAAAAAGACCGTTTACAAACGCACGAACACAATTTACACGTTGTCACACATATATCAAGTTAGTGCTTTTTAGAAGTGGGTGTTCCTTTTTTTCGGTGTTTTTTTTTTTATATTTAACAATTATTCCTCGAGCCCGAATAGGCTTTGAGTCGGTAGCCCATGAGGCCGAAGGCCGAATGGGCTATTGACTCAGAGGCCATGAGGGCGAGAGGAATAATTGTTTTAGTAAAATCCAACTAGTTGGTCAGGGCTGCATTTTGAGAAGAGTTTCCCGAACATCTGGTCCTTGCTGTTCTGCAGACAAATCCGTACTTTTTGGTTACGTCACGCGAAGTTATATTATCACGCAAATCAAATTTGACATGTTTGTAATAATTTACTCGACGCGATGGTACAAGTGCCTTATGGTAACTGTTTTTCATGGTTAAAAAAGAATTCTCAAAAGTTGCGAGAAGAAAGAACCCTACAACAGCCCTTTAACGAGACGATAATGTTGTCAGAATGTGCTACTCTTTTGCGTGAGTTTTTCTTTTACTCTTGATTGGTTTCTTTTTCTTCACTTCTTTTCTTCTACAGGCAATAAAAAGACGTAAGCAACTGGTATTATCAGCGGTTTAAAATGTATGAACGAATTACGGTAAGCAAGAACTGCAAGCGAGGACGCACATTTTCATTGATCATTTTGTTTTGTAAGTCTGTTTTGTTGACCTTTTCGGTCAAAAATTGAGTAAAATAGGGAGCTCCTGGAATGACATCGCGTTATTCCAAACCAAGAGTAACTACAGTTAGTAAGTCTACCCTGTTCTCTTCAACTTTGTAATAAGCTTCGCTGTGTATGTATGCACCCGGGACTATGCATCAACGCGATCGACGACGGTTATCGTTCAGTTAGATCTAAGATTAATAAAATGATAAGTGGCGTGCTTGTATGCTCGTTAAATATAATGATACGTCATTGAAGTACTTCAAGGCGCTCTTTGCCGACATTTTCAATCAGAAGAGAAAAAAGATGCATTATTTGCAAACTGATTAGGATTGGCCGTGACCTCTTGCGTGACATCCG
>NC_090874.1:64556204-64561204 GCF_036669935.1 Montipora foliosa
TAAATTTTCACCTGCAATATATCAAAAACTGATTCTAGTTTTCATTTCCTTCACAATGTGAGCTCAGGGTTAACAGCTGGTACAGGTGAATGACCTTTATGGCAGCCCTGTGAAAACTTTCCAGTATGACAATTTAATTGACCACATTAGTAATAGTACAAATTACTACATAACATAACATGGTTTGACATGGCATGAGTTAATTGCCTGACCCTTGCCTGACATGGTCATGTTCTGTACTATTTCTCGCCTGTTGTGCGACAAATCAAGAAATGGACTCAGGTGTGTTTACGTGTCAGGGTTTCCAATAAGTTTTAAAGTAGCAGGGACCTTGTGACAGAGTGAGCGGGCACCCCTATATATAGTCTGGCTTTTGATCTTGAGACCTCCTTTGAGCAATGGCGGATACTGTACTCAGTGTAGACGCGTGCTAGTACCCAGGTCCCACCTTCTAATAAAACCCCTGCATCTAGGTTAGTTCAAGCTCCCGTGGTGGTACAACTGTTAATACATGTAATAAGAGGCTATGAACTTTAAGCTAAAAGAGTAGAGACACCTTTTCTATACAGGGCATTTTTTTTTGAAGAATGCTAAGTACATAATCTCAAGAAACTCAGTGCAGACGTGTTGGCTTTCTTGGATACTCTAGGTTAACCATGTAATGTATCCCAAACAGAGCAGAAAGACTCTGTTTGTATGAACTTACTTCCAGAAGAACCTCATTGTCAACAATAACGAAAAGCTGTTAGTTATAATCGTTGGTCTCTGGGCACAGCATTTGAACATCCCCACTTAAAACTGTTGAATTCACATGATTGTTTAAGTAACGTTGTCAAATTCCTTTGGGAGAGCAGAGAGATGCACACCAAAAGGTCGATGAAATTATGTATCAAGCAAAATAAAAACTGCAAAAGCCAAAAGTTCTTCACGAGGTTAAGACTAGTCATCCTTAATGCAGTTTATATTCCATTTTTCCAGATGAGCGGAGGTCAGTACTTATTTTGAACCATCAAATTTGACAGATTGGATGTAACAATATTATATATACATTGTATATTATCCTGAGAATGTTCATTTCCCATCTTATCCCCCAAATAATGTCATCCTTTCCTCACTGCCAAAGGCTTTCTGTAGGGTGGCCAGCACCATAAAGTTTTGAAATGGTTCTATTCTCTTCAACTCTCTGACTAGCAATGCAAAAAAGCCTACCCTTATCAAAATTGAAGCATGCTTAGTATAATATTTGTATACAAAGAGTATACATCGTTTGTACCTCACTGTTGTGGTGTACATATTATAGTATACATGTACATCATATACATCAAGCAAAATTTCATTTAAGACTGATGTATACTATTTGTATATATCACCATTGCATCAGGGCTATGATGTATACTGTGTGTATACTACACACCCTCATTAACTCTGTGATGTATACTTCATGTATACATTACAGCTGCATTAAGACTGTAGTGTATAATTTTTGTATACAATGATTGTCCCAAATACCAAAATGTAACTTAACATCAAGAGTAACGTATACTTCGTGTATACATCTACATGTAAGCCATGTGATGTACGTGGTTTTCAACATGAGGTATATTTACTGTCTACATTGCTAAAACTGTCTGAATGTGCAACTGATATTGAAGACAATACAATTTTTTCAATGATACACTTTGATATCATTACCATAAAATCTCAGTTATGAGTAGGTGAATGTGTAAAACATTGATGTTAGGCTCTAGAAATTTTATGTCAAGTTGTAAATGTTAACCAGTCTTACAGCAATTTAGTTAGAAGGCCCCCTTGTAGAACCAGACATATGTAAATGCTATGTAAAGTTTATCACATAACTATGTAGAGCTATATAAAGGCTATTTCCTGCTCCTTACTATGTAATAACTATGTCACTTGCTACATTACATGGTTCAGTCTGTGTAAAGCATATGCCATTACTATTGCAATACTATTTAAAGGTCACATAGCTCTCAAATAGCTATATAAACACCATTGAAAATCTTCACATAGTTTTTAAATAGCTATATATTGACTATGTTATCTGAAGTCCAAGTATACTTTTCACTTACATAGTAAATGCATACTATGCTTTTGGTATGTGATTGTAAAGCAAAGTTTTCACATAGCACATCAAATGAGGAAAAGTTTACATTGCTTTTACATACTGCTATCTATTTCCTATGGCTTCCTATGCATTTGCTATGTATTGGGATGAAATAGTTTTTACATATTGCACCCACATAAACAACCAGGAGTGTAACATTTCCATATACTTTACATACTGCTATCTATTTCCTATGTTAAAGCAAAGGCTTGCTATATATTTACCATGTCTTGGGGTAAAATAGTTTTTACATAGCACTTACTAAACAAAAGACATGAAAAAACCTTGCATAGACTTTATATACTGCTATCTATTGCCTATGTTTTGGACCTGTACTGCACCAACTAAAACAAACCAGGAGTTACGAGTAAAAATTTACATAGACTCTACATACTGGTATCTATTTCCTATGTAAAAGCAAAGGCCTGCTGTATATATTTACTATGCCTTCGGGTAAAATAGTCTTTACATAGCACTCACTAAAAGAAAAAAACAGGAATAAAAATCCACATATCCTACATCTATTTCCTACTGTATGTTATTTAACACAGAAATTAAGCAAATTCCTAGGATTTCCAAATCATGCCATCAGCAAAACTCAGTGAGTTGGAACTCTTGGAAGCTTTTGGGAAATGAAAGCTAAAAGGGCACTGTGCAGTGTGCACTAGGAATTCCAATCAATAATTCAACTTGAGGGTCACTTGAGTGAGTTGAAATTCTTGAGAATTTTGTGCAATAGTACTGAATGTGCCAGTGAGACAACAATCAAAGTTTAAGTGCCCTTTTAGGATTTGATTTCATCTAGTGCCTTGAAAAAATTACTTCAACTTCAACCTTCAATACATATACAATGTATAACATTAAACAAGGTTTGGTCTTATTCAAAGCATGCTAATGTGAATATGATATCTTTCGAGTTAATTCACTGTTCGTACTACATGTATTTTGCTTAAAAAATGTCCTTTAAAGGCTCCAAACTTTGAACATAAAATCACTCTGTACACGGAGAAATGAAAAAGAAAGCTTTTATTCCGATGTATTCAATAGATTGTGAGAAATATCAATCAACGGATTACCTTGCTCTCTGAGTCTCATAATCGGCCTTATTCCAAAAGGAACATGATGCATTACTCTTGAAAATTACACACTCCAAGTCAGCACTTAATCCTTTCAATGAACTCCAGTATCTTTCGAATCTTGCTCATTTAAAATGAATCCGTAAGAAGATTTCCTCCGCCATCTTGGACAACACGTAAGCGATAGGACTGGAAACTAGTGAGTCCTTTTTTCGTTTTGGTCAGCAGTCAGCGGTAACCAGTCCAGCTCTTGCAAGTTCGCGGTATATTCAAACGTTTCATCTACGATCACGCTTTTGTGGTGACGATTTTTTGGTTAGTTTTACTCTTTAAATGCTGATCCACGCAAGGAAATACTCACAACAACTCAAATTAAAAGGTAAGCGTTGTTGTTGTGTGAATAACATTTGATTTGATGCCTTATTGTCTTCAAAATGAGGAACGATTTACATGCATGTAGAATTCACATTTTCACACCTTCGAGTCAATTTGTGAAGTTCGGAGTAAGTAATAAGTAAGTAATTTTATTTAAACACATATCGCATATGAGCGATAGCTCGTTTAAATGCAAATGTGTCATAAAAATTACAATGTGATAATTAAGATAATCTTACATGTACAAGTAATGAGTGAAAAATAAGAAATAAGAATTAAATCAACTGAATGAATAATAACCTATGACAATAATCAATAATTCAATAAAAGAAAATATTGGTAATTAGACTGTCTATTTACAAAAAATACAGCTGCAGTAATACGATGAAGACATTGTATGTTTTGTAAGTTCTTCCGAAATGTAGAAAGGGATTCTGACATCCTTATTTTGTCTGGTAGAGTGTTCCATTGTTTACTAGCCTGGTACGTGAAAGAATGTTGCATATAAGATGAGGTTGGTCTTGGAATAACAATGTTAAGATGGCCCCGTAGGCTGTAACCGTTGCTACGCAGGATAAACTTTTCCTGAATGCAGTTTAGTGCCTGGCCATAAATACTTTTGTATACGAGTGTTAGTGCTTGTTCTATGCGTCGGTGTTCCAGGCTTTTAATATGTGCGATGTTAAGTAACTCTTCATAAGCAGTCGATTTAGAGTGATATTAATTAAGAAGAATCCTTAAAAGCGAATGCGTTGGTTGACTCTAGTTTCGCAGACAGACCTTTACTTAGAACTATGAACAGAGGTGATGCATATTCAAAATGATGCAGAATAAATGCTTTGTACAATTTAATCATAATATCTAAGGGTATAAATTTACGAATGCGACGAAGAATTGAAACTTTTATGTTCACTTTCGGGCAGATTTCTTTAATATGTGCTTTAAAAGAGAGTGAATTGTCAATGATTACTCCGAGGAGCTTGATCTGTGAAACGTAATCCAGTTCATTACTTTTGATAACAAAGGGCGTTGGCAAAGTTACTCTGTTAAAGACGATAGATTGAGATTTACTATGATTGATCGCCAGGAAGTTCTTATGGAACCAGGAGACGAGTAGACCAAGGTTTTTTTGTAGGTTTATCTGCAAGGTGGATGGACAAAGGCTGGAAGAGTACCCCATAGTGTCATCGGCATAAAATCTTAAGGAGCACGAAATATCTGAAAAGTTCGCATCATTCATATATATATTGAAGAGAGGGGGGCCCAAGATTGAACCTTGAGGAACTCCACTCTTCATAATTTGCCAATCTGACAAATTACCGTCTATCTTGACATGTTGCTTTCGATCAGTCAAGTAAGAACATAAAAGTTGTAGGGCGTCTTCAGTTACACCATACGCTGACAGCTTTGAAAGAAGCAAATTA
>NC_090874.1:64568704-64588704 GCF_036669935.1 Montipora foliosa
AAAAATGGGAAAATTTCTGAGAAAGCACTTTCTACCATAGAAGAGTACATTCCAGGTCTTTTGAAAGAAAATGGGCAACTTTCTATCACAGAAGACCATCAAAGTGAAAGTGAATCAGATCTAGAGCAGTGATCATTATCAAGCTGTTAAGTAATTAGTTTACATTACTTTATTAATCGTTGAAAAGATATATTTTCCGTTCTATTTTGACAATATACTGTTTGTTTGAATCAGGAGAGGATCTAGACATTAGGCCAAGAAGTGTCATTAAAAACCCATGTTTATATTCAACAGTCACCAAATAAAGAATGTGTTCCATATTATATTTACAGAAGAATGACTGTGACTACAGAGGAATTTTAGATAAAAGATAATGGCCCACCCTTAATGACATGCACCAAATTGTTTGACCCTCCCTTTTGTGCTTGCAAGAAAA
Source organism: Montipora foliosa (assembly GCF_036669935.1). Taxonomy (NCBI): domain Eukaryota; kingdom Metazoa; phylum Cnidaria; class Anthozoa; order Scleractinia; family Acroporidae; genus Montipora; species Montipora foliosa. Next base: position 64,569,141 of record NC_090874.1, read on the forward strand.
ACCATGGCCCTCCCCATGTTTGCACCAGCCCCCCCCCCCCCCCCTCTAATTTTTGACCGGTCCCTAAGGTACATGTACTTCAGAAAGAAGTCGTTAAAGGAGAAGTGAAGGCTAGAAGTTCAAATTTTTTTGTGTTTTATTATTGTCGAAATATAACGTTCTTTACCCAAAAAAAAACAGGAAAAATCCTTTTTCATCTTGAAAGGCCTTGGATTTGCCCAAAATCCTTGGTTGTTTTTCCAATTTGAACGCCCGCCATTTTGTTTGCTTTTTCTTCCGGTTACTTCCAAAAAAGGAATGTCCACCGCCATGTTGTGACGTCATTGCGCACAAGTAAGCAGCTGGTTTTCCAATTTCGTTCCCAGAGTCTTCTTTCCCCTTGACCAGCGGGTCGGGTTACTAGAGACTCTGGGATAATCCGTTTGGATAAAGTTTTTGATAACACCGCGGCAAAATGAGTGCGCAGGCTTGACCCACGCGCGAGGGACTGGTACCAATTGCATTTACCATAGAAACAACAGCGCGGCAAAACGGTGGCAATTTAAATTCTCTGTGTTTGTTTTCATTTTGCGATGATAAAGACAACCCTACTTTGATAAGGTTTAAATTTTGAAGAGAGCTTCCTGAAAGACTAATCTTCCGTGTGTCTTTTCAAACCAAAAAACTATAGTTCAAACCAGGAGAATTTTTACCTTGCATTCGAGCGCTAGAGCAAAAGGACGAAGTTCGTAATTTTATTAGTCGCGATGGTCTCTGCGTTGGTAAACTTCTGGGAGGAAAACTGTGCACTAAGAAGGAAAACACGGGGTAAACATCTTTGCAAGGGCACAATGATAATTTCTACTGCGAAGATGGCTTCTGTTGCTTCTGTTGAACGAGGAAATTGTCAAATGAATGAAGGGGTAGTTTCTAAAGAAACTGTGGTGCTGCGTCGGTGGGGAAGTAGTATACAAAAATTTGGTCTTATCAACGGAGTTGATAATGTAAATTGGCCACCGTACAGAGATTCTAAAAGCTGACGTTTCGAGCGTTAGCCCTTCGTCAGAGCGAATCGAGGGATTATGGGTTACGTGTAGTTTTTATAGTAGAGTAGGAGCTACGCTATTGGTGGTTAACATGGCAACGTGAAAAATAGGAATATATTAGTTAAATGAAAAGCGTTCGTTAATACCGTGAGGATTAAGGGTGCCGATTTGAAAAATGAATTTTTGTTCCAGATTCTTGCGGCTTTCCATCGTACCTAGATGTAGGGAAAGGCCGCAGATAGCCATGTGTTTTTTGGAGTGGTTAGGCAGATTAAAATGGCGAGCGACTGGCTTAGATGCATCCTTGTCATTCTTCTCAACATCGCGAAGGTGTTCGCGGAATCGGTCACCTAGTCGTCTACCTGTCTCACCAATGTATAATTTATTGCATAACGTGCAGGTTATGCAATAAATGACATTTGCGGAGGTACATGTGAAACGATCGGTGATCTTAACAGATCGCGTAGGTCCCGATATCTTGCTAGTGTTATCAATGAAAAGACAAGTTTTGCATCGTAAGCGCGCGCATTTGAAAGTGCCGGGTTGCTCGTTAGTTTTGAGCGCGCTTCTAACTGAAAAGTTGCCTACGTTTTTGTCGCGTTTGAATGAAATAAGTGGAGGTTGCGAAAAGATTCTACTAGTCTCGGGATCATTTTGGAGTAATTTAAAATTACTAAGAATGATGCTTTTGACTGCGTGATTATGAGGATGGAAAGTGAGGGTGAATGGAATTCTGTCATTCTTATCTTTTTGTGACGTTTGTAGTGATGACTGTCGATCAAATTGTTGGGCGCGATGATGGCCCGCTTTGACCACGGAGACAGGATAGCCACGTTTTTCAAAGAACTGGCACATCTCCTGATTTGCTGGAAAAATCGGAGTCATCACTACATAGACGTCGAAGTCTAAGAAATTGAGAATAAGGAATGGTGTTCTTGACATGTGATGGATGTGACGATGAATACAACAAATAACTGTGTGAATCAGTTGGTTTGTAGTGCACACTGGTGCATAGCACGTTGCCTCTAATAGAAACTTTGATATCTAGGAAAGCCAATGAAGTTTCCGAAATTTCCCAGGTATATTTAAGAGCCGGATGAAAAGAGTTGACGGAGGTTATAAATTGATCGAGTTCTTCTCTGCTGGATGAAATAGCGCCGATGCAGTCGTCGATATAGCGGCCGTAGAGTTCAGGTTTGGGGCCGTTGTACTGATTAAAAAATTGGTGTTCAACATATCCTACAAAAAGATTGGCATAGCTAAGTCCCATTCTTGTGCCCATCGCTACACCATTAATTTGTTTGTAATAGTTGCCGGCGAATGAAAAACAGTTAAGCGTTAAAACTAGTTCGGCAAGGCGGAGGAGCGTTTCCGAGCTAGGTTTTTTGACTGCGTTGATCGAAAAAGTGTTTAAGTGCTTGAAGACCTTCGCTGTTAAGAATGACTGTGTATAGAGATGTAATGTCCATGGTGAAAATAAGTTTGTCTTGGCCGGAGAAATTGAAATCGCGGAAAATTTGTAGTGCGTGTGTACTGTCTTTAATGTATGATGGCAAAGATTTGACGATAGGCGTCATAATCCTGTCTAAGTATCTAGAAATGAGTTCGGTGGGGCAACTACAGGCAGAAACGATAGGGCGACCTGGGTTGTTGGGTTTGTGAATTTTAGGCAAGGAGTAAATACACGAAGTTCTAGGGGTGTTGATGGTGAGATTAGTGGCAGTGTCCGGTAATTCTTGATTAACTATAAGATTTTGAATGGTGTCTTTGACAAGTTTTTGATTTTTGGAAGTGAGATTTTGAGGGATTTTGGCATAAAACGAGGTATCCGAAAGTTGCCGCAAAGCTTCTTTTAGGTAAAGGTCGAACCGCCAAACAACTACCGCGCCGCCTTTGTCGGCCGATTTGACATCTATGTCGTTGCGTTTACTAAGATTTTTAAGCGCCGCCCACTCTTCCGAGGAAAGGTTGGAAAATGTAGTGTTGCGATTGAATTTAAGTTTGTGAATGTCGTGACGCAATTTTTTGGTGAAAAAATCTAAAGAGGCAAATTGTCCCTCTGGGGGAGTCCATTTGGATTTGCGAACTAGAAGTGTTTCAAAAATATCTTTATTAGAAGTGTCCGAATCATCCTCTTTGACGTGAAAAAAGGCTTTTAACCGAACGCGGCGAAGGAATTTTTCAACATCTTGCTTAATAGAAAATTCGTTGGTGCGTTTGGTAATAGGGACAAAATTTGTCAGCTTGTTTCATTGGAATCATTTGAAAGCGAGAAAGAAGTTCTTTTCATGCCCGCATCCCACTCATTCGGCAACTTGGATAAGTCACTTCCCTGCTCTCAATTCTCATATTTTACAACACTAGTTACTTTTCCAAGAGCGAGGCAATAAAATAAAGAAAAGAAGTCTTAAATTAAGAGAGGATCGCAAAAACGTTTTGAAACTAAGTATAAATTTGACTCCAATGCTACTTGGTGTTTCCCTTTTACTTGGCGTTTGGTAATGGTCCATCTTTGAAAATAAATTTTCAGCATTTTTCCTGCAGCTATGACACCACTTTTAGCTACTTTTTTACCTGGCTGGTAACTGTAATTTTTTTCCAGCTTCGTCGATCACCTTGTAGAACCTTGCTGGGATGAGGGTGGGGAGACATGAGAATCATGATCATGAAACATACAAAACATTCACCTGCATGTGTTTGGAAAATACTCAGTTCACTTTTGCATGCATCGCACCAGCAAAATTCCAGCCTAAATTTTGCACTGTGTGTAAACATACTGAGAGAGGAATGTAATCATACATCCAGCAAGACTAGAGGCATTCTGCTTCATACTCTAATATTTTATTATGCACAACTGATCCAGTTTCACTACCCAATGATAGACCCACAATGGCTCTATCTGGACCCACAATGACTCTATCTGATTCATTTCCAACAACAACAACTACAACTACTATGGTATGTGTTACCACAAAACACAATATACAGTACCTCAAATATCTCTCTAATTTTATTGTTGTAAGTACCGTATATTCATTATTAACACTGTTACAAGTAGGAGCATTCTCAGAAGTTAATATCCAAACCCATGCGCAGCAAGAGAAAGACTAGAATAACATACAGCTGTATTAATGAAAGTAAGACAGTTTACTTGAATAAAAAAACCAAATTATATTTGCTCGGTCAAGCATTGACTTAGAAGGTGTGGCAAGTAAATAATTATTGTCCCTTTTCTAGACAATTTTGAAGAGCTGTTTGGAAACCATCTTGTGTTAATCACTGACATGCTCACATCTGTGATGTTTAATTTACAGTAATACTGTTGTCATCATGCTGGATCTCATGCAGGAAAAAATGAGAGATGAATAACCCTGGCATTTTTTCATCACAAAACCAATAAAATATTCAATGCTGAACTCCTTATCAAAATCTGCTTGCCTTGCATGGTTTGACCAGATCAGCACACACAGCAGGAAGAGGTTTAGACTTCAGCACTGGAAGCAGAATAAATGACATGTTTAAGAAACAACAGGAAACTGATCAAAGTAAAACAATAATATTATTAACACTTGCTCATTTTCATGCACAGGTGTGACCTAAGATACTTGGAAAAACATGGAAATCTGTGCCCTATTTGTAAAGATCCCTTTCTAAAAAAAAAAATACAACTAAACTGACTCCCTTAATAAGAGGTTTTGTCTAACAATGCAGATAAAAACAGTTGATCACATCTTGAAAGTAATGACAGTCAAAATGACAGATATCAGCCATATAGCCAGATATCATCACTTTCCACAAGATTTCTTCAGGTCAGATGACTGGGGCAATGAAATCAACAGAAATCTAGAGATCAATTAAATTTAATGAATAATCATACCACAACCTAGTGTGTCCGGCAAAGCAACACATAGCTGGAAAAGAGAGAGCATCACCATCTACCAGGCAAACCATTGGTCTTGCTGTGGGCAATCAGGTCTAAACCATGAAACAGCGAAACACCGAAACAAATTGCAAAACACTAAAACACCATGTATGTCCCCACAATACATTGAATACTAACCGGCAAAGGTTGGATTTGAGATTAAATATCGTTGTAGGCCTAATTAAGCCTAAAACATTATTGCTCTAATTCACTGAGAGTAAGATTAGGATTCAGATTAAGACTGAGGTTAGGAGCAATAACTTTTTAGGCCTAATTAGACCTAAAACGATGTTTAATCTCAAATCCAACCTTTGTCGGTTAGTATTCAATGTATGGTGGGGTCACAGATGGTGTTTTGGTGCTTCGTTTCGCCGTTTCGTTGTTTAGTAATGTCCAACCAAGTCACAGAAAAATCCATGGCTCTCGTATCACATGTCAGAGGTTAAAACTTCTGTTGTGTCAAAACCCTTGGCGTTTTTAGAGGAATATTAAGCGAAAAACATTAAACGAAAAATGTTGTCAGTTTAAAATTTACATCTTTTAGGTCTTCAACGGTGTGACCGAAACATGAGCAAACATGCATGGTTTGGCGAAGATAACTTTCATGGAAACGACATAAACAAATAAGTATTTAAGTGAAGCTATGATCTTCGCAGTTATGAACGCAATTTTTACAATTGCGTAGAGAAGCCTGAAAAATTCAGGACTTCAACGGGGTTTGAACCCGTGACCTCGCGATTTCGGTGCGACGCTCTAACCAACTGAGCTATGAAGCCACTGACGTTGGGAGCTGGTCATTTGTGGGTTCTAATGGTCCCGTGAGGAATGAATCAATGATGAAATGGAATATGAAATGAATCATATATGAACTGCGGATATGAAATCAAGTGAAGCTATGATCTTCGCAGTTATGAACGCAATTTTTACAATTGCGTAGAGAAGCCTGAAAAATTCAGGACTTCAACGGGGTTTGATTCACCTTTCTCTTGAGTTATTATAATACTTCTTTCTGAAGTACATGTACCTTAACATACCACTACATAAGGAGTTTTTTTCCGTAATTGCTCAGCCCACAGTATGAATTACAGTGGCGATTTTATTATTTGCTTATTGAAGCCACAGTGATCAAGTGTTTGAGACTTCAAAGGTTGGTTGACTGTATCAGTTCTGGCCCCAGTTGTTTGCATTTGAAGGGTGGATAGTGCTATCCACTGGATAAATCACTATCTACTGGAAAACTCAATTGGTTTTGGTAGTGTTTATCTGCTGGATAGTGATTTATCTGGCCCCAGTTGTTCTGAAGGTGGATAACACTGTCTACCGGACAAATGACTATACACTGGAAAGTGCAGTTGGTTCCGCTATTACTTTATCCACTGGATAGTGATTTATCCGGCTGATAGTGCTATCCATCATTTGAACGACTGGGGCCTTGTGGGTAGCACTATCCACTTTTTGAACAACTGAGGCCAGATCTTTATCCAACCTCTCTTCTCTGCCTCCTTTGTCATTGAGGACAAAGGAGGCAGAGAAAAGAGACCCTGGGAACGAGGTTGGTTTTAATCATCTCTCAGTTTTCTCGAACTTTAATCCATGTTGCCTCTCTATATGTACCCACATACAACTTAATACTGACAAATGTTTGATAGACTTTGTTAAAAAATTCTGTGATTGGTTAGCATCCCATTTAATGGAAGGGACAAAGTTTTTACTGCTTAACCCACGGACACCTCAAACGCCCTAGGATGACCACAGTTGACGAATAGAATCACCCTGGCATTAGACAGAGTAAAATCTGTCAAGTCTCACTCCCAGGGGTCAATGGGTTAAAGGGGATCAGTGATACCCCTTGTTACTCTACAGAAAACAGAGCTAAGTGCTGCCATCAATGAACTACCGGGCTCATTTAGTTTCATTATCTAGACACAGACTTTATGCTTTTACAGTGTGTTTGGGAGCAACTTTACAGCAGCCTAAGTTTCTGATAAATTTTAACAATTTTGTGAAACAAAAGGAGAGGGTAGCATTGCAGACTGCAGTATTTCTAGTCACTTGAGAACGTATTCCACACATCCCCTCAATTTAAATTTTGTCTGTTGATGATTAAGTTGTCAGTAAATTATACTGTCTATTTTGAAGTCAGAGTGACTTATTCATGGTGGTATGTACAGTTGTCAACAGTTTCTAATGAAATTTATTTTTTATGCCAACAAAAGAAATGTTTAGGTTCAAGGTTTGCACGCTCTGCACGTGCATTTTTCATTTTTGTCTCCTTCTTTGCCGTCGTCTGCAAAACAGCACGTCAGCACTTGGAGATAAATTTTCATTTTCTCCCCTAAATTAAGCGCCGCTCATAACGGTTTCATTCCTGAGGGACTGCTACACCTTTGTCATATTAAAAAGCTTGGAAGAGTCTCGAAGTGATTGCAATAACGCGAATTTATGTTTTTAGATGACGTTCTCGTTGCCGTTCCGGTCGTCGTTGCTAAAGCTCCCTATTCTGTTATCGTACGTGTGAGCAGTCTCAACATAGTACTCCGCTTTCGTCGTCGTTAATACACATTATAAGTTTATGGCAGAACTTGAACCATATTCTTTCGAACCAATGCGAGAACGTTCAGGTTCCGAGGAACAGGAAGCAACCGAAAGGGAAGACTAAAGAAGGGGAAATACGACTTGGTGCAGCTGTGAGTTTTGCTTGAACTGGGAGGCCGGGACAGCAAGGAAAGGAATGCATCTGCTCCCACGAGACAGAGGAGCTATGAACAAAATCTCAGTTGAGTTGATTGTATTTCAAAAGGCACTAAAAACAACTTGATTACTACGAGATTCTGTTGGCTGCTATTGTTTTGTCTGTCATTTCGATGCAATTTGAGAAACTATAGCTTACAGCTCTTAACTATTAACAGATATGCCGGCCGATCGAGCTATTCGTTGTGTAACGCAGCATTCTAGCTTTTCGACCGTGTGTTTGCAAAGAAAATTGCTACAAACTGCCATAGTGGGGTCTGAGTCAAGCACGTGGATTGTGAGCGCTTCGATTAATGAACAACATGTATGTAAACACATAAGCTCCTCTGTTCGTGGTTTTGCGAATTTTCAAACTTTAATTAAACATCTTTATGATCGTTGTCGAGTTTATAAAACCCAGCTTGAAGTGCGAAGGCTATTCACGAAATGACGTGCCCCAGTTGCTTGCAAAAACAACTTTTCGGTTCACTTCTATGGCGCTGGGTTTCCCACTAAAATCTCCCGACTAAAGAAAACATAGCTTACTCACTGGGTGTAAATGAAATCGATGGAGTCGCAAAGTTATCCTCAATTACATGCAATCATCTCATCGACCGCTGTGGCTAAGACACCTTCAAAACAGCAGGGTTCGAAATGATCCGAACAGATGTGACAGTGCTGGATATTTGGCAAGTTTTTTCTTCTAAATTCGGATGATCTATTCCTTGAGAAGGACTTCATTTTAAACAGGGAAACGATGAGAGTTCTACTAGAACAGCCCACAATAGCGCACTGAACCATTTTTCAAGTTTCCCGTGTTCAAGCAAGTGTGCGCATTGACGTCACGCTTAGCGCCCTGCTATAGTACAACCAAAATGGCGGACTTCCATCGAGTGATCAATACGGATCTTTCAGGCCTCATAAAAACGTAAAATTGTAAGGAACCCCTCAAATACTCGATTATTTCCTTTAACTAAGTCAGGTACTACAAATTTGGCGAAGGAAAAAATATTTCATTTTTATCTTCAGTTCTCCTTTAATTACTCAAGAGAATGGTGTCATTTTTGTAACTGACTTTTAAGTGCTACAAGTAATAGAGGATGGTCAAGCTTTATATTAGATCTTTTTTTTTTTAATTTCATCATAAACGTTACGCTAAATATTTGCATATCAAACAAAGTCAACAACTGAAGTTTCCATTTTTTTCTAAGTTCCTAAAATGTAAGCCAAGTTCCATTGGATGTGAGTTGTACATCTCACTTCATTGATTTGATTCTCTATATCTGATCTGGCCTCTTCTTCCAATGGAGGTTGAGAACAGTACCGTATAATGAACCCAAATGAAATGCGAGTAAAATTTTCAACCTACCGAAAGGATTGCTTTGCATGCCAGAGAGACAATAATAGTTTATTACTTATTAGGCGCAAATTAACATCTGAATATGATCAAATGCGCCTTACAACTAAAACTACTCCTAATAATTACAATAAAATATAATTAAGAATACTTGAAATTAATAACTTTAAAAGTAGTCAATCTAACAATAACAGGCAAAAGCCTTCCTAAATAAATAAGTCTTTATAGTTCGTTTAAAAACCAAAAAGTCATCGATGTCTCTAACACTCGCAGGCAGGCTGTTCCACAATACAGGGGCAGCTGTTTGGAATGATCTGTCTCCCAGAGTTTTCTTTGTTTTCTTTATGGGCAACTGTAATAGTAGTTCTTTAGAAGAACGAAGCTGGTACTTACATTTATCCTTTAATCGAACCAGATTACAGATATAGGACGGCGCCAGTTGATAAATTGCTTTAAACGTCAAAACTAATATTTTGAACTCGATACGGTAAGTAACGGGTAGCCAGTGCAAAGAAAATAAGTCGGGTGTAATATGATTAAACCTCGGAGTTGAACATACGAGCCGGGCAGCACTATTTTGGATGCGTTGTAACTTACTTATGTGTATCGCGGGAACTTTATAAAGAAGACTATTACAATAGTCTAAGCGGCCAATAACAATGGAGTGAACAAGCGTATGTGCGGCATCGATGGTGAGGTACTTTCTGATCCGCCTTATATTGTAAATATGAAAAGACGCAGCTTTACATATCTTATTAATGTGTGGAATCATACTCAGGTTCTGGTCAAACCATGATCCTAAGTTCCTAACTGAAGTTACGGGAACTATACTGCTCTCACCAACGGTAAGACCATCAATGTTCACTTTAGTCAGTTGCTTTCTGGTGCCTATAATCATGAACTCCGTCTTACTATCATTCATGCGTAGTTTGTCCTTGATCATCCACGATCGTATAGCCTGTATGCACTGCTCCATTGCTTCAACTGCGTCATTTTGCGAACAAGCCAAGTCAGGATTGAATGAAAGATACAGCTGAGTATCATCTGCGTATGCGTGCGATTGTGGTAGATAATTCTTAATAACCTCAAAAAGCTTACTGGCATAGATAGTAAATAGCAATGGCCCTAAGCATGATCCTTGAGGAACACCACATTGCAATTTGAAATTCTCCGATAATTTTTGGTCAAAAGACACGCGCTGAGATCTATTGAGAAGGTAGGATGCAAACCACTGCAATGCTGATCCCCTGACTCCAAAGCTCGTACTGAGGCGATTCAATAACACTCCATGGTCAACTGTGTCGAACGCTGCACTCAAATCCAGCATCACAAGAAGAGTCACTCGTTGAGAATCCAAGTTCATTAGGATGTCATTTTGCACTTTTAAAAGTGCAGTCTCAGTGCTGTGACACTTTCGATACGCTGACTGGAATGGAGGATATAAGCCATGTGATGTCAAATGCGCATGCGTTTGATCGAAGACGGCACGTTCCGTTAACTTTGAAATGTACTGCAAATTAGACACAGGTCTAAGGTTAGTAAACTCTGAAATCACGCCAGACTTTTTGAGTAGAGGGGAAACTAACCCCTCCTTACAGCACTCAGGAAAATCCCCAGATGTAAGGGAACAGTTAATTATGCGTGTAATAACCGGCAGTAAAACATCGAGACAGGAGACCACAAGCGATGTTGGAGCTGGATCAAGTGGACAAGACTTTTTTGCAGATTGTCGGACAAGCGTCTGGACTTCGTCCTCACTGACAGGATGAAAAGCATACAGTGCCTTTTCCGGGCCAACCTCTGGATCCTCCGGTAAGACCATGTTTGCACAAGAGTTGGCGGCCTTGTCAATATCCGAGCGGATGGATTCTATTTTGCGGATAAAGAATTTTCCGATATCATTCACAAGAACAGATTTATCCTCATAGTCAGGAAAAGACGGTACTTCCTTCTTAGCCAGCAACTTCTTGGCTGCCCTAAATAACTTCCCTTGATCCACAATATTCTCCGCAATAAAGTTAGTATAGAAGTCCTTTTTTGCAGCATTCATCATGTAAGTTACACGGTTTCTTTGCGCTTTAAAAACATGAAGGTCTTCTTGTCGGCCAGTCTTCCGCCACCGCCTTTCCGCTTTCCTCCGAAGACGTTTAGCAGCCCCTATTTCAGCGGTGTACCAGGGAACAGAAGGGCGTGCATTCACAGTCTTAGATTTCAGTGGAGCATGACAGTCGATCAGCATGCACAGAGTGGAATTATAGTCCTTAGCAAGTTTGTCAACACCATATACAGGTGTTTCCGTTGTCAAAGGTGGTTGACATAAAGAGGACATCTCCAAGTCATGCTTAAACAACTCCATGTCTATTGATCGATATTTCCTGTAAGTGACCCGCTTTTTTACCGCAGGCGGTTTCTTTGGGATCAACTTGCAACAGACTGACGCATGATCTGAAATAAACCGGTCAACTATAGGTGGAGCTGCTAAAACGGTCTCAGAGCAACGGCTGATTATAAGGTCGAGGGTGTGGCCCTCCTTGTGAGTGCTGCCCTTCACATGCTGTTGAAGCCCGAATGACTCGAGCAGACCTGCAAATTTTATAGCATCAGGGTCATGCGGATCATCAACGTGGATATTAAAGTCTCCAGCGAATAAAAGTTGCTCTTTAGTCAGAAGAACTGATTCGAGATAATCTGAAAATTCCCTGAAGAAGACAGTTGTTGGGACCTTGTGTTTATCAGAATATGGTGGTCGATAGATTATAACCAAACGAATACAGTTACTGACCGTAGTCACAGTCCACTCCGAGAATTCAAAGGAGCTCTTCTCACCTGCTTCAACTTCCTTAACACGCAAGGAGTCACGGTAAATGAGACCCGTTCCGCCACTACACCGACCCTCCCGTGGGTGGTCTAACAAATTATACCCGTCCGGGTTCAACTCAGCTCTTACAGCAGCATCATTCTCCGTAAGCCAGGTTTCCGTTATTGCATAAAGGTCAGCTTTGCAATCGCATAGGTAGTCCAAAAGCACCGCTGACTTATTCCTCACTGACCTGGCGTTTAATAAGCACAAGGACAGAGAACCCAGCCCGCGAGAACTTAAATACAAAGAGCGTCCAAAACATTGTACATACTTTAGGTTCAAAGAGTTACGTGTCGATCTATTTTCTAGCCTTGTGTCAGCACGCATCGTCACAATTGTTGGTATTTGGCTGCGTTCTACCGGACCAGGATTCAACTTGAAAATTAGTTCACCGCTTATCGTGAGACGGAATGTCGCGCACGAATTCGCGTAGTAGGCGCATGACCGCCTGTGTCTTCTGATCCTCGGTTTGCGTTTGTCGACATACTTTCGCACATCAGACGAACATACATTAGGCAAATCAATCGTACTGTAGTTAACACATCGTATTCCTGATAACAGTAGGTAATTGCATCTATTGTCAGGCAAGCAAACAGATGGCATATCTATCGCCCTGTAGTTAACACATCGCCATCCAGATAACAATAAGTAATGGCATCCATTGTTAGGTAGGTAATTGCATCTATTGTCAGGCAAGCAAACAGATAACAAATCTATCACACTGTAGTTGACACATCGCCATCCAGATGACAAAAAGTATTTGCATCCATTATTAGGAAGGCAAATGGCGTTCGCTAGATTTCCAAAATACAGCGAAGGCGAATCTGTTAAAGACAGCCTTTTCTCGGACCAAACACGATCTTGGGAAACCACAGCAACCACAGTTATTCCATGCTGAGTTAGAAAACATTCTTCGTGGTTATTCACGCTAAAAAAGAACCCTGGTAGGAGCAAATAAAATGAAACGACGGAGAGAACAAAAACGTGTCCGACCTTCATCACTGACGAGAACAAAGAGAGACGGGCCTTCCACGATATTTTCAAAGCGTTCAACAGCACTGTCACAAGCCAAACGAGTTCTCTTTGCATCAGAGACTCTTTCTCTATCCAAAAACTCATCTACTAAAACTCATCTACTAAAGGTTCTCGCACCTTTCCAGGACACTCATATGTACGTAAGTAACTATATGAGAAGATCTTATGGATTCACAATTTGAAGACTCGGTATGACTACACTTTAAAGAAATAATTTAATTACTCAGTGAGAGGCGATTTTAATAGATTCTCACTCTTTGCTTTGGCTCCAAACTAATCAACGAACCAATCCAAACAATCATTAACAATCATACGGTGCTCTGTGAAACCCCTTGCGTCTCGCGGAAGTCGCTTCGTGAGGTCGCTTCTTGACCGAAATCGGTTGCAGCCTTTCAATCAATCAATAACTTTATCCAAACGGATTATCCCAGAGTCTCTCGTAACCCGACCCGCTGGTCAAGGGGAACGAAGACTCTGGGAACGAGATTGCACCAAAACGACCCCCCACCAAAACTCGTTGGATATATCCATCAGTGAGAAATAAGTCGGTGACCTACCCTTTTTATTTCTTTGTTGGAAATCTCCCTAAATTCTTTAACTTCTTAGAGAGTATGACAAAAGTTATCAAGTAGAACTTAAGGAGGGCAGGGAAAGAACATTCAATAATGACTGCAAATATTATAAATTTTCCTATTCAAGTTGAAATGAGTATTCTTTAATTTTAATGCTGAAGTTGTATTAGTAAAATTTCATGGGAAATGTGTATTCATTTATTGGCTATTATCTTTCAAGCGAGGTAGACAAAATAATTGGTGCAGTCTGGGAGGTAATTTTCTCTTGTAGCTTAAGCTTTAACAATATTTACCATGTCAATAATACCTTCGTTTATCTGATCATAATTCCATTCAAATTATTTACCAGAAATTAACACAATTCTCTTATCTTTCTTAATGTGAGATCCTTAAATGCTTGGTACAGTTTTGGAGTGATGGCCTTGCCGAATCTTAATGCTTCTGTACTAGCCTGCACAGAGTGACCACATCAAAGCCATTTTGAAAATTTTTTTTTCAAACGAGTGCATTTTCCCTGCTTGGCCCCTCTGAATGCGAGATATTTAAATGCTTGGTACAGTTTGCGAGTGATGGCTTTATTTCCACCTTTACAATATTTAATTGTACAACTAAAGACAATTAAAGCCCACATAAACCTTTTGTTTAACTTTAATTTTTCCGTAGAGACATTGGAAGGCTAGTGTTCGTCCTGTGCTGACTGCTCTAAAGCTCATCATGGCGGTGGAGTCTCAGTTGGATGCCATTGGTAACCAGTTGGCTGAACTATCACTTTCTTCGATGGTCGATGGTAGTCTTTGTAGATTTGACAAACCACTTTTTCGAGTATTGCGACCTGACGAGAATCCTCTTGTGGGAATTGTGGCAAAAAATCCCCTTGCTACCAAAACTGTCCTATCACATGTTAACTGTGGAAGTCGGCAAAACTATGCATCGCAGTACATTTCAGCAACAACGTCTCTTGCCGTTGCAGAACATTATAAAGCAGTGAAAGAGAAGCAAGGTCTCACTGGTTTACGAATTGCCGAGATTGACCTCGACGCTTTGCCAAAGAGCTGCCCTTTGGATATTGTTGATTTGACGAGCAAAGAAAATCGAGACAAATATTTAGGAAATGCTGTCTGTAAGAACTTCGCCAAGGCCTCTTGGGAGGTGCTTCTGAAATGCGATGTGCCAATCCCGTTCCACGTTATAAGTCGTTGAAAGACAATGGAGAATTTTAGAAACAATTCATGAAATGCAAATAAGGTATGGGATATCGCTGTGGCTTGGGACAAGCTCAAACCAGACGAAGAGCCCGGAGGATGCGCTCCAAAAATCCGGATTCCTCGCGGGGTGCCGGGAGGGCGGGTCGCTAGATCTGATCTAAACGGCGGCCTAGAGTAGAGTGTAAGGGGCGGACCCAACGTGGACCTTTATATTCATAATTTACAAGTCCCCAGGGCATATTATTAACATATGCAAATGACTTAGCATAGTATAATATTCTGCCCTGGGTATTGTTATTCATGAAATGTAAATAAGGTATGGGAAATCGCTCTGGCTTTCCCCAAGCCCTGCGCTGACTTTTGTGACAGTCAGACCAAGCATACACCCAGTGCAAAAAAAAAATTGTCGTTGGCTCTGAAAGAGATCTGCTATATTAGAGCAAGTAGACAATAACTTAACTACCAAGCATGCCACCCTTATTCTTTGTTAAGGAAAAGTTATTAAGATCTAACTCCATCTATTGGCCTCTCTTCCAATCCTTATCCAAAACACCGGAAACAAATTGTACTGCCACAGGAAACCTACTTCTGGCGCAATCCATTAAATAAATCAGATACTAAAGACGGAGATAACTTGGTTGAATTACTAGAATACTGGAAAAAAACCCTCCAGATTATTAAGACGCATGTAGACTTGGCTGCAGCTCCTGCTGGACTTACAACCTGTTTTGGCTTAATATAATGTAGAGCTGTCCTGCCGTTTTTTCCAGCCAACATGATCCATAATCTCACGAAAGGAGACCTCAGCAAGAGCTAACGAAATCGCCGCTCCGCTTCGAAAACCATGAAGAGTATAACGATCACTGGTTAATTTACCACGAACAGGTTCTGCATATGTATACTCATTCAATCTAGCCTGGGCTGCCTGTGGCTCTACAGCGTTAAAAGAAATTTTTCCCTCTTTCGTTTCAGAACTAAAGAGATACCCTGGCTGTAATTCTATTTTGAGGAGCCTACAAATATTGAAATACATTTCCAGACCTTTAACAGGGCATGTAACTGCATTCTCACCCCTTCTAAAAACAAAAACAGGAGCATCGCCCGATCTTAAGGATTTAGTCCAAATATGGTTAATCAAAAATCCTAAATTGTCTGGAAAACGCAGATAATATCAACCGCTTTTAAGCCTAACAAAATTGGCAGCCCGATCTGCTGCAAAAAAACAGGGACTTGAAAACGGCTTGATTCCTCGCGAGGATATAAATCTTAGATGGCTCGCTACTTGGACACTCCAATCCGCACATGAATGAATTCTGATATCACAGCCAAGTCACCAACGAAAAAAGGCTCTGCCTGGCGCGGAACCACCCTTGCCTTCAACTGTTCCTCTCTAACATTTGCCAGATACTGTTTGACTGAACGATCTGCAGCCGGGTTACCAATCCCCATGAGGGGCTGCCACTCAGCACCTCTCCCATTTTCTGCGAAAATTGATCTCAATTTGCCTATAAGAGAATCTACTGTTCCATGAGCAAGACGTAAAGAGCTTTGACAGGGCGCCCGCCCCTGGCAATCCGGTTGATGGACGCGTGTTCGTCCTCCACCATCTTTCCATACCAGGAAAGCAACCACGTCTGTCGGCAGAGCTGTGGCGATAGATTTCGGCGAGGACAGACTGAATAAGAAATTGGACAGCAAACCTCGCCTGCCTTGCCACACAGGTCTATTTCTCACACAGTCCTCCCTCTCACTCTTTTGTTTTTTGTTTTTTATTTCCGGCCAGGGAAGATGAAAATGTTGCATACGCCACTTGCCACCCAGGCCTAATCGCCACACAGGTCTTATCACCACCCAGGACTATTTTCACAGGTCTATTTTGTCACAGGTTTATTCGTCATATAGGACCATTGTATGCATTGTTACCACACAGGACTATTTCATTCAAAGATACAAAGGACAAAATATGCACGCCTCATCTGCCACAAAGGACTATCTTCCACACAGGGTTATTGCATGCTTTAAGGCCACACAGGACTTTACAAAGCGCTAACGAGCCACAAAGGTGAGAACAAACCCGAGCACAACAGAAACTACTACCGCCATGAGAACCGAGGCGAAATGAACTGTGACAACCAAAATAAAGTAAACACCACTAAGAAAACCACGGAAAAAAAAAGAAAAGGAACACGTGTACTTAACCAACTAAAAACAGGCTAGGGATTAAAAATTCGGAACAGTTACCTCAGGTGGTGCGTTCTCGCAACGTTGTCGGCGGCCGCGGGAGGCCGGTTTTCTACCTCAGCTACTGGAGCTGCAAGGACAGGTTCCGGAGCTGGAACTGCTGGAGCTGGAGCGACATTAACAACATCTTGAACTTGGTTTGGCAGCGGAGGAGCAGGCACTTGTTCAGCCATGAAGCGAGGGAAAAACTGGTTTTGGAGCGCCAGCTAAGTCGCTAGATCTGATCTAAACGGCGGCCTAGAGTATAGTGCAAGGGGCGGGCCCAACGTGGACCTTTATATTCATAATTTACAAGTCAACAGGGCATATTAATATTAACATATGCAAATGAATTAGCATAGCAATCAAAACAGTGCTTATAATGAACATGTCTCTAATATCACGTCTACCTGTATGGCTAGACTATGCTAAATTAACATGGTCAAGCATTTTCTCGACTCGAGAACTTTACAGAACGCTATTAAATCTCTAGTATTGAGTAAGCTGTATTTTGTTCAACTGTTTGCCTATGGGCTAACACTAGCAAGACCAATGTGCAGAAATTACAAAGAACTTTGCGGCCAGAATCCGTAGAGGAACAAGAAAGTACGAACATATAACAACCGTATTAAACTATCTCAGATGCCTCACAGTGTTTGCCATGCTGGCAGTTTATGATGCAATTTTAACTTTTAAATGCTTAAGGGGATTAGCCCCAAGGTATCTTAGCTCACGCAATGGCGTGACAGTGCGAATAGACAATCGCTTTGAGAACTTCGCAGCGATTTTACTCTCTTGAATACTCGGTGACCCCCCATTTTCTTTCCGTAGATCACTTCCTTTCCTTATTTTGTCCATTTTAGCAAACGACGTTTTCTTTCTTAGACTAATATGTATCGTTTTTCAAGGTCAACTTCACCTCAGAAAAAGACATCAGCTGCAAAAGTTTGTTTAGTTATATTAGTTATGTTGAATTGAGTACGTTTATCTGATCTAAATTTCACTAATGTAGCATTTTTATTGCTGACAGTTGTAAGCTAAGATCGTCTTTAAATAATGCAATCTTCTATAAGTGCACCTCATGATCTCGAAAACGAGCACGGTGATCCCCCATATTTTTTTGCCTTTTTGGCAAAAGTAGATCATTACCTTTCTGCGTGGCAAGTTTAAAAAAAATCTGTTCATGGGAACGTTGTTGGCGCGAACGTCCTTAAAAACACCAGCATCCGCTCGATTAGGGATGTCTACATTTGAAAATTCACCGAGAAAGGCGACCCTGAAAACCATAATAAAGCTTTCTCAACATGATCGGTGCAAGAAACCAGACCAAAGGTATTCGAAGCATTTGAATCAATTCGAATCTACCAATCAGTGCAACGCAACCCTTGGCTATGGAATGCAGTTTGTATAAAAAAATACTTCTTGCCATATATAAAACTTATTGATTTTTCAGTAAAACATCTTAGCTTAATACATAAAACTTGCTACAAAATATAAAACTTGTCACGCCATGTATAAAACTTTAAAAATATAAAACTTGCCATGCCATATATAAAATATAACTTGTCACGCAATACGCGGATTGGAACCCAGTACCACGCCAAAGGGCGAGAACAAGGCGATGAACTTGAGTAGATGGCCTCTCACAGAGTCCTCGTTGAGAGACTATCAAGTCTTGCTTATGGTCACAGAGATTGAAACAGAGCGGAAGGGCAAAGAGATAATCAAAAGGACATAAATGAGTTACTGTCTCGATTGTTAGAGCAAAGTGAGGCAATCGCCGTCGGCAGCCTCACGCGAAGCCATCATTTCCACAGCTCTCCGTCACTGATGTACCCTGGGTGCCAGAGGAATTTCTTTTTCAAGGTCGGAGAGAACGCTCAGCGATTCCAAATTCACGGTCGAGGACGAAAAAAAAAAGCCTCTGGTCCCACGACCGCAGAACCTCATTTCCATTCGAAGATACAGTTCAAACTAGTTTTGGCCGCTAAGCTGAGACAGCTTCTCATGGGACGCAATGAAGCGCATCATTACTGGGTTGCCAGTAAGGCAATCCCAGTCGGAAAATGGGTGGGATTTGTTCGTTTTCTCTTTTTTTTTTCCGTTTCGGGAAAAGTCTCTCCTATCACTCCCTTGCTAAGCAGCGTCTTTGTGCGTAGAGTCTTCCGCGCGTATTTTGGTAGGATTTCTGGGGTTAGTAGAAAGGCGTAGATTTCTTTGGTTTGACAAGGTAGAATATTTCATTAACCTGCAATGGCGTCGAAGATTGAAACGCAAGTGGCGTTTTGGAGGATCTTTAAAAAAATGTACCCTTATGGAGCTAAAAAATGGAACGTAAATTGGATAAACAAGACAGGCAGTGAAAAAAAAAAAAAACGGGAATCTTAAAAGCGACGAGTAGTGGACTTCGACAACAATCTGTCGCCCCGCGTCGAGCCATAATCAAAGTGAGCTGTAGTTCTAATATTGTACAAGTGTGGTGTTTTGTACAACACTGAAATCAAATGGAAAATTCTTCAGTAACTTATGGGTTCAACAAAGACAGAGAAGGAATTGAACACCTTGGATCTGTGTTGTCTGGCTTATTTATATTTGTTTGTTCTCAATTCTGTACAGTCTTCCGGTAACAATTGGAAAT
>NC_090874.1:64596204-64598704 GCF_036669935.1 Montipora foliosa
GCATAAGAGGTTTTGTGGTGTATCCCTTTTTCTATGAAATCGACCACTATATTTTCTGCCATATTGAGTTTGTTTCGATTTGGTGATTGTCTTGTTTAGAGAGACACGCATGTCTCCTCGCGCGCCCGTTCTTTATCGCGCCCTACTTCGAAGGGCCTGCTACACAGCTATGTCTCGTTGTTTTCAAGCTCCACCAAAGGGAACCCACGTTCTTATTTGTAAACTGCACATGGAAATTAAATGAAAGATTAGAACTTACCTGTTCTGTTCTTGTACAAAAATTAAAAGCGCGGGGATTTAGTAAACGTTTGGGCAATTGGGTGGGGTTAGGACTCGTTTCTGCACTCTGATTCACTCGCGCGTTGTCAAAAACAAAAGGATAAACTCTGTGGACAGACTATTCACGTCTAGACATCATGCATCACTTACGGTATCATATGATGGAACTTTTCGCCTCTCCCTGTCCATGGAGTTGAGTCAAGGTGTTGACGTCAATTACGTGATGCCCTGTATGTTGCCGGGACATATTATACAAGGACCTTTCCACAGCTACGGAGTCCGCCGCCATCTTATCAACCGCGCAAGAAATGATGTACTTCACAAAAACAGACTTAAAGAGAAGTTATTTTCGATTTGCCTCGCCACCCACCACCGAAAGTCCGGGACATGACCACTTCAAACAACTCCCCAGCCCCGGGCCCGAAGGGCTGGAATTGTCCCTGTGGTTGCCCGAGTGGTAGTATCAAGTCTAATTGAACTGTGCATCAGTGACATTTTAGAAAATCAGAAGCCTCTTTTCCTTGGTTAGTTCAAACTGTGTGCTTCCTTTTAGCTGTTGTTTTCGGTTCTTACTGAACTTTTCGGCCTTGAAGAAATTCACAACCACAGGAGCTGGGTATGGACCTCTGCCACGAGCAAACCGGTACGCAATATAATGTTTGTGTAATAATTGAAACGTGCTGGCGAAAATAACGAAACTTAAAGCTCCTCGGTGCTTTTAAGGTATGCAGGGAAGGTGTATTTTGTTATTTACAGAAACGTTCAGTTTTCGGCCTCTTCAGCAAGGAAAGACACTACCAACTCCCCGGTATGGCCAGTGCTGACAGTGCTGATAACGAGTTTCGAGAAACGTCGCCAGAAATGAACCGTAAAAACTTTTTATGAAACGATGTAAAAACAAACAAACAAACAAAAAATACCTGAGATCATACACAAAACAGATTAACAACGCTTCTTGAATAACGCTTCTTGAATGTCCCATTTATAAGAGCGGGTCTTAAGTTAGCAAGGGTGTAGCGTCCTTTATACGCACATACGCCCGTGCGTACAGCTGAAATCTGGAAAATTTCTATTTTTTATTTCCAGAAAGCATTATTATCATAAAATCGGGATGATTGATAAATCTTTCGCATTACATTAGTGTCGTTATCCGTCTGAAGGTTAGACATGTCTCGCCTTTTTCTTGAAACCTCGTTGATGGCGTCGCTGTTTTAATTTTTTTCCAAGAGAGGATAAAGGGGACAGAGAAGGCATCCCCCATACACAACACCCTACTCCATAGGCAATTCGTCTCGAGTTATTTTTAGAATCGGGATAAAGTTACTTCGCGCGCTGCGTGGATGTTTCGTGGAGGTTTCGCACGACTAAACGCCGTGCAAAACATGTCGGGCGAAAGGCAATGAAAGCGTAAAGAGAACGAGAGCATTTCTGAATATTGACGCGAAATGAGTCGGTGCTCACCTGGGAAAAGGGAATCGCTAGATTCTTTGACCACCCGTGAAATCAGTTTAACTCGAAGTTGGCGTAACCTCAGTGCTTTAATAAAATGAGAAATTTCGCCGGTCTATTGAAACCGGTCATTTGTACAGTAAAGCAAGTAGGACGCCAAGTGTTATTTTTGTTGAATAATAAAAGACTAATTGCTCTCTTCAATATGTAAATTATAAATGATCCTGAGAGAATATTCAGTGTGTTAAGGATTTCCCTGCTGCACTGTTAGCTCACAAGAGAGGAAGGGCGATTGTTTTTTAATTTCCGTTTCGCTGACACAGATTTAGCAGAAATATCTCTGTAGTCGTTTTCGTCGACAAAACTAAATAGCAATATCGCTCTTCGCGTCTTCCGCCATTTTGTTCTGCGTCAATTCGTGAAGGACGCGTGGCTATGAGCGTGTGTCATCCACGCGGAACACATTCGCGCTATGTGATTGGCTGTTGTCTAATCCCCCTTGGGATCTGTGGTCTTAAAAATAACTCGAGACGAATTACTTATGGAACAGGGGGTGTATGGGGGATGCCTTCTCTGTCCCCTTTATCCTCTTTGTTTTTTTCCCGTAGACATTGCACCTTACCGATAACGTATTTTAAGAGAAAAAAAAATTAAACAACTAATATTTGCATTTTCCTTTGTATTTACTTATTAACTGAAAATATCCTGTGGAAAACACAGGATACAGCATTTCTGAGCTACAGATCTCCCTAGTTTGCAGTACCTTCGGAAT
>NC_090874.1:64603704-64608704 GCF_036669935.1 Montipora foliosa
CAATAGATGACGATAGCGCATCATCACATGGCAGGGTCGGAATAGCCCCACTCCCTTCCTCAAGGCGTCTCGCGTACTCTTCTTTGCTCATGTCTAGAAGAGTTTTACGCTCGGTCGCATCGGAACAAGCCTCCGGGGA
Organism: Montipora foliosa; assembly: GCF_036669935.1. NCBI lineage: Eukaryota > Metazoa > Cnidaria > Anthozoa > Scleractinia > Acroporidae > Montipora > Montipora foliosa. The sequence goes on from NC_090874.1 coordinate 64,603,844, forward strand.
AAGGTGGCGCTCTAATCCTGATACACGCTGGAAAGCTCTGACGCAGCCGTCTACAGGACAGGAGAATGGCTGGCTGGCGTAGTCCAATGGTTGCTCTCCTAAGGCATTGTGTCAGGTTGCTTGGCCGGTTGACTACGAACACGTCTGAAGCCTGTACCCTCCGAGAGCGGTTCATCAAACCAGTGGTAGTTCTCCTTTACATACAACATGCAAACAAAATTATGTTCACGTGGTTTCTTTTATTAAAAAAAGAAAAGGCAGAAAAAATGTTCTATTTCATCAGGATACCAAACCTCTTCGAGAACTTTGGATCTTGATCGTCTTTCCTTTTCCAACTCCATAAGCTCTCCAGGCATATATACACTCCCGTTTACATATTGAAAGTTATTGAGCTTGTTGACAGAGGTAATTTTGGATTGTTCTTGTTTGCTATAGACTACACTGGGAGTAACAACTACGACTCGGACACCCTCAAGCCCTCCCTGAGACAAAAGCGCCTCCTTCATCTCATCCACTGTAGTCACGTCATTGCCTTCGTTAATGTATACACGAATGTGACTCTTGCACCGCGTTGCTAGACGATCCACCGCGTCTTTTCCCCCTTGGAGATCACTGAAATCGATTTGCTTGATCTGGACCACTGTTGACTTTATGATGATGTCCGCAGCCAGGATTTTAAGATTCGAGTGGTAACACCCAGCGTTGTCTTGGCGCAAGTATAAGTGCGAAATGCTGGTGTCTTCGTCCTTGATTGTTATCAGGATGTGCTGCCAGATGTGACCTACTGTTGAACTGTCCTGTGAGGAAGACTGCATGAGATGAACAAAGGACTGTGAGTGAAGGGTGCCGTCTATCTGGCAGGAATATACCAGGACATACCCCGCTTTCCGAACCAGTCCTGCTGGGACTCTCTGTATCGCTGGGGAATAAACTTCATTGGCCAATCGCTAACAATCAAAGATGAGTGTTCGTCTAATGCGTTTATTGCATCTAAACGAGCCTGGTCTTGCTGTACAGATCTTAGTTGGTGTGATTTCCAAGAACGTATAGTATTGACAGACGTCTTTATCCTCTTCGCTGTGGAACTCTTCGCTATGGACCAGATTCTCTATACGGACAAGCACATTATCCAGGGCCTCACACTGGCTACATCTCTCATCATGCTGAAGTCTGCATCAGAAGGATCACTCAAAGCGTATACACTGCAATGATCCGCCACTTCACTATTGCGGCTGGTGTCTACCTGTAACAATAACAGCAAACAATAATGTTACCAGCTATATTACAGGTTTAGCATGGCTACTTTTGATCGCCTACCTTGTATTCTCCTTTAAGATAGAGTTTTCCTGTCTTCAGAGCATCGAGAACTTATCTCCTTTCGCTAGGCTCAACATTAGTGCTGATGTTCTCCAACAATGCCAGCTAGATCGTCAAAAGCGCGTGCACCTTCTGCAGCGTAAATTGTTTAGCCCTTGGAGGGACTTTCGCACGGGTGCACTGCACCCAGACAGTATCCTCAACATCGTTCGTTTGCTGAACGGTAAAAATCCTGTTTCTTGACAAAAAGATGTGTATTGTTCAACTACTCTCTGTACATGGTATCATTGTACGAATGATATTAGGAACTTTGATCTCTTTCCCGTTCGTCAGCTTGAGGCGCTTCTCCTCGAAAGGCAAGTCTTGAATAAGATGACCACTAGTTATGAAGTAAATAAAGTGATCTAACTGGTTTCTATCCACGCGCGTGCGGGGATTGAACTCTTGGGAACTGCAACACCTCGACCTAACTGTAATGAATGCGTACTAGCCATATGGTATCTGTACCTACTCAGTTCAGGGATGAATTTCTTCATCGCAGTGAATGCGGCGACCCCCGACATCACTGATAACACTTGTCGCTTAGTATCCCATCCGGACATGCTTTTATAAGCTTCCCCCAACGCTTCTAAGTAGGCTTCTTGCGAAGGCTGTGTGGTTGTGTCGATTCCTAACGCGGCAAGTATCGAATGCGAACTTTGTAGAGCATTCCACAAGCATGCAGCGTTCTCCTCGGATACAGTATTTAAGGCTGCAGTTATATTATGATTACTATTTTATTATTATGATTGTTATTTTATATTATGTTCGATGTGCGTTTGATATAACGCTCTTTTGATCTCTCTCTAGGCTCTTCCCATGGAAGCATGGGCTTTCGACTCAGCGGCATTACGCGACATTCTTCGAGGAAGGCATTCAACTTACGACGATGCACCACACGCTCATCAAAAATCGCCTCTTCAGACGAAGAGGCTGTGGCGGCAGTATTGTGGTCAGAATCAATGGTATTATCACTATTCTGAGACCACAGAGCGAACTTGTCAGGTTATCCTCAGCCACCACAAAGCTGCACTCTTTCTCGGCCTACGAATAAAGAAAAGATTTAGTTATAGCCGTGGATCAAATAGAATTTCAGTGTTTACTTTCGTGTCCGAGTCAGGCCGTATAACCACCGATTTATATTCTCTATTCTCCCTCTAAGAGGCATTGCCGTAAACTTACTGCGGGCAATGGTGAAAAATTTCCTTACCTCTTTCTGAAAGACTAGATGCTTAGCAGCGATGGTATCGTCTAAATCGTCATCACTTTCATCGTCGTCACCTTCATTTCCATCATCAGAGTAACTTCCATCATTGTCAAGATCCGATTCTCTTTTGCTGAGCGAAGCTAAATTTGCCTTACACCTCTTACAGACAGCTGGAATTAAAAGGGAATTGTTCGACGTCATTATGGAAAGACTTTCACGTAGAACGACTTTTTTGTACAGTGGTACGCCACCGTTATATTTCTGAAAACTGTCACGTTATCTGGTGTTGGGGCAAAAGGGGGGTGGGGGATTATTCAGGCTTTATGAGAATGACAGCGTTAGCCGCGCATGTACATACCTGATCCTAGAGGAAGTATTCCAGGAAGTAACAACTTTTGTGTTTCCTGCACAAACTTTGACAGAGCGAAGGTAAGGCCGCATGCGCCAGTGGTGGAGGGAGACTTGTGGACAGCAACAACTGTAGGAATACTGCATAAGACTCGACCATGACTCCCTTTGGCGCGCCGCCAGCGAGTCCCAAACAGGTCACGATGACGCGGGCATACAGTGGCTGCTAAGTCGTTCTCGTCAGGTGCAAAAATTCCTGCAAATATCACTCTCAGTTCGCATGGTTGAATATATGCTCAAAACGATTTTTAGTTGTATAATATATCAAGTATCATCATATTTATTTATTTATTTATTTATGTATCATTCGTGGTATACAATGTCTATGTCGGTGTACCATCCGTGTTTTGGCTATTAACGCTGGTTTACTCGTACGACGCAAGCACAAGCATAAGCACAAGAAAGCAACGGGTAAACGGGGGGAGCAACGGGTAAACGGGGAGGGGGGGGGGCGTAAGCATAATCGCAAGTACAAGAAAAGGATATTGTTCCTTTTTCTTGTGCTTGCGCTTATGCTTATGTCGTTGCTTCACATGCGTAAACCAGGACAAGAACAAGCACAAGCACAATCGCAATCACCTTGTGCTTATGCTTATCGCACGTGTAAACAACCTTGTGTTTATGCTTACACTTATGCTTATGCTTGCGTCGTACGTGTAACCAGCCCTTAGGGCCAAGCCCTTTGCCTCTCCTCCCTCGCTTCCCTGTGCAGCGCCCCCCACTCCACCCATGTACTCTGTGCCTGCGATCGTGAATTGATCACTGCGAAAATCCACAAGCTATAAATACAATATCACACACATAACATAACATGGTAGGTATTGCTTACCTGCTCGAGCAAGGAGAAGTGTTGACTCGTTTAGTACCTCAAAGTCGTCGCTGATTTTGCAAAACTTTAGGTGTCCTTTTACGTCTCTAAACACATTCAATGCTTGCGGGGTAATCTGTACTCGCGTCACAAGGACCACCAACAAATTTAGAAAACCCACAGAGAGCCATATCCTCGTAACAGTTTAGTTACACAGGTTAACTAATTTGGGAATGGCTGCACTGATCATAACACGGGTTGAAACAGCGCAAACGTATACGTAGCTGTAGAAATTAACAGGTCCCTGGCCTATCGTGGGAAATATCGATTATTTCCATTTCTATTTGCTAAAATACCTCCGGGGGGGGGGGGGGGGAATGTATGATTGGAAAAGTATTCAGGAATCATTGCATTTGGAGTGAAATTTTATTTTTATTTTCTGGGTTCGAAAAAAAGTTGAGATGTCATGCATATCTAATATAACATGGCTGGGAAATCAATGAAACATTTAAAATCACCAAATACAAATATACAAGACCTCAAATATTACATTCTTGTAAATCCTAAACTCGAAGAAACCTAGCAAGTTAATAGCAATAGTAAAAAGTATTGACAATGGAAATCGCACCAAATGGAAATTAAAATGTCATGCAAGCACTGTCACGAGCTAATGTTGGTTCCCCAAAGAAGCTTCAATTGGAGAATTTATCAGGATAATCCATCAGGATAATCCAAGGTGTGTTGGTTCTGTTCTCTGCTTCGAGGGTTTTTCTCCGGGTTCTCTGGTTTTCCCCCCTCAGCAAAAACCAACATACAGCTGATTCCAGCTGGCTGTAAGCTATGCTCCAAGGTCACACATGGACCGTATAGCGGCTGCCAGAGGCGCCTTTGTATGCTTTCGGTTCGACCTTGTTGAGCTGCGTCGTTGCTATACTTGCGACGGCGATTAGCCGCGACAATTATTTATTATTACTATTATTATTATTATTTATTTTTATTATTATTATTATTATTATTATTATTATTATTATTATTATTATTATTATGGCAGTTTAAAACTCCTGAATGCCAGGTCCTAGTCA
>NC_090874.1:64616204-64623704 GCF_036669935.1 Montipora foliosa
AAAAATTAATAGAAAGACTTGAAAAGAAGTATTAGAGTCTTAAAATGTATGTATGCTTGGAATATCAGTCCATTTTGAATGACAAAATAAACAGTGCGTGTTTGAAGAAATCAACCATCCCTCTCATGTTTCAAGCCCTAAAGTAGACTTGCCACAATTCCACCTCACGAGAATCCCGGGAGAAAATGTTTTGGCGAGCGAAGCGTGATTTTTCGGACGCGAATCTACACGAGACGAACGACTTTTGAAAGTCTAGACCTTAAGATGTGTCATTTTCTCTTGGATGTGCATGGTCGCGCCCGAATCATCGCATCTGTTCAAACTTTGTGATTGTAGTCGCGGTGGTACGGCCCGGGTCGTACGGATCTAGCTGTTAGAATAAATCTTTTTCGATTGTGGAGCCAAAGGTAAGTTGTTTACATTAAAGGCAAAATCATATATATTTTTTCTAATTTGTTTTACAATAAACACTTTGCACGAGAGCGGGGATCGACATAAAGGTCATTCAAACTGATCTCCATCAACATGCCGGTCATCTCAGCTCCTAGTGATCTTTGAGAACCTTAGAGCAGCTTTGAGCGAAACTGAGAATACCTTAGAAAAACTGATCCGACTTTTAGCAATCTGAACTGTTCTTAGAACTACTGTTGTTGTCAGCATGGGCATGAGACGAAGTCAAAATGGGGAATTCTTTCAACAATACAGACTAGTCGTTGGTATGCTGCATTCTGTTTATTTGCTGGCAAAGGAATTTATAGGATGCTTCAAGGCGAAATTCTGGTTTTCTGTTTTACTTTTGTTTTTCTTAGAGGCCATTTATTTGTCAGTATTGAAAAGTTTGGTTCACATTTATGAAGTGTAACAAATTAATCATCTGTGGCTTTACAAAGATCTATTTGTATCGCTTTTACATTCCTGAATTAATTCGACTCGCAAATGACGTACAAACAACCCAGGTCCAGGAATTGTTGATCCAACTAAAACTATTGCCGCACCATACAGTCAAGGTAATGTTGAAGTATTTGGTACGGCAAATGCAGGCACACAACGTGTGGCAATGTCTCTGTCGGCACTTGTTTAAAATTTCAGGAATCCAATAACCTCTTCAGCTGACTTGGTTTAGATTATAAACAATGGGAATAATATGTATTCAGCTTTGTCACAATCATGCAAACAGGCACTCCTATTTTTGACAGATTTGTCTGTTATGGTTATAACTTAAGTACATTAATTATCAGTTGACACAGTGATAGTTACAGTGGTTTGCTAAATAGTGCACTTCCTACAATTTCAGACTTTCCTTATGTTATATCAATGTTAGCTAGCTGCCTTTGATTCTTTGCACATGGATAATTATCATGCATATATGTTAAAACTTGAACTTTACACAGTAGTGATATACCGTCTGCCTAATGGGAAGTGTAAAATGTTTTACTCTTATGACAGAGATTTATGAGGTATGGGACCCATTTGCAACATGTACTTCAATTGGAATAGATTCATTAATGAATTTGGTACAACATTTTCAGAATATATGTGCACAAACATCTGTTACTTATGAGATTAAAATGTGTTAACATTATTAAAATGTAAAGCAACAGTGGAAGCGTTGTTCATTCATTATATGTTCGAAACCAAATTTTAGACCCTAGGAGCTTAAATGATGTTTATCTTTGTTCTTGCAAAGAATGTTCTGCTGCGTCATTTTATTGTTTGTTTTTCCACCTCAAAAGTCTTGTAACTATTGCACCTCTCAAATAGTTGATAGTATCATTGAGAATGGAAGAGCAATTTATCAGAAATGTTACTCCAGCAAAATATGTTTTTATTTCTGATTTTCTAAAGAAATTAGATTTAGGCCGCTGGCCATGTAAAAGTTATTCATAGAGCAAGATGTCAGGGAAATTTATCTTGTAATGTGTGGTTCCAGAAAATATCCATAACCCCCCCCCCTCTCCCCCACGGATGGTTAATGGAAATTCCTAGGGGGTGGGGGGGCTAAAGGGTAGAAATTTCCGAGGGGTATGGGGGATGCCCAGGAGAGGAATTTTCCACAGGGTTGTAAAAGATGCGATCGATCGTACATACTTACGTGGATTATTTTGATTTGTAGCACAACAAAAATTAGAAATAGATGCCCTTTCAAGAAAAAACTTAAAGATGTTTGTCCCAAACGTTTTTTTTCTTTGCTGGGCGTTCGCTATCATCTCTCTAACGACGAACGGTCACTTCATTTTGGCTCGTACTGTACTGTGTTTACACGTGAAAAATCAAGATGGCTGACCGTAGCATATTAATACCCAGGCGTGCGTTTCTCAAAAGACCCGAAAACTTTTCGGGCCCGTAAACGCACCCGAAAAGCTCCCGAAAACAATTTTAGGTGTTTCTCAAAACGCCCGAGTTTTTCGGGCCCGAAAAAAACGTATCGTTTTCCCGAGATATTTTACGGGTGATTGCGTGCTCCCGAGAAAAGTCCAAAAAATCTCGGGAAAGTTTAGTGAATAAAAAATGGCTGCCGTTGGAGCACTTTTAACCCCAAATCGTGAGAAAAGAAAATATAGACAAAGAACAGTTTTGACTGGAATGAGAAGATGCGAGGTAATTGAACGTTTTAGATTGTCACCTGAGAGAATTGAGTGGCTTATTTTGAAGTTTGAAGGACAATTGAGGCGCAACACCGGGCGAAATGCTCCGCTAGATCCGGAGATTCAGGTGGGTAATTTTCCTTTTTTCTATGATCTAGCCACTGGCACTTTCAACTCCCTCGTTGACAAAGAGGCCCTTTTCGAGTATAGTGGAGGTTTCAAATGTTTATTAACCTATTAGGTCCTGACAGCATTACGTTACTTTGCGAGTGGAAGTTTCTTGAAAGTCGTCGCAGACACTATGGGGATTTCCAAGGCTAGTGCCAGTCGCTGTGTTCACTCCTTTACCCAGTGTTTAAAGAGTATTGCTGGCGAATGGATTATCTTTCCCACATCAAGAGAAGAAGTGAATGTAATTATTGATATTAAGTTTTACCATAGTTCTACAAAAAAAGCACTAGCTAACTGTGAAGTAAACTCTGCTTGTACTAGACACGATCATTTGCATGAAAGGCGGAGCGATTTTCATTTCCATTTACACTATATTTCTTGTTTGCAATTTAGCGAAAAGTCCTAAATTCAACTGCTCTTTCCACTCGAGTAGGCATATTCCTAAAAAAACTGGGGTAAAAAACCGCACAACCCGTAAAATTTCGCACAAAAACTAACTTAAATTTACGTCTTTTCCGATGAAGTCATTTTATTTGCTGTTTTCTCTGCGGTCCGCATCGAGTGGTCGTCGGTCATGCGAATTGGCATAAAGTATTAATTCTGTGATTCAAATGATTAAAGAGTTTGTTCCGAAAATGTTGATTCATATTCTGATGCCCACGTCTAACAGGCTGTTAATCTCCTCAAGTTTTGGGCCGCAGTTTATTGGGTCCGCCGTTTTAACTACTGTGATCTTTCATAGGAAACTATGACGAAATTTTACTCGATTGGAGCTTTCCCCAAGGTTATGGGGGCGATCGATGGCACGCTCATCCCAATCCGTGCACCGGCAAAAGAGGAACACCTTTATGTTTGTCATAAGGGATTTCATGCCATCAACGTGATGGCAGTCTGTGATGCAGAAATGCGGTTCACAAACATTGTGGCCAAGTGGCATGGCTCAGTCCATGACTCAGCCATCTTCAACGGGAGCGCTCTGCAGATCCACATGGAAACGAAACAGCAGGAAGGATGGTTGCTTGGGGACAGAGGATACGCCCTACAGAGCTACCTTATGACCCCCTTAAACCCTGACAAAGTGTCGAGTGCAGCAGAAGAAATGTACCAAAGGAGCCACACGAGAACAAGGAATGTGATAGAACGATCATTTGGCCTCTTGAAACAAAGGTTTCGATGCCTTGATTTCTCTGGAGGGACGATGCAGTTCTCCCCATGCCGCTGTTGCGACATAATTGTTGCGATAGTGGTATTGCATAACATGTGTATCCATGACAACACCCAGCTGCCAGATGGGCTTGATGTTACACAGCTTAATGGCAGTGATGACAGGCCTATGTATTCTGCACAAAACTGTGATGAATCAGGTGTTGCCAAAAGGCAAAAACTTATCCAAGAAGTGTTTTCTCAAATGTAAGCGCTAATGCACATTCACTCACTTCAATTATTAATATTTTACAATAAATTTCAACACAACAAACAAGAAATGGACAGTTAAGTATAAAGCTACAATGGGGCGGGTCCTCTGAAAACTGGAAAAAAAAGGAGGTAACAAAGTGGAAAATACAAAACTACCATGAACACTTCCTTTCAGATTTCTTATTTAATATACCACTTCTGCTTAAACCTACTGGTCAATATATAGTATTTAAGCTGGAGCTACACAATCTTATAATATAATCTTATAACCAGTAATCAGCGTTTTGCAAAAAAGTTCCCATGAAGAATGCTTTTCATGGATCCTGCCTTTGACGAACAGGCATAAACATAAAATCACTTACAATCAAAGGTATTTTTCATTCCCATTTTTAAGAACGAATATTTTTCATGGTCAAATATTTATTAATCCCTCCTACGTGATTTAGTTTTTCGTTTTTCGTACATGTACTATCTGGCTGTTTCTGAGATTAAAGTTTTTAATTTCACACAGAGTTTGTTTCATTTGTTAACCTTGTTTTGGGGTTGTGAGTTTGCTTTGCAAATTTCTCCCCTCATTTTACAGACTAACCCTAACTTTTGTCTTTGATTTTTCCTCAACTCACCATTCACACACACAATATTCCCCTCAACCTACCTGCTAAATTAGTGAATGTTTTAGTTAGTGGAGAGAAACCCCTTCTTGTAAGGAGGATTCTTCTATCAGCACCAATTAAGAAAGCCACAAAGGTTGCTAGGTTAACTGCTGCTTCATGTATTACTATTAAATAACCAACATTCACTAATTTAGCAGGTAGTTTGAGGAGAATATTTTGTGTGTGAATGGTGAGTTGAGGAAAAATCATAGACAAAAGTTAGGGTTAGTCTGTAAAATGAGGGGAGAAAATTACAAAGCAAACTCTCAACTTCAAAATAAGGTTAACAAATGAAACAAACTCTGCATGAAATTAAGAACTTGAATCCCAGAAACAGCCAGATAGTACACGTACGAAAAACTAAATCAAGTAGGAGGGATTAATAAATATTTGACCATGAAAATTATTTGTTCTTAAAAATGGGAATAATAAAGATGAAAAATCTTTACACTAAAATCGTCGTTCTTAAAAAATATGAGGAAAAAACTATAAAGAAATCCCATGGAATATGAAACACAGGTTCCACAAGGCAAATCCAAAAATCCCGAAGATAAAGGCAAGCTCACCACCATTAGGCTTGTAAATGTTGATAAAACTATGCGATTTTTCATGCAAACTTTCTTTCAGCAAAACAGCTAAGTACAACCAGTTGCAAAAATACTTGAGACAGCCATGTTTACATACTCTCATCTAAACACAGCTCTTGACCAATGAGAGTGCACGTACGATCCTAATTATTTTATAAAAGAATATATTGCACTGCATATGAGCTGCACAAGTTCAAAAGCCATACATCCTTCACCAAACGCTGAATTATTCTGAGGAGAAAAGTAGAAAAAAAAGTAGAAAATATCACAAAAACAGCTGGAAATTATCAGGAAAACATGATGATTAACTCACAATGATTAGGCTATTTTTTCTTTTCAATCAGAGTCTCAATTCATTTCTTCATGCTATAGTAACTGGTTGCCACCTCAAAGTACTGAAGGAATGTTCAAATAAATGTTGTGTCGAGTCGTTGTGTTAATTCAGTGTACGTCCCAGTGTACGTTTTGTGTAGCTTGGCCAGAGAATAAATCACCTTTCCAACATCAATGGAAGAATTTAAAGGAATTATTTATATCTGATTACGAGTTAATATTAACAATATGCCATCACTTCAGAGCACACATCACAGACGAATGAAATTAAAATATGGGGCACAGTACCACGAATGTGGAGGCCTATGTTTGAGGACTCTTTCAGATTGTAATCACACTCAGTGTTAATTCAGGTCATTTGCAGGCATATCCTTACAACAAATGAGCACAACCAAGACACAGTCTGATTGGTCCATGTGCCAAAATGAACATTCCTGACTGGCTATAACAATTGTGTGACACTTCGATGTGAGCATGACACAAGCTGCTTTGTAATAATGACAATAACAACTTTATTTAAGTGTCAATAGCTTTACCACAAGAGCATTAAGTGGGACACTAACATTATTAACTCAATCAAATCAAGTATTGGTTTTTGTCTAGACTCTTAGCAACAATGGCAAGTTAACCAATCAGACTGCGAGACTAAAAGCAATTGTGGTAAAAAGTAATTTGTTAAATATTATTATTATACCTACCCTCTTTTTGCTTTTTCATGAGAAGCTCCATTTCAAGTTTCACTTTCTCCATCTTCAGTTTGTAATAGCTGGTTGCAACCTCAAAGTACTGGAACAGTTTGAAATAAACAGATTTGACTACTACAAGCATATTCAGAATCAGTAGTTTTTTTCTTGTCATGTAAAATCATTACCTCCAGCTGTGCATCTGCAAGGGTCCTCTTTTTGCCTTTTCTGATGGGTTTTATGGAAACCTCAACCACTTCATCAATATCCTGGGACACATAAAATAAAATCAGACAGCGACATTATTATTATTATTATTATTATTATAATTATTATTATAAAAACTTCTTAGCAGCACGAAGTAAGATATCGCTTTGATGATCCATACGATGTTTTTGAAATTCATATTTAATCAATACATGTTTCGTTGGATCATCAAAGCAATTATTATTATAATTATTATAATTATTATTATTATTATTATTATTATTCAATACCCTACATTTCACTAAAAGCAAAAATAAGAAAAATATTACCTGCACATCCTTCATTAAAAGTGACTGTACACTAGCTTCACACAGCCTTGCTCAGGAACTGCTGCTGCTACTGGTTTCATTCTACATCCAAAAAGCACAAAGAAAACACTAGTGTATAGTCTAGAATGCGAGATTTGAAAGAGAAGTTTAAGTGTTTTTAAAGTTAAGTCAGTGTGCATGACCACAACCGAAAAAGTCTAACTCATGATTTAAATTACCCAGTTCCTCTGACCATTAAATTTTATTTTCGTTCCCTTTTTGTATGTATTTTGCATGAAAATAAAGAGGGATTCTTTTTTCAAGAAATTTAATAGAATGTTACATCAAAGTCCTAATGTACCTCAATGACATACTCTTGGCTTGTTCGAGGGACGAGTGGAACAGTGGCATTGATGCCCTCTTTCCATAATGTTTCTGTTATACACAGAGAAAAGGTGCTGTTAATAAAACTATGCAATTTTTCATGCAAACTGTCTTTCAGCAAAACAAGTAAGTACAACCAGTTGCAAAAATACTTGAGACAGGTTACAGGAAAA
>NC_090874.1:64636204-64646204 GCF_036669935.1 Montipora foliosa
ATAATTAATGTAGCTTAAGTTATAACCATAACAGGCAAATCTGTCAAAAATAGGAGTCCCTGTTTGCATGATTGTGACAAAGCTGAATACATATTATTCCCAATGCAATGTTTATAATTTGAACCAAGTCAGCTGAAGAGGTTAGTGGATTCCGGAAATTTTAAACAAGTGCCGACAGAGACATTGCCACACGTTGTGTGCCTGCGTTTGCCGTACCAAATACTTTAACATTACCTTGACTGTATGGTGCGGCAATAGTTTTAGTTGGATCAACAATTCCTGGACCTGGGTTGTTTGTACGTCATTTGCGAGTCGAATTAACTCAGGAATGTAAAAGCGATACAAATAGATCTTTTTAAAGCCACAGATGATAATTCGTTACATTTCATAAATGTGAACCAAACTTTTCAATACTGGCAAATAAATGGCCTCTAAGTAAAACAAAAGTAAGACAGAAGACCAGAATTTCCCCTTGAAGCATCCTCTAAATTCCTTTGTTACCAAATAAACAGAATGCATATCAACGACTAGTCTGTATTGTTGAAAGAATTCCCTGTTTTAACTTCGTCGCATGCCCATACTGACAATAGCAGTAGCTCTAAGAACAGTTCAGATTGCTAAAGGTCGGATCCGTTTTTCTAAGGTATTCTCAGTTTCGCTCAAAGCTGCTCTAAGGTTCTCAAAGATCACTAAGAGCTGAGATGACCGGCATGTTGATGGAGATCGGTTTGAATGACCTTTATGTCGATCCCCGCTCTCGTGCAAAGTGTTTATTGTAAAACAAATTAGAAAATATATATATAATTTTGTCTTTAATGTCAACAACTTACCTTTGGCTCCACAATTGAAAAAGATTTATTCTAACATAGGCAGCCCAAGCTCGCGTCATTACAGACAGCCGTTGTAAGACTTTGTATGGGAAATAAAATACAGTCGATTTTAGAGTTCATTTCACAGTTTCGATCGCGAAGTCCGTGTTTTCAATGTTCGACATTGAAAACACGGACTTCGCGAAACTGTGAAATGAACTCCAAAAGGCAAAGGAATACACCAGAGGTGAGTCATTTTGATTCATTTTATTGAAGGAACGTTAAATTGAGCATTTTTTAGGCTTTATAATCGACTGTATTTTATTTCTCATACAAAGTCTTACAACGGCTGTCTGTAATGACGCGAGCTTGGGCTGCCTATGATTCTAACAGCTCGATCCGTACGACCCAGGCCGTAGGACCGCGACTACAATCACAAAGTTTGAACAGTCAAGATGCGATGACTCGGGCGCGACCATGCACATCCAAGACAAAATGACACATCTTAAGGGCTAGAATTTCAAAAGTCCTTCGTCTAGTGTAGATTCGCGTCCGAAAAATCACGCTTCGCTCGCCAAAACATTTTCTCCCGAGATTCTCGTGAGGTGGAATTGTGGCAAGTCTACTTTAGGGCTTGAAACATGGGAGGGATAGTTGATTTCTTCAAACACGCACTGTTTATTTTGTCATGCAAAATGGACTGATATTCCAAGCATACATACATTTTAAGACTCTAATACTTCTTTTCAAGTCTTTCTATTAATTTTTCTGACTCAACAATTCATTTTTCAGCAGCTATTAATTGTTTTGAATAATGCCCTACCCCCCGCCCCATGTAAAGTTGCAGTCTGTAAATGTATGCAAGCATAAATTTGCATGCACTAATGTCACACGGAAAACAGGAAACGGAGGGCATTTTATACCTCATGCGCTCGAAGTGGAGGTGGTTAGCGGTAAATATCCATTTCTAGCCACCAACACTGAGGTGAATAGTTGCTTTAGTATACTAAAACGGTGACATAATATACAGCACAAAAAAATTAATTTGGATGTTTTCTTCACTTGTCACGGATGCAAATCGGGACGCCATTTTTTCCCGAGTTGCTCGGAGGTAAATAGCACAGGATATTCGGAGTTTGAGAAGCCAATCAGCCCTTGCGTTCTACGCTATCCATTTGTGTTATAGCAGATGGTCTTGATATTTTTTTAATATATAAACTTCTTGTTATGCTGTTACTTTTAAGTCTGGATTGTGACCCGTTGAGACTAGGTATTTTGCGTCTTTTTTGCAGAGGTAAAACGAAGGTCAACTTCAACAGCCTGCAAAGAGGTCTGCCATATATATTTACAGACCATAATATACATCATCTTAAAGGAGAAATTTACAGGAGTTTGTTTTCGCAGGCGAGCCACCCCGTCATAACCTTTAAATCAGCTTATAAACTATATGATGAAAAAAAGGCCACGCACGTCTGTATAATTCAAACGGCGACAAACGACGCTTCAGTCTCAAATTCTGATAAAAAAGGAAAAAGGAAAACTATTGGCGTAAACCCAAAAATGTGACATCTTCAGCGGTTCATCGAACAGCGATGTTTTCCAATAACAACCTTCAAACTTTCTTACTTTATTACATGACTCTTCAGAACATAAATGACACCAGGACTCGGACTCGGAAAGGCGTTTTTGCAACATCGTGCGTGGCTTCAACACTTTATAGAGCCCGGAAAATGTGTTCTATTGCTTTAAAGCGCTATGGGTGCTGAGATTGGCGCACACAAGTTCAGTGATAGTGTTCAAAGAGCAAAGAGACAATGGGAGAACATCGTCAGTCGTCATCAATTACTCAGAAAACACTGCTCTCGGCATATTACACTGAAGTAAGGGGTAGTTTCTAAAGAAACTGTGGTGCTGCGTCGGTACACTGAAGTAAGGTTTATCTTGAGAGCAGCAAGCGTTGATCATTTCCCGAGTTCTCTTCCCTTTGATTTACGGAATGGCAGACACTAGAATGCAGTGAATACTTTACCAACAAACAAGCTGATCATGAGATAATACTGAATGTGAATATCGCTCGGAGAATCATGATTGACTTGTTTCCCCGAGACATTGAGATGCAATATATCACTGACTTAGTTCGGGCTTCCGATCACAATCATTCAATTATTTTTTATTATTGATTCAATTAAAATCTTCTGCATAGTCTTATCAGCTTGTTTTAAAAGAATCAAACGTCTAAGAGATTTTTCTTCCGAATCAAAAATGGAAATTCCTTCCTTGAGATGCATTTTCAGTGTCATCTAATTATTTTTCCTTTGGGTATCTACAGCAGAATATAAACAGTCTATTTTCGTTTTGTATTTAGAAATTGTTTCCAAATCAGTTTACATTACACAAACTTCGTTTGTGCTCGTAAACGTCTAATTAAAAAAAATTCCAATTACTTTTCCAAGTATTAGAATATGAGATACATTTTATGAACCAGTTCACGGTATGGCGTTGTTGGTTCTTGACTGGCCCAGCAAAGACTTTCTACGATTTAAAAAGAAAACAAAATACACATTCAACATCCTGAAGGGCAAAAATTTGATCATTCGATAATAACGTGTATTTGTTTGGGCAAACTAGGATCTATTGGCGAGTTGTTCTGTCATATTGTTTCATACAAACTCGGCGTAGCCATAACTCAGTTCAGGGCAATTACCAAACACTCCCCGTGAAAGTTGCTGGGAGCCAATTCTTTACTCAGAAAAAGAGTTTCCATGACTACAACGCACAATTTCATCATAGAGAAGCTCAAATAATTTATGGAAATCACCTAACGTAGGAAGAGAAAATTTCGCCAGAAGAGGACACACGAAAAAGAGAAAATAGGATGCACGGTGCATTTAAAAGCTTTCTTTACCAGCGCTATATTCTAGTAATTCATTTTCTAATGAATGATTCGCGTGTGCAAACCAGTGCGAAGATGAAATAGGGATATGAACATCAATCTGCAATAAACGAAGTCTGAACTAAAGTCGTGTCAGTGCAATAAATTACACGAAAAGCACTTTTCTTTACATATTATTCACGATGCAAAGTTTCTATGAATAACACAGCACGCGATTCGTATATTTCCCTTTCCATATATCAGTGGCATACTTTGCCTTGGCCAGTTCCTGAGTTCTTTTCATAGAAATTGCCATTGCCATGGTAGAGGAAACGAAAAATTAAAGAAACATCCTGAAAATACAACTGCGAACACAAACAAATAAAGTTTGTTCATTGGCCAATGAGATTCTCCAAGAAATTTCCTCAGCGCAATAAATCAGCGAGCTCATAATGTCAACAGCAACCAATGGAAACATTGCCCTTTCTGGATGTTTTGCTCATAACAGTTCTGGCTGAGAGCTAGGTGAGCAGATTGCAGAGGAGTTGGAGACAGTTAAGATCAGTTCTAGAACTTTTTAAATTCAGTCAACGTTTTAGCAGTTCCAGTTTAAACCAATTTAGGGCAGAAAAATATAAGGTAAGGAACGTCTTATTTTATCTTAGTACAACAACTTAGTTCATATTTTTCTTGCTGTGATCAGCAATGAAATGTTTCCTTTTACCCTCTTTGGTTACGCAGAACACGAACCCTTTCCATGCATCACATAGGACCTCTAGGTAAATACGCTGTAAGCAAATCATGACATTGAATTGCAATTTCTTTTATGTTATTCATAATTACGTTTATGGTATACATCTATCGCAAGAAATTTTCGTTTTCTAGTATTCTGAAACGACTTAGTAAGAGCTCAAAAAAGCTTTCTTCTCCACAGAATAGACCAAAAAACCATCAACTCCGCAAATTCACCTTAATAATTTTATGGTTTATTTCTTTCAATTGAACCAGACATGAGCCGCAAACTATTGATTTTGGTCTGCCTTGTTGCTGTTCAGATGGGACCTTGCATGTCAGATTTATACATGCATTTCCCGCCTGGATCCAACAATCGCTTGAATGGCGCTAAGGAGAATGTGCAAAACAATGCCAGACTCTTTGATTCACAGGTAGGTCGCCTAAGGGAGAGCAATCAAACCTTCTTAGGCAGAAATCTGGTTTACCTATGTTTTACCTCAATTCAGCCCACCCTTCTTCTTTCTTAGTAGATTCAGAGCTTCTGAATAAAACACTAATCCCTTTTTCTTTCCTTTAAGAACAATGACAAGTGCGGATACAATGTGGGTGAAAAATATGATAACCCCGAAGACCCTATCGCTGAGAGCAGACAAGAACCAATGGTAATGCAAGGCACTCCTTAGGTGCTATTAGGTTGGCTTGTAACATGTATAATTCTAGAGTGTCATGCAGAGTATGGGAGGAGATGGCCATATAGTCTGTGGGTTGTAATCCTGGTCAGAACCCTAAGGACCAAACCCCGACAGGGGGAAACACCCGTTTTAGTTACGCCACAGAAACCGCGAGAGGCTCCCGTGGAGCGGATCATCGGGCGTGTAAGCTGCCTTACCCTTTTTAAGCAAATACCTTATTAGACGTGCATGGCGTCACGTATTTGATTATTTCCTATGTTTTATTAGCTATGTAGCTATTGAAATTAGTATCATCCTGAAACTATCAATCGTTACTTCCAATAATTTTAACGCACAGTACTTTCTCTTTTCTTCCCGAAATTATATCTTAAATTTACTATTAACTGGTAAAAACCATCCAAAAAAAAAAACGAACAAAGGTAAGTAATTTAATGTGTTGGTTTTTTTTTAGGAATTTTACATGAGTGGATGCTCCTCTCATTCGAAAACTGAAGTGGACATTATGTGGACAAATCAACATGGAACAGGACCAAGAACTGACGACAGGGTGGAAACACAAGTTATCTTACAATACATGTGCCAACCGTTCCCGGAAGGCAAGATGCCCACTGGTGATGCGACTACAGACTTTGAATATCATACCATTCGAAATGGTGAAACAATCACGGCTAACATATTTGCCGACCAGTCTCATGAGAGAAGTCAAGTTTCGAAACAATATGGACTTCATGAGCCATACAATTACTATCAAGCTTACTATCGCAGAGATAGAAATAAAGGTTAGATTGCTCTCGCTCTCTCTCTCTCTCTCTCTCTCTCTCTCTCTCTCTTTCCTCTCTTTCTTTGTCTCTATTGATCAGTCTTAGTTTAGTATTTATGACGTCTTTACCCAAGGGGAACGTTTACTAATGCAACAATCTTACAAATCATAAAAGTATAAAGGCATGGAACAATTCAAGAAAATTTGTACTTCAAAACACAAAATCTGCGGAAATAAATTGTTTTATCGGGAATCGATCTGTCCTTTAAAAGATAACGTTTTTTTATTGCTTACAGGTTTGTTCACCGCTGACCAAAAGCTTGATGGCGATAGATCAATTTACACAAGGCAGAATAGACAAGGTACCGCAAGGGGCATGGAAGTCCCCGAAGAACGCGATTACTATCCATACTGGGGACCCACACCATGGAAGGACATTGCTATCCTTGTCAGCGATGAAAAGACTAAGGAGCTGATGAAGGAATATGTTAATAGCCCTAACTATGGGATCAAATGTAAGACATTTTATCTGCAAAACTCGTTCTTACTGATTGTCTCCCCTCTTCCGGTACTTACTTCTTACTCTCCTTTTCAGACATGTGCATTATGCCAAAAGGGCTAAAAGATCACACTGACTGCCCCCCAGACATCCACGGTGTTGCTTCTGAAAAATGTGTTGCCAAATATATCACCAAGGACAAGTGTAAAGCGGCTAAAGGAACTTGGACAAGATTTATCACTAATTACTTGGAGAGGACTGCTGGAGTATTAAGCACTTGCGAAGGAGTAGATGACATGAAGCTGGCAAAAGGCGTACCCTACGAGGCACACAAGATCTCACAAGGATGTGACAACAAGAATCAGTATGTTCTTCTTCACAGACCTCCTGACGTGATATACGCTCCATCTACTGTCGTCAACCACAACGGAATCAACATGGAAGGAAAGTTTTCTTCTTACAAATGGAAGGTCCCTTGCTTTCCATCTAACACGACACAACGTTGTGTCATACGGATACGGTAAGGAAGATGAAATTTTTTTTTCTTTTAAGACAGGAGCCCATGAGTAGGAGCGACAACTCCCATACTAAGCCTATGTCAAGGCATTTTTACAGACCGATCTATTTTTGGACTACCTTTGCTGCAAAACAACAAAGGCAGTTCACGTTCAGTGACACTATGACATCAAGTTAGTTTCCTGGGATTGGTCATCAGGTTCCTGTGGGAGTCTCATTTGTGGGAAATTCAATCTAAAAATAAATCGGTCTATGAAAACGCCGTGACAGGAATGTATGTAAGAGTTTAATATTTTGGATCCTATTTTTCAATGGGAAATCACAATCTATTAGCTCCTCCAGGTATTTAAAATTCTTAAGCAAGATAGTGACAGGACTGGATAAATTTCCAAAAGCTAGATCAGTTTGTACCGTCTTCAAATCATATCAATTAGCGTATACCACAGAGATGAATAGTGCTTTTCGCGCTCGCTGATTGACTGGTTCAGAACTGATTAGCAAGTACATTACTACTCACCTTCGAGCAGCCGAAGAGACAAAATCGAGAGTGAACGATTCAATTTCCGACCATGTTTTGGTATACTGACAGAAAATAACTGATGCTTTTCTAGATACAACATCACAACTGATGACGTGCCAAGGGAATACAATGCTTCTCATAATTACAAGTAGGTGTCGATATATTGTTCTCTTGCATTGTTTCTTGACTTACTCAGGACTTTTGAAAAAAATTGCCAGATACATGCTCTAAATCTGGCTACCTTTTGTCGGAATCAACACAAGGAAATCTAAGTAAAGTTGACAGCGCAAGTTAAAGAGGGAAACACTGAACCAATTTAGAATGAAAGGTATTGCTTGGCCGAGTAAAGAGGAATTTATTTTAATACATAATTCAAATATAAACCAGCCCTGCGCCAGTTTTCAACCGAAATGAAATATGTTTGTTAAAGAAAAAATACGGTTCGAATAACGGTTCGTAGAAAATTATGAGGGTAATTCTCTCCATGACTCCTCTCTGGGCCATTTTCTTTTACAATGTAGGGCTACTCCTCAATCATTCCAAATTTTAGCCTTTACACATTTCAGTGCAGCGCTTAGAGCATTGTGTGACGTTTGACATTGTATTTACAGACTCGAAAATAACCCGACAACAAATTCCGTTGATAAAACAAAGCTACAACTAGCTTTGAACACCGCGCAGGTTGGGAGAACCTTCCAAGACAGAAGTCATGTGATCCTCCTTAAACCGCGAAAAATACTTCCGGAACACCAGCATCGTACCATTCGCTACATCGGGGGGATTGGAAAAAGAGGAAACATTGTTCAGACCTATCCTGCCATGGAATATCGCTTTTTTCCTGAACACATCACTGTCACAACAGAGGAAATTGTGTGCTTTGTCTGGTCTGGTATGAGGAAAAGCCTTTATCTTGCATGTTGAATTGAAACCAAGCTTCGCTTTCAACAAAAATATTAGCTGAATTTAAACGAGAAATTCAATTTCATCTGTCGTTATATCCTTTTGTTTTACACTTTCCTCAATTCTCATACACATTAACTTGCAAATTCTTATTGTACAGACATATGAATTTCATTTTAAGCCAATGCTGCAGCAAAAAATATTTAGCTATTTACTTTGTTTTTAAGGTTCAAACAACAATCCTCAGCACTATGATGGACAAGGAACAGCTGGTGAGAAAATTCTGGACATATTTATCACAATCATTCTCAGTAACACAAATGAGGGCCAGGTCACGCATATGTTACTGTAATGACCCTGGATGACAAAAAAAAAATAGACGCAGAGCCTGAGCATGCGTCATTTCATCGGCATTTCACCCATCAACTTTCTTGAAAAAAATGAGCAGGTTTAGCCTCGAGAATTTTTGAAGAATGCCATACATTAACAATACCAGTCACACAACAGCTGGTGAAGAAAGAAGGAATCACGCCTAAACGACGGCGGATGATTAAATCTTTATAAATTTCCTTAATACCAGACTCTTGCTCGGCAGGTGCGGCTTAGATCATTACACCCATGAGGAAACGAGTTTAAATACGAATAACTGATAGCGATGTATTTGTTTTCGTAAAATCTACTTCGCGCTCGTTCTTTATGACAAACTTCTTTCGTACAAAAGACACTGTTACTTGCGGAAAATTTTGTCTTAAAGAGACAAAAGTATTTGTCATTTTCAACCACTGATCTGCAGGTATTAAGTATTTACCTTTTCAATCTCTTTTTCTAACTTACTTTAAAATTTTGTGAATCCCAAAAAGAGCCTTCAGCTGAAATAAGATTTTTTGCAATATTACTCCACTATACTTCTACACATTTGAACTTTCGCTCACAAACTGAATTGTTTCCCTGTTCAGGGATAAATAACCCAGTTTGGACATCAGTTTGAAAGCAAGTACACAAGGTTGAGACTTGCTGAGCTAACTGGAAGAAATATGACGAAACGAAAAATTAGTCATTTTATAACTAATTTTACGAAGTCCCTTCAGACAAGTTATCATCTTACTATTCAGTAAGTTGCCACTTGCTCAACGTCGGAGACATAACATGTCGGCAGTTTGACACTGGCTATCGACTGGCTAATTTTACTCATAATTTTGTTTTTACATTTAGGTACAGATCGCACAAACGTATGTTGGATTAAGGAAGGGTGCAAAACTCTGGCGCCGAAATCTTGTTCCAGGCTCCCTCTTGATGTTGTTGACCACGTGGAAGGATTTGACAGCTACAATTTGAATCTTCACCTCAACAGGGGGTGTTTAGCGCATGACAAAACGTTGGACCCTCAACTGAACAATGCCCCAGCCTCCTGCAACCCACCGTGCTTCCGCATCAAGAAACCTGGGGAGTTCTGTTACATGAGCACGCGCAATAACAATTTCTCCAATCGTCGTCACATTGGTCAGATCACTGTCACCGAACCTCAATAGTGATTGAACATTGCATGCTGTAACTGAGTTTTTGGTGTTAATGGTGTTGGTTTTTCAGATTTTGGGCTTTTTATGGTAAAATAAAACGAGGAATTAAGGGCATTTAAGCGGCTTTAGTTCGCTACATTGTAGCAATGGTTGTATTTCATTTTCATTCATTAAGGTGTT
>NC_090874.1:64648704-64663704 GCF_036669935.1 Montipora foliosa
TAATCGGTATAGTTTGCCGTGTGGCAAATGATATTAAGGATGGTCAAACTATTTTGAATTCTGTGAACAAGCTGTACTTTAGACCACTTTCAAAACTACTATAATACTTAAACGGTCAGTTTTCACTGCTATCTATTTATCTTACTATTTTTCTCTTATTCTCTCTAGTTACCAGTCTTCTTAATTTTATATATATCATATTTGAATTTGTTCAACCGTCATTTCTGAAGATGTATGTTATAGCATAAAATGCGCTTTATCATTATGTTTGTAGCCGCTGTTTGTTTTATGTTTTTGATTAAGTTGAAATTGCCAAAGAGCAAGAATATTTATAATGCGTAAAGTCAGGTGCGAAGAAACAATAGGAGATATCGTTAAAATCTTCAACAGTCAGCAAAAAATCACTAATCTCGGCATATTAAACTGGGAGTAAAATTATTATGAGTAACTGTGCATTCTATCTACCATATATGGAATTAATTAGGCCTTCCTGTATTGACCGCCTAGGCGCCCAGGGGAACACTCACACTCGTGTTCGATACATTTTTGCGCGCTGGTTAAAATGATCGTAGACATGAAGAATGGACTGAAGACTCTAACAGAAACAAAAAAACCAATAGCCTCCCTAGACTAGAAATGCGAACATCAAGGCTCATGACCGACTTCATTCCACAAGACATTTAGATGGACTGTATCACCGACTCAGTACGGGCTGTCAGGCATTAATTCAAGCACAGTCTTATCAGCGTGTACGAGGTTTTGCTCGTGACGCCATCACCGCCATGTTGGTGGACGAAAACAAAAGATCTTTCATTAGCTTCTTTCGTTCGTCCGCCACAAGTCATACATTTCTCTATTGTCACTGTATTGTTACTTTTTGCGATTTTAAAAGAAAACAAAATATAGTCACATTCGAACTATTGAAGGAAAAAATTTTGATAACTTGATAACATGTATTTTTTTAGGCAAAAATAGGATCCTTTCGCGAGTTGTCTTTTCTGATCGTTACATACTAAATTTTAGTACTTACAGAACACGTTCTGAAAAATTCACGATTTGAAGTGCTATTTTACTTGATACTCGATAAAATGGTAAAGCCATACATTGCACTGATCACTTATTGAATTAGGATTCGAAAACGAAAACATAGTGATAAATTGAACTAAAGACAGTCAAACGTCATAGCCATAAATCACTACAAGGCAATTACCAAAACAGTCCCTGTAAAGTTGCCCGGAGCCAATACTTTAATCAGAAAAAGAGTTGCCATGGCTGCCACGCACAATTTTGTCATAATATAATTTCAGTAAAGCTCTAATGCTTAATGGAAATTTCCGAACCTAGGGAGAGATTTTGGTGTAAGGAGTGGTCACACGAAAAAACCGTGCATTCAAAAAAAGCTTCTCTTCAGTGTCATATTCTAGAAGTTCGATTTCTCAATTGGTGTGCTTGCTAAAAACGACCACACGTGTTGAATGAATCAAGTGCCCAAAGGGGTGCGTGGGGTGCAAGGATGGCGCAGTGGTGAGAGCACCCGCCTCCCACCTGGTTCGATTCCCAGACTCGGCGTCATATGTCATATGTTGGTTGAGTTTGTTGGTTCTCTACTCTGCACCGAGAGGTTTCCTCCGGGCCCTCCGGTTTCCCCTCTCCACAAAAACCAACATTTGACTTGATTTGCTTTCATTCAGTTTATTTCAGTTTACAGTGTCCCCAATTAGTGCTCCAGCGCTAGAACGACTAGACACTTAAATGAAGTTCCGGTTTGTGCGAGGATGCAATAAGAAAAGGTAAGGAAAGGAAAGGAACTTTATTTGAGTGTCTAGTAGATTTAGCGCTGGAGCACTAATTGGGGACACTGTAAAGTGAAATTAACAATTAACACAACAAGTCAAATGTTGGTTTTTTTGAGGAGAGGGGAAACCGGCGTACCCGGAGAAAACCTCTCGGTGCAGAGTAGAGAACCAACAAACTCAACCCACATATGTCGTCGAGTCGAGGAATCGAACCTGGGCCACATTGGTGGAAGGCGAGTGCTCTCACCACTGCGCCATCCCTGCTACAAATCTAAACTAAAGTCGTGTCAGTGTAATAAATTAGATAAAAGACACTTTTCTTCACATATTATGTAGCATGGGCAAAGTTTTTATGAGCAACAGCACGCGATTCGTATATTTCATCAATTACTCAGAAAACACTGCTCTCGGCATATTACACTGAGGTAAGGTTTATCTTGAGAGCAGCAAGCGTCTACTTACAAGCATTGATCTTTTCCCGAGTTCTCTTCACTTTGATTTACGGAATGGCAGACACTAGAATGCAGTGAATACTTTACCAACAGACAATCTGAGATAATACTGAATGTGAATATCGCTAGGAGAATCATGATTGACTTGTTTCCCCGAGACATTGAGAGGCAATGTATCAATGACTTATTTCGGGCTTCCGATCACAATCATTCAATTATTTTTTAATTATTGATTCAAATTAAAATCTTCTGCATAGTCTTATCAGCTTGTTTTAAAAGAATCAAACGTCTAAGAGACTTTTCTTCCGAATCAAAAACGATTCTTCCTCTTGGTATCTACAGCAGAATATAAACAATTTATTTTCATTTTGTATTTAGAAGTTGTTTCCAAATCAGTTTGCATTACACAAACTTCGTTTGTAATGAGCTCGTAAACATCTGATTAAAACAATTCCAATTACTTTTCCTAGTATTAGAATATAAGATACATTCTATGAACCAGTTCACGGTATGGGCGTTGTTGGTTCTTAACTGGCCCAGCAAAGACTTTCTACGATTTAAAAAGAAAACAAAATACACATTCGAAATCCTGAAGGGTAAAAATTTGATCATTCGATAATAACGTGTATTTGTTTGGGCAAACTAGGATCTATTGGCGAGTTGTTCTGTCATATTGTTTCATACAAACTCGGCGTAGCCATAACTCAGTTCAGGGCAATTACCAAACACTCCCCGTGAAAGTTGCTGGGAGCCAATTCTTTACTCAGAAAAAGAGTTTCCATGACTACAACGCACAATTTCATCATAGAGAAGCTCAAATAATTTATGGAAATCACCTAACGTAGGAAGAGAAAATTTCGCCAGAAGAGGACACACGAAAAAGAGAAAGTAGGATGCACGGTGCATCTAAAAGCTTTCTTTACCAGCGCTATATTCTAGTAATTCTTTTTGTAATGAATGATTCACGTGTGCAAACCAGTGCGAAGATGAAATAGGGATATGAATATCAATCTGCAATAAAGGAAGTCTAAACTAAAGTCGTGCAGCGTAATAAATTACACGAAAGGCACTTTTCTTTACATATTATTCACGATGCAAAGTTTCTATGAGTAACACAGTACGCGATTCGTATATTTCCCTTTCCATATATCAGTGGCATACTTTGCCTTGGCCAGTTCCTGAGTTCTTTTCATAGAAATTGCCATTGCCATGGCAGAAGAAACGAAAAATTAAAGAAACATCCTGAAAATACAACTGCGAACACCAACAAACAAAGTTTGTTCATTGGCCAATGAGATTCTCCAAGAGATGTCCTCAACGCAATAAATCAGCGAGCTCATAATGTCAACAGCAACCAATGGAAACATTGCCCTTTCTGGATTTGCTCATAACATTTCTGGCTGAGAGCTATTGTAGGTGACCAGATTGCAGAGGAGTTGGAGACAGTTAAGATCAGTTCTAGACCTTTTTAAATTCAATCAACGTTTTAGCAGTTCCAGTTTAAACCTCTTAAGGGCAGAAAAATATAAGGTAAGGAATGACTTATTTCATCTTAGTCATCTAGACAGCACGCGATTCGTATATTTCACCTTCCATTTATGGTATAAATCATGAGTTCTTTTGGTAGAAACTTGTCGCGGTAGCGGACACATTGCTCTTTCTGGATGTTTTGCTCATAGCATTGCTCGCTGAGTGCTTGTTAGGCAGATTTCTGATGAGTTTGAAACAGTTAAGATCAGTTTTAGACCGCTTATTTCAATCAATTTTATAGCAATTTTCAAACACTTAGTTTAGAAAGACATAAGGTAAGGAATGACGGACTCATTTTATCTCAGTGTAGGAAAGTGTCGTAGATGTTTTTTAGTGAGTCCAAGAACTTGAGAAAATGACGTGTTTACTTTTCGCTTGATTCAGGCACACAAAAGACAAGCCGCCATCGAGAAAAGGACGAAAACAAATCAGCTACTTCGTGCACACAGGCCGCGGCAGGTATTGCGTAAGCCATTCACGACACGGATTTTCATCTACCTTTATGTTATACATAATTACGTTTATGGTATAGATTTATCGCAATCAATTTTCAAATTTCTAGCATTATGAAAGTACATAGTCTTCAAAAAAAAAATTATTTGAACAGAACAGTATGTCATAATTCGTACTGAAATAAATTTCATTTTGAATAATTGAAATTTTTTCTGCAATTGCTTAAATTTCACTTCGCCTGCGTACTAGATTATTGCTTTACTTGAGGATACACTTTAAAACCTTCAATTTAATTTCAGCTTAATAATTTCAAAGTTTATTTCTTTCATTTGCACCAGGCATGATGATACTGTTGTCCATTTGTCTCGTTGCTATTAATATGAAGCCTTGCATGTCAGACTTATACATGCATTTCCCGCCAGGATCCAACAACCGCTTGAATGGCGCCCATGCAGATGTTACAAACAATAACAGACTCTTTGATTCACAGGTACGCCGCCCTTATCCGATTTTTGATTTTCTTGCACAAGCTTTATATAGATATACATAATTATGTTTTATTATATAAACACCAATGAAATACCATGTGAGCTTTCGCTCGAAAACATAATGTCTCCATACGTGAAAAGATCACTGTTGCTATGACTACATATAAATCGCACCTTTCGATATTAAAGTGAAATGATTCGGTATTTCATTGGTGTTTATATAATAACGAGGATATTACATGGCCGCTTGGAGATACGAAATTTTTCTTCTCGTGTTCAAAAATATTTCACTCGTTCACTTCGCTCACTCGTGAAATATTTTTCGACAGTGGAAAAGAAATTTCGTATCTCCGCACGGCCATGTAATATCTTCTATGTGACAGCAACACAACTCTGAACAAAGGCAGTCAGGTCTCCCTCTCAAAAGCAAATATCAATAATGATAATAAAACTGGTAAATGTTCCTTATCCACACACAGTATAGGTTGCACCTGAAACCTAGGGGTTTAGGGCAAAAGGAAATATGAAAAAAAACAAAAAACACTTTCAAACTTGACAAAAGCAAGGTAGATTATTTCCATTGATAGCTATACTTCCAAACATTAGCTGCTACAGTAGTTCTGCGAAATAAAGATACAATTTTTAGTTATCTTGTGGTATAAGACTGCCCAGAAGGTACAGTTATGTGAGGTAGTCGGATGTTCTATTTACCTCAATAATCGGGCAACACCAGATTCAAGTCCGCACCCCTAGCTAAGGTTTCCAAAGTCACCTCTTTTACAGTCAGATCACCCCTTTTCAGGACGTCTACCAACTGAACAATCAAGTTATATGTCTCAATCAAACATTGCTTTAACATTAAAAAAAATTAAATGAAAATGACAACAACACTTTTTCTTGATGTTGAAGAAAAGGACGGGAGCAAACATAACAAATTTCTGCAGTGAAAATTTATCAAAGATTTTGGATTGAAAACATGCATAAAGCTAAATCGAATACAAATAGTGTCTGAATTAATAGCAAGAAACGCTATGAGTTTTGAAAGGAGCATTTCTTTGAAGACAAACCAATCAACAATGCTAAGGACTGTAACATTCAAATCTGCTTTCTCGTGGAGGCGCCGAAAGGTAACTTGGAAAATCTCGGGTGTAACAGCTTGTCTAAGTGCATTCTATTACGGCCTTGAATGCGTGTCTTTCAAAGTTTCAATTTGTGAGGGATAGCAGTCAAAACTTTTGTACTTAGTGGTCAAGAAGCGCTTTACATATATTTTACCTCCATTCAGTCCAACTTAGTTTTTTCCTTAGTAGAACTTTCGAATCACACAATCATCTCTTATTCTTTCTTTTTAGAACAACGACAAGTGCGGATACAATGTGGGTGAAAAATATGATATCCACGAAGACACAATCCTTGAGAGGAGACAAGAACCAATAGTAAGCAAGGCAAAAATAACTGCTATCGGTCCCCTTTAAAATCATATCCTTGAATTTATAATTGAAAATAGAATATTCGTGTTAATGTCACTCTTTACTTTAAATAATCAAACACTCAACGTTTATTCCAAGAATCATTTTTTCAACAAGGCTGAATATTTTAAATCTGCATTTCTTTTTCAGGAGTTTTACATGAGTGGATGCTCCTCTCATGCGAAAACTGAAGTGGACATTATGTGGACAAATCAACATGGAACGGGACCAAAAACTGACGACAGGGTGGAAACACAAGTTATCTTACAATTTATGTGCCAGCCGTTCCCGGGAGGGAAGATGCACACTGGTGATGCGGATACCGACTACGAATTTCACACCATTCGTAACGGTCAAACAAGTGGGTCTCAAACATTTGCTGACCAGACTCAAGAGTCAAGTAGTATTTCAAAACAGCTGGGACTTCATGAGCCACACCATTACTATCAGGCTTATTATCGCAGATATAGAAATAAAGGTAAAATTGCTGTCTTTCTCCCTCTCTCTCTCTCTGTCTCTTGGTTAAGTATTTGTAAGTTCTTTACCTAAGGGGAAACCGGAGATAAGCGCCGACCTGATGGGCTTTTCTACGCTCGTAACTGAGACTTCACCTTACCCAAGGGGAACAGTTTCTACGGCAACCATCTTGAAAATCCAGAAAAGTATAAGGACACCGAACAATTAGAAAATTTGTGTTTCAAAACATCAAATCTGCGTGAAATGAATTGACGTATTTCACCAAGAGTTGATCTGTCCTTTAAACGAGAACGTTTTGGATCCGTCATAGGTTTGTTTACTGCTGACCAACAGCTTGCTGGTGATTTATCAATTTACACAAGGCAGAACGCTGCAGGCACCATAAGGGGCCTGGAAGTCCCCGAAGAACGCGATTACTATCCATACTGGGGACCCACACCATGGAAGGACATTGCTATCCTTGTCAGCAATGAAAAGACTGAGGAACTGATGATGAAATACGTTAATAGCTCTCAGTACGGGCTTAAATGTAAGACATTCTACTAGTGAAACTCTTTCTTACTGATCGTCTCCCTTCTTCCAGAACTTACTTCCTACTCTCCTTTTCAGACATGTGCATTATGCCAAAAGGGCTAAAAGATCAAACTGACTGCCCCCCAGACAACCAAGGTATTACTGCTAAAAAATGTGTTGCCAAATACATCACCAAGGACAAGTGTAAAGCGGCTGGAGGGGATTGGACAAGATTCATCACGAATTACTTGGAGAAGACTGCTGGAGTTTTGAGTACTTGCCACGGTTTCGATGACATGAAGCTGGCAAAAGGCGTGCCCTACGAAGCACACAAGATCTCGCAAGGAAGTGATAATAAGAAACAGTATGTTCTTCTCCACAGACCTCCTGATGTGATGTATGCTCCATCTACTGTCGTGAACCACAACGGAATCAACATGGAAGGCAAATTTTCTTCTTACAGATGGAAGGTCCCTTGCTTTCCGTCTAACACGACACAACGTTGTGTCATACGGATAAGGCAAGGAAGATAAACGAGCAGCCGACTCCGAAAACTCGAACCTTTACGGGAAATTAAAAACGGGATTTGAAAACAAAGGACCGGTAATAGAAAAAAAAATCAGTGTTCACTGTTGTTCTATTTTCTTTAATTTTTTCTATTCATACTGTATAGATTTAAATCAAATTCAATTATAAAGTTTATTGAAAATGGAACAATAAAATACTGTAGAAATCACAACGTGACGTGGCGTGAAACAAAACAAAGTGAAGCAGTAGAAGAGGTAAAGTGCGAAAGTCGAGGGTCTTCGAACTTTGCAGTTTTCAAAGCGAACGACGTTGTGGTTTGAGTTATCGAGAGTAAAAATATATAGAGAATTACTTGAGGGGAGGGGGAAATTACTTCAGACTAGCTACAATAGCAGTAAATGTATAACTGAGATCCAGGGGAAATCGATTTTAGTTCGAGTTAGTGCTAGGTTCGAGTAAGAGAGGGTTCAAGATATCGGGAGTCGACTGTGACTGCTTTTGAAAACAAAAGCTGCATCAGTTTGTATGATCACGAAGAGAACCAAATTCAAAATTTAAGAAATTGCGCAAAAACAGTAACACACCTTGGATAGATATCCAACTTAACTACTCATTAGTCGGAAATTTTTGAAAAAGGAAACAAAAAATTGACTGGGGAACAGTTCTAAGTTAAAATTTAAAAGACAGTGAAGATGATAATGACATCAAAGCAAAGAATGAAGTTTTGAATTATAATTAACCAAATAAACGAGGAAAGGGGATTTAGCAATGGACATTCCACTAGGGTGGCTCTTCTTGTCCAATGCTTAAAGGTCGAATTGTATTTTGAAGTGTTAGTTTTTATGGTGGGAGGAAAACTGGAGGACCCGTAGACAAACCCTCCGAGCAAGGACGAGAACCAACAGCAAACATAACCCACATGCCACGCAAGATTTGGGAATCGAACATGGGCCACAGTAGTAGCAGACAAAGCCTTCTCAGCTCTGTGCCATCCCTGCTACCCAAGTATGCAATAAGAAACAAAATCACAACAAATTGCCGCTGCATGTATATAACTGCTACCCACATTACTTTTCCAACGCTAAAAGTACCACTGGAACTAACTTCCTAAGCCACTATGTATTCATTTCTTTAAGTACTATCAAATGCTTATAGGTGTATATACATATCATTCTTTTTCAGATACAACATCACAACGTCTGACGCACCAAGGGATTTCAATGCCAAGGACAATCACCGGTAAGTGTCAACATAAAGCTCTCTCAATACTTGAATTAATCAGAAATCAAGGAGACGTTCTATTGTTACAAACACACACTAAACCAAGGCTTTTCAGAAACACTTCGATCACCAAACAAAAATCTAGGTAACGTTAAAAGCACAGTTTATAGAAGGCCCCGTAAATCAGTTTTGAACGGGATGTAATACTCTTTTGTGCAATTGCTTCTCTTTATCTTGGCTGCATGAGGAAAGAGGAATTTTCTTTTAGTCTGGATTATGATAGCATCGGAGAATCAGCCCGGCGCGAGTTTAAACGGGAATGAAATATGAGTGATGAAGCGAAAATATGAATGGAACAAAAGGGATTCGGAAAAAAAAATAGGGTGGTAAATAATGAAAGTTGTTTTCCCTGCATATGAAGTGATATGTAGTAAGGAGATAAACCAAGATCACTAACGTCCTCGTCCTGTGCAACTGAAATAGGCAAACTTTAACATCATCGATATGAAATCGAATTGAGGATTGTTACATTCTATTTTTTAAAGAAACTTTTAAGCTCTAAATATGCCGTTTTAGAAAGCCTGAAAATGTAAATCACTCGCGGTAAATTCTGCCATGAAGCAACGTAATTATGAATAATAAAAAAGAAGATGCCATTTGGTGTAATGAATGGCTGATAGGATATCTACTTCCGCACATTTTTCTACTATATCCTACTGCTATTTGATAGTTATATGTCCAATTTTAGCCATCTTTGGAGCAACACTTACGGGAATGTGTAACGGTTATCTCTGTATTTCTAGATTGGCCAATAACCCGACGACAAAAGCCGTCGATAATGAAACCGACCTCCAACTAGCTTTGAATACCGCACAGGTCGGCAGAACCTTTCAAGACAGAAGTCATGTGTTCATTTTTAAGCCTCGAAACCTCTTGCTACCGGAACACCGGCATCGCACCATTCGATACATCGGGGGGATTGGAAAAAGAGGAAACATTGTTCAGACCTATCCTGCCATGGAATACCGTTTTTTCCCTGAGCGCATCACGGTCACAACAGAGGAAATAGTGTGTTTTGTTTGGTCGGGTATGAATGAAAACCTTTAGTTTAAGTTGAATTGAAACCTAGCTTCACTGTTTCCGAGATAAAATGATGGGACAATGTTTCCTATTATTTTGTCTTGATTTCACCAAAAATTAAGACACTTAAACCTGAAAGTAGTTACAAGCAATTTTACCTTCCCAGTTTTCGCCTGTCCTCCTTTCCCTTTGTTTCACACTTTTCTAAATTCTTGTCCAGAATAATTTATAACCTTTTACTAAGGTTTAAATGGGTTTGGCTTGCTCTTATGCTAAAGGCCTTTCAAGACTGTACTCTTACCGAAATCATGTTGCAAATACCTCAAAAGCTAAAACAAATTTGCAACAATGATCATGTGCTATTTACATCGTTTGTTAGGTTCAAATAACAATCCTCATGACTATGCTGGACAAGGAGCAGCAGGTAAGAAAAGTTTGGAAATATTTATCACAATTATTAATAGGAATAGCACCGATGCATGGCTATAACGTGCAGATGCTACTGCAATAACCTTGGATGAGAATAAATGGACCCAGAGATGGAAAAGAGTTCTCTTCATCGGCATTCCTTATTAATCGTTTACTTACATTCCGGATATTTAAGCAGGTGTAGCCGAGAAGGTTTGGCGTTGAAGGACATTAATTTAGCAGCCAAACAAGACCAAGTGAAAAAAGAAGGAATCACTTGCAAAGTTTACTAATAAGAGGGGGACATGGGGATTTGCGGTGTTGCGGTGTTGATGGTTTTTTCAATGCGGTGATGCGGTGAATAAAATCTCAATTTGCGGTGTTGCGGTGATCGCAAACCCAACGGTGTGCGATGTTTGTGTTTCTCAAGCTACGGTGTTCGGTGAAATGAAATCATTTGCGGTGCTGTGGTTTCTTGTTTGATCTTTCTCATACCTAAATTCAGCGCGTAAACTTCGTTAATCCGTGATAATTTATGACAAGCACGTACCATTGTGTTTAATTTGTAATAAAATACAGACCAACATCTTCAATACGCTTAAGCTGCCAATGAGAAGCTGTTTTCGTTGATAAATACGTAACTTGATAAGTAACTTGACCGCTGCCACCAGGAGTTGTGTTTATTTTGTGGAAAATTGTTTAGGTATAAACGTTTTATGTCAAGTGTAAACGTTAAAATCATGTAGCTAAAAATAATTGTTGCGGTGACGGTGTTTCGTCGACTTTTCTTGCGGTGATGCGGTGTTCGTTAATTTTTTTTGCGGTGTTGCGGTGTTTCGGGCCTCCCCATGTCCCCCTCTAATAAGCTCGTGGGTTTTTCGTTAGGTACGGATCGCACAAACGTATGTTGGATTAAGGAAGGGTGCAAAACTCTGGCGCCGAAATCATGTGGCAGTCTTCCTCTTGACGTGGTTGACTACGTTGACGAATTTGACGGCTACTTGTTAAACCTTCATCTCAATTGGGGATGTTTAGCCCGTAACAAAGCGCTGGATGACGAACTTAACAATGCCCCACCCTCCTGCAACCCGCCGTGCTTCCGCATCAAGAAGCCTGGGAAGTACTGTTACATGGGCACACGCAATAACAATTTCTCCAATCGACGTCACATTGGTCAGATCACTGTGACTAGTGTTTGAACATTGCATGCTACAGCTGAGTTCAGGATAACTACTTGTTAACGGCGTTGGTTTTCGAAATGATTGGGCTTTTCATGATAAAATAGAACGAGGAACTAGGGGCATTAGTATTTAGTTGGCAAGAAACGGTTGTTGTTGCTTTTTTTTTCGTTTCAATTTTCATTAAAGGTGTTAGTGTTTGCAATACATGCTGAAACTGTTAAAAATAAAAGGAGAATGTATGGGTTATATGTGTATTTGAGGCTCATTTTCCTGCTGTACAACTTTTAAAGGCGCAAATTCAATTGAATTTCTCAAGCATTTAACAAATTAACAAAAATGGGCAATTAAGGTAATAGTTATTACTTCAAAAAGAGAAGTAACCTGCCTGAGAAAATATTATGAAATTAAGTATCCATTAGTTTTGCATCTGTTTCATCGGGCAGAATGAGTGGACATCATTAATTATTCATTATCACTGAAGCGGCAAATTTGAAAGCGAGCGCGCTTTGAAAACCTTAGAATAAGAGAAGAAAGGGCTCAAATCGGCCGAGTGGGCAAAGCAAAAGTGCTCGTTTGACATCACAAAACTGCTAACCACCACTTCGGCCGACGACTTTTTGAAGAGAAAGGATGTATCTACAATAATAGACAAAAACGAAGAAGTTTCATCAAGTGTAAGGTCTATCTATTTGCATATGAAAATCAACAGAAATGAGCCAATTTTTGTATGGAAGCCGATTTCGAAAGAAATGTTCTTGAACCTAGAATACGCGTGAGTGTAAAGGCGATCGTTACGAGACAACCATAAGTTCAAAAAACTGACAGAGCTTGTAAGACCTGTTAGCTGTTGATATGGAACCATTCAGGGTGAACTGATATCCTAAATTCAATAAAAAAATGCTTCATCCTTCTTCATTTTGTACACTATAACTAATTTTTAAGTATAGTCTTAAAACCAGGATATAATCTTACATTTTTGTACATCTCTGCTCATAACCCAAAACGGAAATCTATAATTAAGTGTACCATAATGTCTTAACCTTCCCTGATTGTAAATGAGCCCTTTCAATATGATTCCATTACCAGAACAACTTCCTGTCCAGCGGTCCCAACAAATAGCGGATCATTGATCGTTTTTTCAAGGACGAGGCAAACTATCAGTTTAGTAGTCTCAAAGCCCATGTCGCTCAAGGAACTAAAAGTTAGGATATAAAGTAGAGAATTTAAGTATAGGTAATAACATGATTTCGAGTGCAACTTGGTTTTAATAAGCACGACAAATTTAATAAGACAACAAAATTGCACGAGCCCTTGAAATATTTTCAAGTGCTTGTTTACACCAAGTTGCACGGGAAATCATGTTGTTATTTGTCACTAATTTACATGAACAAGCATTACAGAAAGTTAAGATAGACGAAATGTTGGCAGCACCACTGGACAACTCAATTGGTTTTGCACGAGCACGTTACAACTTTACACATATGTTACATGTAAAATGCATTCGTTTTCAGCCAATCAGACGCGCGTAATATTTTCTAGTATGTTATTACAAAACTCAATCGGATTTTCATGATCATCCGCAGTGACTTATAGCCCGTTTTACACTACAGAAACTTTTTGGCACGGCTCGGGTGAAATTGGTACGGGTCCCAAAAAAAAAGGTTCGGCTCGGAGAAAATTTGCAGTGTAAACAACCTGTCAGTACCAAATTTCATCCGTGCCGAACCAAAATTCTTACCCGTGCTGGAACCTTCGGCGAGATAGTCCGAGCACGGCTAAAAATGGTACGGGTGCTGAAAAAATAGGCACGGTCCGGATAGAACAGGTAGTGTAAACGCTTTAAAGGGCCAAATTTGAGCCTTAATTCATATAGGCTAGCGGAATTTTTGGGTATATTTCAAGATGGCTGCTCATTCTCCACCAAAATCACGCGGACGTTCTTGATTATAATTGAACTGCACATGTCTACAAGAGAACTTACCCGGGTCCAAAAATTATGGCACGGTATTTTTGATACGGTAAAAATGGTGTAGTGTAAACAAAGTTTGCCGAGCTCTTTTTAGGCACCCGTGCCAATTCGCCTTTGTCACACGGCGGCCATATTGCCCCGGGAGACCAAAAGAGCTTTGTTTTACAACGCCAAGCCTCACAGTAAAAACCATGGGGGGTGAGGCTTGGCGTGGTAAAACAAAGCTTTTTTGGTCTCCCGGGACAATATGGCCGCCGTGTGACAAAGGCGAATTTCACACGAGCCGTGCCGAAAATTGTCTGTAGTGTAAACCGGGCTTATATAAATATAAACTGAGTTTTGAAACAAAGATTGACAAATTCATAAATCAAGATATGTGTGATGGAAAGCCCCTCTACGTTGACGCTGGATTATGAATTATTGCACCAGAGTTTCCAGAAAAATAACTGGAGGTGTTACATGCTGTCTAAAGAAATCTTTAACACTTCATGAACGTTGAAGCTGTTCATTTCCACATCGTATGCTGCTTGTTGTTTCCCCGCGTGGTTAAAAAGGCGATCATATTTAACGCCGATAACTCGTAACAGTAATTAAACTGACAATCCTGAGGTCGACGGGACGGTAGAAAAGGTAAATACTTTGCCACTTTGAAGTTACTGACGCGGTTGAGACAAAACCGAATGTTATAGAGGCTAACTCCATCTGTCCCACACTACATGTATCATCGGAGAGATGCTTTGATACGGGTGAAGCTATATCGAAGGCTTTGGTCGAGGTTCGAGCACACGCGTTTATCGGACAGCGGTTGAAGAATGTAGCAAGTCTTGCAAGTAATAATAATAATAATAATAATAATAATAATGATAATAATGATAATAATAATAATGATGCTGCTGATGATAATAATTTAATACTTCTATGGCGCAAAATGCATTACAATATATGATCTAACGCGCCTTACAAAAAAAACTAAATATAAATATAATAACTATGTAAATCTAAGCTAAATATTCTAAAATTGTATGGTAAAAATATGTATATATGTACATTCTAAAGGAAAAAACAGAAAAATAATAATAACGTCTATAAAAATATATGTCAAATTTAAGAAAAATAGGCCTGTTTAAAAAGACAAGTTTTCAGTTCTCTCTTAAAGATGTTCATATTGTTCTCTGCCCTAACGGAAAGTGGTAAAGTAATCCAAAGCGCTGGTGCAGCCACAGAGAAAGCTCTATCACCCCTTGTTCTTGCAGATCTTATTGCAGGTCGAACTAATATGTTGCTATCATTACATCTTAAATTATATCACTAAGATAAGGTGGCGCTAGGCCATGTAAAGCCTTGATAGTCATTAACATCATTTTAAAAATAATCCTAAATTCAACGGGTAATCAATGGGGATTTATCATCACAGATGTTTTATGCGAATAGCGCG